>NW_006204238.1:3649329-3788574 GCF_000334495.1 Tupaia belangeri chinensis
GCTGATTTCAATTTTTAGTTAAAAAATATTTATTAATTCTTTCACTTGAAAATAGTGCTATCTGTCTGAAACAGTTTCCTGTCAGAGAAACTAGCATACCAGGAGATTCTTCCTTGGCCTTGATTTCTCCCAAGGGCATGTGGCAGTGACCTGTGCAGTCATCACAGACAGTAGTCATCACTAACGTTGCTCCTGTCACTCATGCCTTACTCACCACTAAATTTCCTTTGTGGAACTTTTCAAACTTGAACCCCAGCTCCTGAAAGAAGATTTTTCCAGTCTAGAGTGATGAATACATGAGATTTAAAAAATTGTTCTGTTCTACAGCAGAGAAACTATGAACACGTGCATTCATTTAGTCTTACAACTTTTGGTTATTTGATAAAACCAATGTATTTTGTGGTCCCTGAGTAATACTGGTATTTCAATATATTAGTTATCTAAATCACTTTATAGCAGTGATAATGTTATCCATTTTTAGCGATAATATGTGTAGTCAGGTTCACTTGTGGGAAAAATGCACCAATATAAGGCAGACTGTGGGGAATGCTAGTCATCACATCCCTGGCTCTTTGATTATTTCACCAAGGTATAACTGAGACAGGGACCCAGGAAAGCAGCATCTATAGAAAAGAGAAAATGATTATATCTCTAGGTGGTACTGTATAAAACTTTGGAAGTTAGTTGATATGCCGGAAGTGCACACACTCACGCATGCACACACGCACACACACACACACACACACACACACATTTATCTATTCTGAATGTTCAACAGCTCTCCATTTGCTTGCCAGATGGCTCCTCTCTGGGGCCCGTGTCTTCACTTCTGTGCTAACCTGAATCAATCCTAGCACCACTTTTAAAGACTTAGCCCTATAAACCACCCCTGAAATAACCAGGACTGGGTATGATCCGATATAAGAAAGCATTTTATTTCATATAAATAATAATTTTTGCAACACTATAAATGAATGTGAAGAAAAATTTAATTAAGAAAAAAAGGCTACCGGTGTTCTTTTAGATTCCCTAAACAATCAGAAACAGTTGTTAGTACCACTTCTCTTCCATACAGCATATTCTTTGTTTAATGACTCTGAGACTCAATAGCTAGTTAATTAAGGACTTAATTAAAGCTAAAGTGCCCACCAGCCCTATGGGAGGGCCACATTATTGTCATTATGTCACATTATATACTCTGCTTCTCTATTTGCTAAGTTCAGACTCCATCAGCAGGTGGATAATTTACATGGTTGACAATGCATACTTGTATATTTGTGTGAGTGAAAACTGTGTAGAAAACTATATTTACTTTTATCATTTCTCTGTATCTTTTGACATCTTCACTCTAAAGCAACACAGAAAAGACTTACCTAGATGGCTATCATTCCCTGAGAATATCATTGCTTCTGCCACCTGGAACGACCTCTTAAAGATCCATACTTTCTCTTCCCTCGTCTGCTTTCACTCCTTAGTTTCCAGCCACTGTCTTACTACGAGAGTCTCTGAGCTACAGAGGGAGAAGAATGTGTAAGGTAGCACACTCATGCTCTCTTCTAGAAGTAAAGCTGCTTTCCCTCCACCACGTCCTCTAGGAATGCCCAGTACCTGTCTGCTTCCTTCAGAAGAAGCTATTGAAGAATTCCAGAAAAATGGCGATCATGTAACTAGTAGGAATGTTAAAGGACAAATAGTCAAAATAGTAATCTTTGGACATTATAAGAGAATCAGAATGGGGGTGTTACACTCTACAGCCAAGTTAGAAAATTGAATTATTTCCCAAGTACCTCTTCTAGAGGACATATAGATAAAATGAAGTGCTTAGAGGAGAGTGACAAGGACAACAATTCCAAACGGAATCATCAAAAGGAAGGAAATAGGAATGTTTAAGAAGGATAAGGGGAGTTACAGATCGTGGGAATAGGGTGCGGGTAGAGGAATAACAATTATTTTCAGTTATTCAAAGAAGCATCGTGTTGAAAAGGAATAGGCTTATTCTGTAGGACTTAAGTAAGACCAGGAAGTGGTCAGAACTAACTTTTTTTCCCAATTATTTTATTCAATTCTATTTATTTATTTATCTATTTATTTATACTAATTTTACCAGGGAGGGGGAGAGTGAGAGAGAGAGAAGGAAAGTGTAAGAGAGAGCAAGAGAGGGAAAGTGAGAAAACAAGCCACCAGGTCCAAGACTTGAGCCGTGGTCAGCCATGTGGGAGTCCAGTGCCTTTATCCACCATGCCACCTGCCAGCCCCGAGAACTAACCTTTCAACACTGAGCTCAGCTTTCTGATTTTGACTAGTGAGAGCATCACAATCTGAAAGCTATGAATTCTGAGACTCTAAACCATGGCAGAGTCAATTCTTTGAAAAGGATATTATACTGCAATAATTGCAGAACAGTGTTCTGAGAACACGGTGACAGCCACTGTTGGCTTGTGGGTGTGTGTGTGTTTATGTGTGTGGATGTGTGTACTATGTCAGTAGGGGTAGAAGAGCTATCAATATGGGTCAGATATGTCTGAGAAACACCAGCTTAAAAATAGCTAAATAAGTTCATACTTTAGGACATCTCAACGTGTGAATCAGGATTTTTTTTTTTTTAGTTTAGTTTTTGGAGAGGTTTTTGCTATAGGACATGTGTGCTCGCCAAAAAGACAGAAAGAGACAGAGAGACAGAAAGCGAGAAATCACCCCCCGGGGGAATGGCCACACTGCAAGAAGTTGCACAAAATACTATGCACAAAAGGCCATATGATGTGATCCATATCCCCCAGCTTCTACTGGGCAGTTTAGACTAGAAAATGTTCCCACTGGGGTGACCATGACAAACACTTCTTTGACAGTAGCTTTGGGCACGCATGCACATGTGCCCAGTGTGAGTTTATGCCACTGGGTCTAGGACTAGAATCACAGTCGACTACATGGGAATCCAGCGACATAGCCATTATGCCAACTGCTGGTCCCAGGATATGTGTTTAATATGCTATTACATGTATGTGAACAGGGATGAGGAAAATCTTAGACTCTGAACAATGTATAAATGGCTCAGAATATTTAAAGCTACCCTCAAAGAAATATTTGTCATGGTCACCCCAGTGGGAACATTTTCTAGTCTAAACTACCCAGAGGAAGTTGAGGGATATGGATCCTTAACTAATTTGATGAGGGAAATCTTTTACCTTAGGAATATATTTAATATCTCATGAAGCATTTTTCTGTGGAACTCAGATTAAGAGACATTTTTGTAGAGAACGTGGTCACTGTTTATAAATGCCTTAGTGACATTTTCAAACACGATATCCCCTGACATTTTGCTGAATGGGGCAAGAAGAAAATGTGCCCAAAAGAGGGATGATATGTTACCAAATAAGACACATATGTGGCACTTGTATGGTCTGGCAATATTCGTTGTACATTATTAAGTTCCTAGGAATTTTCCACATTGCCGAAAATTGATAAAATGGTCAAATAGTTTTAAAACTGTCAGTATGTGATTTCCTAAAGATACAGTCAACAGATAGCACAATGAAAAATACTCTTTTAACTCAGACTAATTGACTTAAAATTTTGTTCTCTATTGATACTATTAACAGACTGAATTTGTAAGAATCCTATCAGTAGTAAGTTATAGAACTAACAGTATAATGAATATCATTGTCTGGCAGAGGAGATGACATATTCCTCCATCCTTTGCACTTGCAGTTGTCATTGATTAAAGAGGAAAAGGCCAAAGAAGTCACCTCTGATAATTGTGTGTAATTACGTAGGCCCCCAGACACACTATCACATTAGCACCTGGGATGTTACTATCAAATTAAATGTGACTCGTGTTCATTCTGCCTATTCACATTTTCTCTAAGGAATGTGAAATTTTTGAATCTGGCCTTTTTAAAATAATTGAACACCTGATTTGTGCCTTTAATCACAGTCATCTTTGAAAGAAATGCCAGGGATAAGAAGTTGCACAAAATACTACGCATAAAAGGCCATAATGATGGGTTCCATATCCCCCAGCTTCTGCTGGGCAGTTTAGACTAGAAAAGGGTTCCACTGGGGTGACCATGACAAACATTTCTTTGATGGTAGCTTTAAATATTCTGAGCCATTTAGACATTATTCAGAGCTTAATGATCTCTAGCGAGAAATCCAGGCAGAAGCCTGAGGTGACTGTGTGGTCACTGACAACAAGGAGTCTAGCTTGGGCAGCGTTTCTGCTCCGCCATAGCAGGCCACGGCCTGCACAGTACACTGTGCTAAGCACAAGTGCAATTTCGTTCAGGGGAGCCCTGCCGAGAAAACCTTCTAAAGCCCATTGAAGAACTACTCTGATTGCTTTTAAGAAATGTGAATGTGATTTTGATTTTTTTAACCTCATTAAGTTTATCAGAGGCCATCCTTGACTCCTACTCTGGGTGTAACGGAGACTTTACGATCACCGAATATCCTGCTGTCTAAACTGGAGATTAAACAGATGCTGAGATACTGAGATTTGTGTGCAGAAGGTTTACTCTGGAGTTCTCTCACGATCAACACGTGTGAGAGAGTGAAAGAACCGGGACTTCATAGGAGGGGGGAAATTGGGCTGTGAAGCAATCAGAACAAAAGCTTCCACCAAGCCTAGGGAAGTTCTGGAGCTGGACTGAGCCTTCAGAGTTGTCGCACCTTGAGGCAAGTGCCTTTATACACTCCTCCCTAAGAGCTATCATTGGACACAAGTTTTCCCCAGAAAAGGTGTGTGACTTTGAATGAGGTAGTTCTCCTTGGTCCAGGACAATTCCCAGACGGAAGCTCAGCTGGAAATTGATAGCCAACAACACTCTCAGAAGCTGGGAGGATGAGCACTCTTCAGTCTGAAAGGGAAAATCTGGGTGGTTCATTTCCATAGTCACTACCCATCTGAGTAACAGAGAAACTTTTTCTAATCACCTACCTTAAAGTCACCCAAAACTAAGAAAAACAAGAAGGCAGTTATTTTATTTACTCTCTACTGTGTGCTAGGTGCTTTAGGCATCAGCACTAATAACAGAGTACAACTGGCCTAGCAAGTGCTTCTCTCTTAGACATTATCCTAAGTTCTACATATGCTATTTAATTTAGTCTCCATGATTCAAATGTACTCTTATTAGCCTCTCATATGAGTGAGGAAATCAAAGCTAGAAAAATTCAGTCTGCTCCAGAGTCCTCACTTTTATTGTATTAGTTTATTTCATTCTTTAAAAATACACTTGCAGGCCAGCCAGTGGCATGGTGGTTGAAGTGACTGAGTCCTACATGGCCAACTATGTTGTCCTAGACTTGATAGCTTGGAAAACATGCTGGATGCATGTACGTGGTTACCAAAATCATGAGAGGAAAATATGGGATTGTGGTGTGGCCATTCTCCTTGAGTTGTCTTCTCACTTTTTCTCTTTCTCTTTTTCTTCTTCTGGTGAGTGCACATACCCAATAGCAAACTAATAAATAAATAAATAATATGCTTGAAGTATGGAAGTATGTACCATTACTGTCCTTATATTACAAGGAGAAAAAATGAGGACAGGCAAGGTTAAGTGACCTTCTGGAGGTCACACATTGTCACAGTTCAGTTATCTGTTTCCAAAGCTGCTCTTTCGATTGTGCCTGTATTGATTGTAGAGTCTGTTAAAACACAATAAATACTCACTTAACTTATGAGTCCTTGGAGAGCAATTATTATTTCGCCTCATGAATTTGTAAGAGTCCATGGAATATTTCCTTTGGAATTGAAATGTGTGCTAATATAAAGGACAGCAGCTAGCTTATGGCCAACAGAGACCTCATGGGTGTCTCTTTTTTCCAAAGTTTCCATGCAAAGCCTTCAGAGCATGAAAGCAATTTCCATTTATAGTAGTAGTTAAAGTTGTTCTGGAATTAGTCCCATAGTCACAGTGAAAGCAGGAACCATTTCTGAGTCATTACATACTACCCAACAACTGCCGCATGGTAGGGGATTAATAAACATTTGATGACAGTGTGAGCAAAAACATGAATGCCATGAAGACAAGTAGGCCCCAGAATTTCACCACTGAGGACCTCTTCATTTCCCCTCACAGAACCCTTCTCCTTTTTTTTTTTTTTTTGAGAGGTTTTCGCTATAGGGTGTGTGCGCTCGCCAGACAGACAGAGAGAGACAGAGAGAGACAGAGAGACAGAAAGCCAGAAATCACCCCCCAGGGGGAATGGCCACGCCGCAATCCCTTCTCCTCCATTCTCCTCTCGGGATCTTGGGCACACATGCACATGCGCCCGGCATGAGTTTTAAGCCACTGAGTCCAGGATGCAAACTGCGGTCGACTACATGGGAGTCCAGTGACATAGCCACTATGCTAACTGCTGGTCCCAGAGCCCTTCTCCTTTTACTAAATGTGCATTTCATAAGCAATACTACACTTTTCCAATGTTAAAATGAAAGGCATCAGAAATTTACTAGGACTTCTAGTAAGTGATAGGTAGTCAATCACTGCACTGAATGATAAAATGATCCTGCCAACAGTAAAGAAAGGTGGCATTTTAGCTAACATGTGTGATCACAGATCTTGGGTAACTGATTTCTGTTGTAGCTTTCAACATTATCACCCCTGATATTCCTAGTTCCAGCAACCACAAGCTGAGAATCATTGAAAGAGGAGAGATCAACCCAGAGAGTTTTTCAGACATTTATTCTGAGCAAAACCAGATAATGTCCTTTCAGAACAATTTCAGTGGCAACTCTTTCTTAGGAAATGGAAATCTTTCCAAAGTGGAGAAAGGAAAAACAGGTGCTCGCAGACAGAAACCTTACGTTTTGAGAGAGGTAAATTGTTTCTGAGCTTTGAGTACCTAAATTCCCCCATGCATTTGCACCCGTAAGGGGCTACCTGGTACCAAGAAAAACTGAAGTGAGAATACTTGATACCATACAGAAGTGTTTGTTACGCTGAGACTGTACCCTTGAAAGGAAAGCCATTGTCTGTCTCCTGCCAACCTGAATCTTATTAATATACTGAAGGGTCTCTTTGTTTAGAATCCACAAAGCTTTCTTTTTTGCTTCGTTTCCTTGGAAAATTAGTAGATAGAACTGTCCCTGCACACCAGGCAGGCGGGCTGTGCTCCCATTCTGTCTCCAGGCAGGGTTTGTGACTCATTCTGAAACATTGGCTTGGAGTGCATGGTGAGCCTGAGGACATAGTACATTTTATGACCTCTAAACACCATATTTCTTGTGTTTATATGATCTTATTTTAATCGAAAATGGGTTTTTAATGGTTTTTCTAGCCAGAACAAAAGCACTGCCATTGCCATCATGAAACTGAATTAGTGGCACCTTTTGCTTTGATTTGATTGCATTGCTTTTTGTTAAACAACACAGAAATCAAAGTAAATAAATAAGTTACTGGAGTAAGGTGAGATATACCCCTTTGAATTTTTTCCTTTGAAGACTTAGTATAGTTAGGTTGTGGTGAGGCTTGGTCAGTCCCTGTGCCCCAAGTTTCTGGTGTGACAGCAACTCTGTGTTCATAGCCTGTGACTTTTTGAGAGGTTTTCGCTATAGGGTGTGTGCGCTCGCCAGACAGACAGAGAGAGACAGAGAGAGACAGAGAGACAGAAAGCCAGAAATCACCCCCCAGGGGGAATGGCCACGCCGCAATCCCTTCTCCTCCATTCTCCTCTCGGGATCTTGGGCACACATGCACATGCGCCCGGCATGAGTTTTAAGCCACTGAGTCCAGGATGCAAACTGCGGTCGACTACATGGGAGTCCAGTGACATAGCCACTATGCTAACTGCTGGTCCCAGAGCCCTTCTCCTTTTACTAAATGTGCATTTCATAAGCAATACTACACTTTTCCAATGTTAAAATGAAAGGCATCAGAAATTTACTAGGACTTCTAGTAAGTGATAGGTAGTCAATACTGACACTGAATGATAAAATGATCCTGCCAACAGTAAAGAAAGGTGGCATTTTAGCTAACATGTGTGATCACAGATCTTGGGTAACTGATTTCTGTTGTAGCTTTCAACATTATCACCCCTGATATTCCTAGTTCCAGCAACCACAAGCTGAGAATCATTGAAAGAGGAGAGATCAACCCAGAGAGTTTTTCAGACATTTATTCTGAGCAAAACCAGATAATGTCCTTTCAGAACAATTTCAGTGGCAACTCTTTCTTAGGAAATGGAAATCTTTCCAAAGTGGAGAAAGGAAAAACAGGTGCTCGCAGACAGAAACCTTACGTTTTGAGAGAGGTAAATTGTTTCTGAGCTTTGAGTACCTAAATTCCCCCATGCATTTGCACCCGTAAGGGGCTACCTGGTACCAAGAAAAACTGAAGTGAGAATACTTGATACCATACAGAAGTGTTTGTTACGCTGAGACTGTACCCTTGAAAGGAAAGCCATTGTCTGTCTCCTGCCAACCTGAATCTTATTAATATACTGAAGGGTCTCTTTGTTTAGAATCCACAAAGCTTTCTTTTTTGCTTCGTTTCCTTGGAAAATTAGTAGATAGAACTGTCCCTGCACACCAGGCAGGCGGGCTGTGCTCCCATTCTGTCTCCAGGCAGGGTTTGTGACTCATTCTGAAACATTGGCTTGGAGTGCATGGTGAGCCTGAGGACATAGTACATTTTATGACCTCTAAACACCATATTTCTTGTGTTTATATGATCTTATTTTAATCGAAAATGGGTTTTTAATGGTTTTTCTAGCCAGAACAAAAGCACTGCCATTGCCATCATGAAACTGAATTAGTGGCACCTTTTGCTTTGATTTGATTGCATTGCTTTTTGTTAAACAACACAGAAATCAAAGTAAATAAATAAGTTACTGGAGTAAGGTGAGATATACCCCTTTGAATTTTTTCCTTTGAAGACTTAGTATAGTTAGGTTGTGGTGAGGCTTGGTCAGTCCCTGTGCCCCAAGTTTCTGGTGTGACAGCAACTCTGTGTTCATAGCCTGTGACTCCTAAAACACATTTACATTCAAGGCTATGGCCAAGTAGTTCTGAATAACCCTGGAACACATTTGAATGACACCATCATAGCTATCATCACCAGGATGTGAGGATGACTGTGGGAGGAGGATAGGTTTGATCTTCACAGTAACACCAAAGTATTGAGTGTTTTTTTAAGTTTTTGCCACAGGGTGCATGTGCTCACCAGAGAAGAGAGAGAAAGACAGTGAGAGGGAAAAATGAAAAATTGCCACCCCAGTGAGGATGGCCACACTGCAATCCCTTCTCCTCCATTCTCCTCCTGGGATTTTGGGCACATATGCACACACACCTGGCATGATTTTCAAGCTTCCAGGTCCAGGACTTGAACCATGTACAGCCTTGTGAAAGTCCAGAGCTTTAACTACTATGCCACCTGCCAGCCCTAACCTCAAAGTATTATTATATTCCTATTTTATAATTAGAGAAAATTGCTCAGCAGGTTTGCATAATATATGCAAGATTATAAATAAAATGCATTACTCTAGTTAGGACCAGAACTCAAATTTCTCCAATACAGTTGTTGTGAGAGGTTTGTTAGTTGGCTTTTTAATTAATTAATTAATTATTTTAGGGTTTTGGCATAGGGTACATGTGCTTACTAGAGGGAAACAGAGACAGTGAAAGGGAAAGTGAGAAATAACCTCCCAGGCGGGACGGGCATGCTGCAATCTTTTCTTCACATTCTCTTCCTGGGACTTTGGGCACACCCGCACATCCACTCAGAAGGATTTTCAAGCTGCTGGATCTGGGACAGTCAGCCATGTGGGAATCCAGCACCTTAACCTCAAACCACCTGCTGATATTTTGTTTGTCAGTCTTTTATATTTATGACTATGATTTTTTTTATGAAAAGTGTACAGGCTCTGATAGATATGGATAATGGATTTCAATGCTGTGTGCTATCTACACTCATAAAACTATGCTTAAGGAATAAAAAATGTAAAGAAAAATGTTCTTTACCTAAATTTGGATGGGATGGATTGGCATAATATCTGGGCCAAAAATAGTGTTCAACACTATCATTGAGAAATTGCCAATTAGTTATATACATTCTCAATGGAAAATATTGCCCCAGTAGGGGCAAAAATTGGTTCTTTGAAGATCAAATAAAAAGTTTGTTCTTGTTATATGTAAAGCCAGTATAAGAACTTTGTATGCACAGATATATGAAGAATACATTCTAGCCATGGAATTAAAATTTCATGGAGAAGGAGGGCAAGTAGGAAAAAAGTATTTGAAAAGGCTCCTTGATGGGCAATCATCTTAAAAAAAAAAAAAGGTTAAGAAATGTTACTTTAAATACTTGTTGTTAACTTCAGTAGCATTTGCTATTTTTAATCCAATATCATGAGTCTTCTTCTTAACATAATTCTTCTTATGACTGTCTGAGTATTTGACATTCGACTTGGCATTAGTGCTTGTTTTGTCTTTGGTATCATATTGACTTTAGGAAAGTGTGTCTGAACAGAAAATAGAAGTATTCTCATGGCTCAGAGGAATGATACTTTAAACGTAATGCTCGTTTTTCATCTAAGGATGATATGGTATTCCAGAAGAATGTTTCATTAATCTTCAAAGCAATCTATTTTACAGAGAAATAGAAAAGAGCACTTGTGTGTTCTCTGGCTTTTCTCCATGGGATAACAATTAGTTGTTTTAAATTCAAGCTCATGAATTTTAATCTCAGAGCAGTACAGAGCATCTGAGGAGCTCTGATGATAGTGGTTCTAAGAAGGAGATTGGGTTGCTCAGGTACCTTCTATAACCTAGTACCTAAGGAATATGGTGAATAACCTGTTCAGTTAAGGTTAATACAGAGACAGGACAGGCCTTAGCATTACTCTTTTCTACTCTGTGCCTTACTTCTCAAGGCGAGTATGTCTGTTGAAAACACATTCTTCCCAGGAAATGTACCAGTATTGATGCTCTTTTCAAAGAGTGCTTGCTCCTTCTAAATTGCAAAAGTGATGCTGCATTCACTAAAGAGCTGCTTCAATGGTTCTAGCAAGTCCAGAAGATAAAATAATGGGATTCAAATGTGAATGGATACACACATGTTGCCACAACTGTCTCTCTAATGAATTAGAATACACTGTGTCTGTGCTCCAGGTAGCCAGACTTTTCATTTTAAGGTAGAATTCTCCTCTGAAACTATTGCTGTGATAACCATATTTTCCAACCTGCTATATGATTTTCTGAGGGCACAGGGCCTTTGGGATCCATCTAATGCTCTTTAAAAAGCAGCTGGATCCTCCCTATCTGCACCCTACAGGAAAAAGTATATGCTAAAAGATATGGATCAGGATTTTAAAGATATTGCACAGAGGCTTAGTGTAGTCCAAAGCAGTTGACTTAGTTTTCCAGGATAGGTTGAGTTTGTTTTGACAAGATAAACTTCCTGAGAAATAAACATGTATTACACTACATACTACCTCACTCAAGTCTTCTAAGTTTCCAAAAGAATGGCTCACTTCTTTCTTTGATTATCATTACAGTATTCTTCTGATTTCCTTTATATACCCACTTCTCTTTCTCTTTTATTGAATCAACCTTTTCTGCCTATCCCTTAAATGCTGCTGATCTTCCAATTTTCCGTGTTCCTCGATAAAATCTTCCCAGGTGTTCTCCTCCACTCTTATAACCCTAACTATTTTCTATATGTGAAGGCTCCCGACCAACTCTGTACTGAATACCAGGCCTGTACTGAGTTGCATTTGAGAGCTCAATTTATGTGTCCCAAAGTCATCTCAACATCAACATGTCTTAGATTAATTTAGCACCTCTGCTGGTCCATCTTTACTCCTATCTTTGCAAGATTAGTGATGATGCCCACCTGTCAGAATACTGCTAAAAATTTAGGCATAACTCACAGCCTCTTTCTCCTGTTACATATACATCCCATCTCACATCAGATGTCATTTTATCTTTTTAGTCTCTTTCAAATATATCCACTACTGCTACTACAATTCAAGCAACCATTATCTATGGTCTGGATTATCTCAGCAGCCCTTTAATTGTTATTTCTGCCCGGAATCTTGTTCTCTCTTAAAAAATCTACACAGAAGGTAAATTAAATCTCAAATACAATGATACAATTTCCCTCTTAACACCTTTCAATTGTAACATACTTTTCAAGGCCTTCTATCATCTCCAGTATCTTCCAAGACTTCCTTAAATTTTGTTGATCAACTCTGAATTCTTTAAACTCATCATTCTCTCTTGCCCTCTCCCTATCTCTTTCTTCCTCCCTCTCCATGTCATCCAGAAATTTAATGTTCACGTGTTTTTCTCACATTTTCCTTGCTAATACACTGTCATGTCTCTGGCCTCAGTTTATTTATCTCTTTATCATGGAGGCCTCCTTTCCTGCCACACTCAAGTCAGTGTATGCTTCACTTCAAAAAGGCATTGCACATCATCATCATTACCTGTATGTCTCAGCCCACTTTCCTTCTTCCTCAGCACATATCATGTTTCTGTCAATGAACAAAGAAATGCTCTTTCTTTCCTCTGCCTGAAAACTGTATTCACCATCTTCCATCTCCCATTCCCGTATTTATTCAGCCAGATCTTCCTAATATCTCAATACTCAGCTCAGGGGGAATTCATTTGGAAGATTTTTCCTGACTTCCCAGGCTATGCTAGGTGAGTTTCCTCCCTGCTGTCATAGTAATAAATGAACTCTTATAGTGAAGTCAGATTACGGCATGTCTCTGCTTAAGATTCTCCAAAGGGTACCCATTCTACATAGAGTAAACCTCAAAGTCCTTACATTGGCCAACAGCGACTTCCATGATCCCTTTCCTTATTATCTCTGTGACTTATTTTATTACTCTCCTTTTCCTTTCTCCAAGTTTAGGCATGTTACCCATTAAAGCATTGCAGTCGTTGGATGCTTTTCCTAGACAGCTACTTGACCAACTCCATCATCTCCTTCAAACCTTTGTACAAATGTCCCTCTACCAATGAAGCTTACTAAGTCATCCTATTTTAAGCTGTAATCTGTATCACTCCTCCCCATCTACATGGTATTAATTTTCTTTTTCTTTTTTTTTTTTTTTTTGGTCCCATTTTTATAGCACCTATTCCCTCCTTTCAAACAATATAATTTATTTATAATTATTATTTATTCTCTTCCTCTCCTTATGAGAACATAAACTTCCTAAAGGCAGATATTTTCATCCGTTTTTGTTCACTGGAGTTTTCCAAATACCTACAATAGTGTCTGGGACTTAATGGGTACTCCGTAAATGTATTTGGAGAAATGAATCCTAATTTGTATTATATTATAATTTTCTTCTTTGTCCACCTGCCCACCACTGAACTGTGAACTTTTTGAAGGCAAGGATTTTTGCTATTGTGTCTGTTTACAATGTATTACATTTCCTCCAAAAATACAAGATTCATTATAAATACTTGCTAAGTGCATGCATTTCTCTTTGGCTTCACTACCACGTAGTTTAGTAGGGTTTATGATATGGTACACTAAACCAGAATAGGAATGCAAGAAAGTTGTTTTCTTAGTGGAGAAGCTTCCCTATAAGCTAGCACAGTATCTGAGATCTCCAAAGGTGAAGTGTCCAATGTAGACCCATCTAGTGAATATTTTTCCTGAAGACTTTCTTTAAATGTTAAGATCTCACCGTTGTTCATTGGCCTTTCCCCCCATCTGTCTCTATACTTAGGACATTTATTTTAATGATTAGAAAAATAAAGGGAATTAAAGAGTTTGAAAAATAATGCTTTGCCTCCTGTAATTTATGTTTTTGTTTTCTTTTGTAGAGCTCTTCCTGCCATGATGCAGTGGGTCCGCACGCAGAAGCCAGGAGAGAGTGGCATCAATATTGTCACTGCCGACTTTGTAGAACTTGGTGATTTTATCAGCACTGTCATAAAGCTCAACTATGTCTTTGATGAAGGAGAAGCCAACACTTGATAGTACTGTCTGGAGTGTCCATGAATAAGCTAGAGAAGACTCAATGTATTAGGCATATTATCTATAAACAGTGATCTTCCTCTTCCACTGAGTCTCTGAAGGGATTAGGGCTGATAGTGGGTGGGAAAAGGGGGAAACCATTTCTTCAGTGATTAAATTATATTCTGCATTGTTATAAATATTTCATTTCCCACTTGATTAGCAAAATCTACTTCTAGTGTTAGGGATACAAAACAACCAGTGAATTTTGTTTTCAAAATTAGTCTTTGTAATGTTAACTCCTGAGTGTTTACTTCTTGCATTTTCTAATTTCAGCCTAGGGCTCTTCCACTCTCTATAGCCTCTAACCTCTCTGCTGCCTCACGCTTGCTCTTTTTAATGAGATGCTAAATGGGACTCAAAACAATTGAATGCCCAGCATAATGTGCATTACATTGTCGTACTGAAATTTGTTTTGTGGGATTTGGTATAGTATTCTGTAGTCATCTGCAATTGGACAGTCATAGCTAACTTTTGGTCATAGAACATATGCATCAAATCAGTTTCCCTGCGTCAGTAATATTGGAGACCATTATCAGTGATTTTTGTGTTATATGAAAATAATAGTGTTTCACAGTATTTCTATTTAAGGCAGCTATGAATATAGAGTAAAAACTTTTTTGGAAAAACTATGAGTGCCAACTCCGTACAGAAAAACAGGAGGGCTGAGGAGAGATAGATGTCATTTTAATTCAGTAATCGCTTAAATAAAATTGCCCTGCAGATGCCCAGTAAATAATAAATAATAGCAGGTATGTTAAAATCAGGAAATGAACTCTTTAGAAAAAAACCTTTCTTAGCAATTCTCAACAAAGAAAAAAAAGGAAAGAAAAACTGCACAAACTCTCCTATGAGATTGAGATTTCTAAATATGGAAAATCTCAAAGTCTTATTTAAGATGCTTCAACTCAAATTTTTGACTTGAAAGGAGAAAAGGAAAAAGGTGACAGAAAAAGTTAGGGCAATGTTTGGAAACTATTTCAAATCACGAAGATACATGAAATACACTTAGGAAATTCTTGAAATATGTGTGGCCTGGGAAGGCTTGTTTAAAATTACTACCACCTGATCTCTTCTGTGTTCCAGCCCACCGCAGGGGCAAGAATAAGGCAGAGGCAAAAGTTTCTACAAAGTTTCTGTGGTCTAACATTTGATAGTTCAGCTCTACAGGAAAGATCAAAACACAATTTTGAGTGTTGTTTTCTCCTTGGTGTCTTTAGATAGTTGACAAGTCTAAAATAATCCTAAAAAGAGCACAATAATCCTTACCTATCTGCCTCAAGTAGAAATTGGAAAACATTTATAAAAATCTATAGAACTTCTGGTAATTATTATTTTATCTTTATATTTAGAAATTATTACACCTCAATAGTTTCCTGGGACAACACAGCCCATACAAATAGAACCTTAGAGACATAAAAGCATGCCTTCAGCTTTTAATTAATTTTAATATAGGACTTAAGGCTTAATTGTTTAGAACTAGATAAGGGAGCTGATTTCAAGATTATATAAATCAAGGTTATAAATAATCAAGGGTTAATTTCAAGATTATAAATACTCATTATCAGAAAATAGTACTAATTAGAAACTGCAGGGAGGAAATTGAAATTGTTTAAAATTAAGAAAATGTTTATGAAGAGTATGTAGTTACCTAAGGTAGACCAAGTAGCATGCATGTACACAAGACAGATACATTGTACAATTTCAATCATATGTATACAGCTTGCTATACACAATATACCAACACATACCAACTTCTGTGCAGGCAAATAGATACGACTACACACTCACACCAATAAAGACAGACACAGTACAATTCTTCTAAAATGAAAACAATAATATTAAATAATTCAACTTTAGGACTTAAACCTTTAACAGTGTGTCAAAATGAGGGGCAAGACTTTTGAAAGTGGAATAACTGATCACATTGAGATATTTTTGTAAAAATATTCTAGCTTATTTATAAATATCATTCTTTTCCTCTTTCCACTTTCTCCTCCCTTGCAGTTTTATTGTCTTTCTCTTTAACCTGCTCTTTGTGTGCAACTGGATACAATTCCTTTTTTAAAGGATTGTAGATTATTAAAATTTATGTCTTGTAAATTTGCTTTCAGGGAAGATTTTCTCTCTGACTATTCATTATTCATCTCTCAGGAGTTTCTTTAGCCAGACACACTTGTAATGACACAAGGATTTAACTTGCGTTAAAGTCACAAATCCTTGTATTAAATATGTCAGAAAACAGATCTTTCAACATTTTAATGAAAAAATGAATAAAATATAGAGGTAACTATGTTGTATTTTCGTGAACTTAGATGCTTTCTTATAAAGTTCGCTTCTAATTAACGTTGTCATATTTGTCATTTGGGTGCTGGACAAAAACAAGCACGATAAAGGGTTAGACTGTGCAGTTTCTTAACTGGGGAAAGCTTGTAATTGCTATTGATATGCACACAGAAATCTTGTTAGACAGAAGGTACTTTAAGCCAATGTATGGTTTCTACATGGAATGCAGTACCTATATAACAGGCACTGAGAGTTTGATTTTGCCTTAATTTCTAAAGGACGGAAAAAGTAGAAAGGAATTGAGTGCTCCAGCTAGAAGGAGGGAATCTCTAAGAGGGATTTCTCGGGAAGGGCAATGGAGAAAAGATGCCTTGGGCTGTCTTTTGTGCAGTAGCTGCTCTAAAGCACATTTAGGGAGCAGGCTATGGGCCTTCAAGGGCATAAGAGATGATGATATGCAATCAAAGCTTACCCTCACCCTATGCTCCTTTGCCATAGCTGGTCATTGTCTTTCCAGAAAGCTAGGAGCACAAGGGCTACAAATAGATCCCAAGATGGTAGTAAATGCATCTTGGTGCACTTTTTGTTTTATTTGTTCCTTAAGACTTTATGTCGCAAGTCTTCAAGGCAAAAAAAAGAAAAAGAAAAAGAAAAAAACAAACATACAAAAACTAGAAAGAAAATCCAACCTTTACCCAATCTACAACAGGAAATTAAAGAGTGGGTGGGGTGGGGGAAAATAGGCAAAAACTTTTTTTTTTAAGTTCGCTTTCCTGTCTGTTATTTCAAAGGACCAACATCATGAATACTTCTCCTGCCATTATCATTTATGTCTCCCTTATTATCACACAATTATGTGAATACAGAGAATGAGGAGGCACCTTTTAAAAGCCTTAGGATATTCTATATGTTGACCTCAATATTCGCTTTCAGCCATACTGGGAAAACTCACTTTTCATGGAGCGCCACCTAGCAGTGAATGTATTAGAGCAGAGTGCTGGCATGTATGCACTTGTGTTCATACACACTTGCAAATACACACACATGCACATGTGCACACACACGCATACATTTCATACACGTGTAATTCCAGTTGAAACTGTACTCGAATCAACCTGATTCTATTGCTATTTTAACTCTCAAAGTCATTATTTCCTATGTTAGTATACACACACATATTTCAAATATTTAAACATCTAAAAGGAGAAAAATCACTAGAAAACCAATGAAAAACAAGACCGTCAGGAATAGGAAATGCCTGGTTGTAATAGTCTCAATAGATTGTCAATTATACTTGAAGCTGGGGAATCTGAGATGAGTTTGAATAAAAATTACACACACCACACATACACAATTTTTCACTTAAAATTGTTTCAATTTCTTTGAAGTTCTGACATGTTTTTTAGCCAAGTTTGATTGTTCAGGTTCTCCCTTATTAGGATTCCAGACTGGAAATTTGAAAGTCTCAGGAAATGCATTTTTTCATGAGTTTTTTCAGTTCTGTAGTTTTACAGATCCAATGACACAATCTTCTAACTTTGGGTGGTTCGAGTAAATGGGAGCTCCTTGGGCAACATGCTCACATTTTGAATTGCTATTAGAAAATAATGCACAGTGTCCCTCAGGATATGATAAACAAGGTTTTTAAAAGCATTTTACAGCACTTTTAGTCTTTTCAACTAGATTTCAGTGACACTGTGGTGTAAATGCTATCTTTGCCATAACTTACTGGTGGCTCTTGTGTTACATACAGTTTTAAATAATGCTCTACATTGTTTGTTTTCCCAATGACAATGATAAAATATTCTGTAGAATTTGTAAATGTGTTGATTGAATTTGTTAAAAATAGTGTAATTTTTATTTCACTTGTGATACTACTTTGTAGGTATTAGTTCTAAATGTATATTTGTATGAGTCAAAAGTTTGTGCTTGTATGGAGTATGTGTGTATAAGTACATTGTATCTTAGCCAGAGTCAAACTTATCCTAAAGAAGAAGGGCACATAAGACCAGCCTTAATTCATTGACACTTTTCATTGTTGCAATTTGGATTTAAAATTTAAACAGAAATTAGGTTTTTGTTAAAGATGCCTTTTTTTTAATCTTGTAAGGAATGTGCTATAGAATTGATCAGAGTTCCCACAAGCAAGTTGTTTGGCTTGTGGAGTACTTCATGCTTTTTTAAATTATTAAACATCAATTTATTAATCTCATCATTATACAACTAGGCTAAATTCACACTGGTTTTTATCAGCCACAGAACGAGTGTATCTCTAAATTTGTTTCTCCCAAGAAGGAATATCTATGCTTTAATATGTTTTCCATGAAAAATTATTTCTTCAAACCATTGCTTTTTAAAAATTGGACCTTCTTGTGTATAATAAACTATTCTATGAGAGTCATTAAAGGATAATCACCATGGTTCCAACATGGTTTCTTTCTCAAAAAAACAAAACAAAACACACACCAGTCTGACTTCCCCATGTGGTAGTTCAGCCATGGAAAACATATCTAACTCAAGGACCTGAACAGGTGATCATGCTCAAAGCAAAAATCATAATCTTCTTTGAGCTTAGAATTTGAGGGTAGATTATTAAATAACCTTTTCATTTTCTTTCTTTCTCCATTTTCAATTGTTTCTTTTCAATATTTAGAGTTGAATACAGAACACTCAGTAAAACTTAAATTTCTCATAAACAATCGATACATTTTAGTGTATTTCCTATATATTTCATTGGACGTACACTAAAAATAATTGTTGTGGTCTGAAATTAAATTTGACTGGGAATATATGACATATATATATATAGGGTGCATGCACTCGCCAGAAAGACAGAGAGACAGAATGCAAGAAATCACTCTCCAGGGAGGATGGCTACACCGCAATCCCTTCTCCTCCATTCTCCTTTCAGGCACATATGCCCGGCATGAGTTTAAGCCACTGGGTCCGGGACTCAAACCGTGGTCAACTATGTGGGAGTCCAGAAACATGGCCATTATGCCAACTGCTGGTCCCTATTTTTTTCACTAAATATAGAACCCTTTCCATGCTGTCTCTCTATATTTTTCAGCTACCTGTCAGATCTATTTCCCTCCATGATCAAAAGTTAAGATACCTCATGAAAATCTGTAGTCATAATTCCCTTCATAAAGGAAAATATTAGTCATATCAGGTCCCACAAATGCTTTATGAAAGACCAACTCAAACATAGATAATCAAGCAAGTTATCTTTTTGTTTTTTAAGTTTTTGCCATAGGATGTGTGTGCTGGCCTAAGAGAGATAGAGAGAGACAGAAAGAGGGAAAGTGAGAAATCCCCCCCGTGGGGGGATGGCCACACCACAACCTCTTGTCTTCCTTTTTTCTCTTGGGATTTTGGGGAGGCATGCAGGCATAGGTGCCCCATGTGATTTTCAAGCTACAGGTCCAGGGCTCTAACCGGTGTTGACTATATGGGACTCCTGCTGTCTCTGCACCATCTGCTGGCCTCCTCAAGCAAGTATCTTATAAGACTAATGCCAAGAAATTCAAAATTTCCCTTCACTGACCTGTTGTGAGGCCTGGAGTCTACCCATTAAGCTGGTCAGTAGCATTTCCTTGTAATTGGGAAAGCGAAAATCACACCCACACATTAAAAATGCTTCTGGAAACTGGCAGTACCTTATAACTTTTTACCACGACTTCTTTTAAAACTCATTTTCTTTTTTCTGTCAGAGAAGTAACAAAATTATCTACTATTTCTTCCATTAGCACCTACCACATTTTTTTTTTTTTAGGTTAAAACTGGTCATCTATGGAATTGTAGAAAATGTGACATAGAAAGGAACTCTCTTCACTGCTAAACAAGAGTCTGATATGTAAACATAACCCTGTAAGTCCCTCCTCAGGGCACTGTGGAGAAATAACATGTGGGCAGATAGAAAGTGCCTGATGGAAAGTTCCCAAGGCAACTTATAAAGACCAGCATTTTAAAATCAGAAATTGAAAACCCCAGAAGCCTCAGAATAGAAACAGTGAAATCTAAGGCTGTTTTCTAGAACAGTTTGCAGACTAGAACCATGCTGGAATTCCTCAAATAGAGCTTTCAAATGCCATGGTTTCCAACAGTGACTCTTTGACATAGAATGTGGCTGAAGTTTTGGAATATTTTCGGTAGCTACCTCCTCTCTTGAAATTCTTGTAAGATACGAGAATATCTAAATCCCTTGATAAATATAATTTTCATCTCATATTCCTGCTTGCACATATTTGTATTGATTTGCTTTATTTCTAGAGATTGGAAATTTGCAGAACTGGTGACATTTCCTTCATTAGACACTAGAAATTCACCAGAGGGAGACAGATCTGTGCCTTCTCTTTTTAGGATCTGGTCATTGATATTTTAATAAATGTGGTGTAAAGAAAATCCATACTTACAGTCTGTATAGAAAATGTGAAGTTTTTTTGATAAGATTGTGTTCTTAATGTTAAAAAAAAAAAAGAGTTCTTTGTATTCAGTGAAATGACCAATAAAGTCCTGGTAGCAGTTAAGTTTATTTATTTTTATTTTGTTTTCATCAGTACTTCTTTATATGCCCCCAAAGTAAAACATAACTCAGATCTTCAGAAAACATAATTAATTTTTAAAAGCACCAGTCATCATATTAATTTTCTTCCATGAAAAAAATATATTCTCTTCTAATAAAGGCAATGCCATGGGTCCTTCCATTATGTCAAAGTAAGGTATCTCTGATGCCCAATGTCAACAGAGAAATATTACATTATTGAAATATGGGACGTTCTTTAAAAAGCTCATGGGATAATCATATCATGAAAACAAACTATTTTGATTCTTTTTGCCTAAAATAAACTTGTGCTCTAATTCCATTTTTGCATGAATTGTCTGAAGTCCTCTCATATTTTCTGACATGCAAGGATCTGAATTTTTACCTCTTAAATACTTTTTCACATGCAATGAGGACACAGGTAGAGAACAAGTAGTATATTAAAATGATTAAGGCACAGGCCCTAGAATTCTGGATTAAAACCCTTATTCTTCACTTTCTATTTACATTATAAAGTACTATCTCACGGTGAAAAGCTTAAGAAAAAGGAAACCTACTTTTGCTATGCCTTCACTGTGCCCAATGTATGAAACACTATTCAGAAGTAAGATTCACTTTGTGTTTCAGCAAATAAACCCTAACTGTTGGGGTTCAATTATGGTTTACAACAAAATTTAAGCATTGTAATAGTATTGTAAAAACAGTCCAGAAAATAAATATGGCCCATCTATTTGGAGTTAAATTTGGACATAAGTCCACAAAAGGTTCTGCTTATTTTACATTCAAGTAAGTTTATCATATTAGATCATTTCTATTTATAAAGCCATAATGATTTCTACACTTAGGAAGTAGTAGATGCCTGCAGTAGCACTTCACATAATGACGTCTGTGTGCCCTGAACCATCTCCGTTACTGTGGTTTCATCGGGATGGGTATTCATTTATTCTGTCCTTTGGCAAACATTTGCATACTATGTGGCAGGCTCCCTGCTGAGCACTACAAAACATTTCTAAAAAGTTCCTTGGGAAAATGCACAAACTACATCATTATTGGTAGTTTATTACTAGAGCTACTGGTGGCAGTATTTTGTCCCTAAACAAGCATACATTCTCAATTATTTTTTTAATATCCTCAGTAAAATTGCTTGAATACAGTTATTCCCGAGAGCCTGAGGAGAAAGGGATAATATCTTTTTAAAAGTATAATCAGAAGTAAGCTGGTCATGGCCACAAGCAATGAAGAGTGGATTCCCATCCTCTCTCTAGCACAAACTGTCATTACACACAGGCATGTGAGCAAGGCCACTGGCCTCTATCTGCGGCTCCAAAACAGCAAAAGAAGAGACTCCATCCCTCTCCTTCCTTCATTCTGCACATTTCCAATGAAACTGCTTTTGCTTCACAGAAAAAAGTGATCACTGCTGAGATGTTAGCATGTGGACTTCAGTATTTTAAGTAAGCAGACCCATAAAATGAAAAAGTCCCTCCTCCTCTACACAGAGTAAAAATGGTGATGCTTCCTAAATCCAAGGAGTTAAGACATCATCTCCAACTGAAGGAGATATTTCTTTTTTGGTGGAAGATACTGTGGCATGATAGAAGGGTTCAATCTTGGCTCTCAAATGGTGGTTCAGAATCCATCCTGGGTAATAAGCCACAATAATGCTTGCACTGAATTAGATAAATGCACTTCAGTGCTATCATATGCACCCTTCAGTCTTGTGGTTAGAAATATCTGGAACTATTAGGCAAATGTGAACCACATTACATTCTATAAAAAGGGACTTAGTGCCATAATGACAGGGAGAGCAAGGTGGTTAAGAACTCCAAACTTCCCAAAGCACCCCTTGGCAGAATTCATACTCTTCATTCACACTTTTTTTCTTCATAAGAACATGTAAACTTGCCCTTCTGGAGTTTTACTAAGAAATAAGAAAAAACAAATTTTTCCTCAATACAACTGCTCAGTGATTCATTTTGTGCTCCTTTATTCTGAAAAAGAAAAGGGGGAAGGAGGTTGTAGGCTGGTTTTTATATTGGCATGGGGATAAGGGAAAAACTATTATCTCAGAACAAATAATCCCTTCCTCGTTGGACTATAAGAATATCAATTTTTGATTTATGTCTTGAAGGTCAGAGACACATCTTAGCTATTTGTGTTTACTCAGGGCATCACAGACACTAAAACACGTTTAAAACAATGAAATGAAATTGTAGCTGTCATAGCCCAATCAAACAGTGAAGAGGTGCTTGGTAAGGAACATGCGCATGTTAAATACTGGTAGGTGGGAGGACTTTTTTAAAAGTACAAGACGATATCCTTCACCTTTTGTGTTCCTTGAGGACAATTGAAGGGAAAATAAACTACATGATGTTCTTTTCAAGAGTAGGGAGATCCTGTTTCTTAGCTGTAAGTCAACTCTAAATCTGCAAAGACAATTCATCTAGGGGAAACTAGCTTATGGTCCATCTATTTTAAAAGACCTGAAAAATGGGAACCAGCAGTTAGCGTAATGGCTATGTCGCTGGACTCCCACGTAGTCGACCGCGGTTCGCGTCTCGGACCCGGTGGCTTAAATCTCACGCCGGGCGCGTGTGCGTGCGTGCCCAAGATCCCGAGAGGAGAATGGAGGAGAAGGGATTGCGGTGTGACCATCCCCCCTGGGGGGGTGATTTCTCGCTTTCTGTCTCTATGCCTCTGTCTGTCTGGCGAGCGCACACGCCCTATAGCGAAAAAAAAACCTCTCCAAAAAAAAAAGACCTGAAAAATGGTGGGGAGATTATAGTCCAAGCTTTGGCAAAGTCTTGTGTTAAATTTTCTCTTCCCTCATCTTCTTGTAGATATATGTAGGATTGCATGAACTCGTTAACTAAATTTTAGACTCCTGATCCCATGTAAGACCTCTGTGCACACACCCTTTCAGAATATTGTACCTTTCCACACAGTTTCCTGAGTCCATGGAAGATGTATCCTGTGTTCTTAAGAAAACACTCGATGGCCTCTGGCTACTGACTGCTGCAACTCTCTCATCTTGATGCCCACTGTGGCTGGGTCTCTGACTCTTTTCTGCTAGGACAGTAATGTACCCAGCTGGTACTACCTATCTCTAGGGATCATCACTATGAAAATAGAGTGCACAAATGCTAAAGTCATGAGTAATCTCTGGAGAAATGAGGTGGATGAGGAAATGTCCCTCTTACCCTTAAGTACATTCTAATAGAAGCTTCAAATACAGGGTCCGTGTCCTGACAATGACCCAGAATTAAAAGGAAAGTTCCTTCTACTTTTAGATAACAGTATTCTCACTCCTTTCTCATTCTCTCTCTCTTTTTGTCTCTCTTTTCCCCTTTCCATGTCTTCCTCTCTCCCCACTCCACTATAGGCTCAAGAAAGAAATGAATTCCAGTGACAACCACCATGCTGTTCTCAAAGTCACCATTCCCTTCTGAAGGTCAAGGCTTTCTTCTTGATCAAATTTATCTTCCGGGATTCTCTTTTCAAGATACCACCCCAGGAGGAGGTTCCTTGGTTCTTATACAAATAGGGTTCTCATGGAGTCATCTTCCCAATTATGTTTTTTTTTAATAATTATTTATTTACTTTTATTTATTCACTCATTTATTTTAATTTGACCAGAGAGAGACACAGAGGAGGAAAGAGATAGAGGGAAAGTGAGAAAGGAAGCCACCAAGTTCAGGACTCGAACTGTGGTCAGCCATGTGGGAATGTCCAGCACCTTAACCACCGCGCCACCAATTGGTCCCCCAATTATGTTTTTTAGATTCATTCTGGGATCCCAGGGGCATGTGGTATAAAAGAACCAGCAGCTCCTGCCATAAGCTATCTCCGTACAAATGAGCAAACAACAAAACTGAGTAGCAGACTTCACGTTCATGTTCTTGCTCTTCCTTAATAGGAGTCTTCTTCCCTGACTACCCCAACCAAGGTTTACCTTCCCACAAACAATTTGATGAGCTCATTCCTGAAGAAATATGAATGTGGCTTAAACTAGTAACTTCTTAAATGTTTTTACTTTAAACAAGCATTTACTGAAAAGTGACACACGAAAAGCAATTTATAGTGGAGTGGCTTTAATCAGAAAGGCCAATGGCTATTTGTCCCTATCCCCTGACTCCAAGTTTTCCTACGGAAGCTCCTAAGAATTTTCAGAGCAGTACTTCTTTTAACTTCATTGTGTATGCAGTTACCCGATGATCTTAGTAAATGCAGTTTTGATTCATCAGTTACCTAGTGTTACCCGGTGCATTAGTAAATGCAGGTTCTGATTCAGCAAAGCAGGGATGGTGCCCCGGATTCTGGCCAATGATGTGATCTTTCTGCTGCAGGTGTTCTAGTTTGAGTAACCTGGCTGTGGAGCCTAACTTTGAGCCTAATGTTTCAAAATCTCAACTTTTCCATAAGATCTACTTTCAGGATAAAGAAATAACCAACTCCTTAAATATAAAATAGATTTGAGTAGAGGAATTAATGTAGGAAAAAGAGCCATAAAAGTTAAAACCGTTTTGTTTTTGCAAGTCCAGTCAAAGTAAAACCACCACTAACTACTTCCTGATATAATCAGGCTTATTGGGAACAGCAGTTGATGTAATGGCTATGTCGCTGAACTCCCATACAGTCGACCACAGTTCGAGTCCCGGACCCAGTGGCTTAAACTCACACCAGGTGAGTGTGCATGTGTGCCCAAGAACCCAAGAGGAGAATGGAGAAGTAGGGATTGTGGTGTAGCCATCCCTCCTGGGGGGTGGTTTCTCACTTTCTGTTTCTCTCTCTCTGTCTTTCTGGCAAGTACATGTACCCTATAGCAAAAACCTCTAAAAAAAAAAAAATCAGGCTTATTTACCCACTACGATGAGAGACATCACACAGATAAAACTAGGATCATCTCACCAAAGAAAAACATAAGTTGCTCTCAGGTTCTATGCAAGAATGAAGTTTGGATGAAATTTAAACAAAATAGTATTTTGATAGACTAGAAACAAAGGAAGGCTCTGTAAAGGGATCGGCATTGGGTCTGGACTGCAAAGTGAGTTCAGAGTCCTATTTCATTTAAACCTACAGAGTAAAGGGATCTGTGGAATGTTATGTGCAAAACCTTAGCTGAAGCTCTGCCCCTGAGCTGTGAATTGAAGCTGCTTCTTGGTGTTGAAGTGACTAAAATACTGTATGGAAGATGCAAGAGTGGGATGTTTTACTGTCTGAATTTCAAACGGTCATACTCACTCAAAAAAGGGGTTATTGTGACACCTTAGAGCTGCAGCATGTCCTTGTGAGAAAATGTTTCCTTCTAAGTTTGCGAAACTGACTTTGTCTAGGTCTGTCTGTTATGCCAAACTGATGAATGACCATGCAGATTTTAGTTTCTCAGCCCAAACTAATTTTAACCTGCTCAGTTTGAAAGTGACAGAAACCCAACTCAAATTAATTTAAGCTAAAAACAATAAAATAAAAAAGAAAAGTGTGGGAGGGTACTTTTCAAACTAATGGAAACAGACAAGCAGCTTTGGGAATAACTGAATCTGGGACCTCAACAGCAGCAGGGCTTGATTTTTCTTTATAATTCAGTTTTACTTTCCTTTGCATTGTCTATATTTAAGTAGGATCTTTCTACAATGAGTGGAGGTGAACAAAATACCTTTTTCCAATAGCTTCAACCTAGAAACAGAGTTGAATCTCAATAGTCTGAAGTCAATTTCTCAAATATACACTACACATGAGAATACACTGATTATCTAAATTTTTAAAGTTTTTTTTCTTACAATGCTGACAGCATATCAAAGAAATACAAGATGTGGACACCAAAAAACAATATTCTCACACTTCTTTTTTTTTTGAGAGGTTTTTGCTATAGGGCGCACGTGCTCACCAGAAAGACAGAGAGAGACAGATAGAAAGTGAGAAATCACCCCCCCAGGGGGACTGGCCATGCTGCAACTCCTTCTTCTCCATTCTCTTCTTGGGATCTTGGGCACTCATGCACACGCGCCCAGCATCAGTTCAAGCCACTGGGTCTGGGACTAGAACCGCAGTCAGTTACGTGGGAGTCCAGCGACAAAGCCATTACGCTAACTATTGGTCCCAAAATTTTATGTAACTTTAAACCATATCCTATGCCAGCCTTACCCTTAACAATGGACTGAGAATGGGGAGATTAATGACAGTTTACAGTTTACATGAAAAGTTGAAACTCTGCTAGCAAAGGTATGAAAAGGAGCTCTAGTCGGGCACAGATAGGAGATGTTTTCTTTCAAGATTTCCCCAAACCTCTGAAATTATGCCATGCAGATGAGCATTGCCTTCATTTACTCTTTCGGTTGCCTTGATTGCTTTGACTTCAGTTCTGAATCCCAGAGTAAATGAGAAAACATGAACTAACATTAAGTAGATTTTTAACTTTTTCTTGAGGACTTTTCATTGTTTTATTTTAAATTATTTCAAATTTATAGAGCAGTTACAAAAATATGAGAAAACTTACATATAAACTTCCCTTGCAGTCTTTTTTTTTTCAGTATTATGTCCTTATCAGCTGGGAAATAGTATATTTTAAAAATATTATTCATATTCTAAAAGCTAGATGTCAAAATGGAAAACTTTAAAAATCTATATCCCTACAATCATTCATATAAAATAGTGGATCTTCATTCAAAATTAATATTATACTAAAGCACCACAGGGAATATAAAAATAAAGTCCTTGGTTCACATAAAAAGAAGGGGGAAAAATCTCCATGAGGTATAATCTGTGGGAGGATCTTAGGTGTGATTTAGGACCCACCCTAATCCAGTATGACTTTATCCTAAACAATTACACCTGCTAAGACCCAGTTTCCTCTGTAGGTCACATTCTGAAATTCTGGGTGGGAAAATATTTTGAAAGGGAGATACTATTTAGTCCACTAAAATTGGTTTATATCTGACAGGAATGCTGGAATAATCACCATGAATTCCAAAATAGTATCAGTATGACAACCATGTTTTTTAATTGCCAGAGGGTGCATGCACTCACAGACAGAGAGAGGAACCATCCCCCCAATGGTGCATGGTCACACCATAATCCTTTCTCCTTCATTTATCTATCCTATCAGAATTTGGGGCATGCATGCACATGCAACCTACATGTATTCCAAGCTGTAGGATCTAGGATTCAAAACTCAGGTGGGCATGTGAGAGTCGGCTCTCTTCACACAGCACTCAACCATTGCACTACAGAGTCAGCCCCATTTTTTGCCCTAGATCCTTTTACAACTCAGTAGGTAGTTATTCAATGAGCTTAATTTCAATAAAAATAGTATAAAAGAAAACTCAAATTATTAAATGTTCAAGCCATACATACTGGTTAAGGGAGCTGGATTCTCCACAGCTAGCTGGGGTTGTAACCCAGCCCTGGCAGCTTGAAAACCAGGCTGGGTGCAGGTGTATGCATGCCAAAATCCTGACAGGAGAAGGCACTGCAATGTGATTATGCTCCATTAGGATGCTTCTCTGTCCACGTCTGCCTCTCTGATGAGCACATGCACTTTTGGGCAATTTAAAAGAAAATTCAAGTTCTTTTTTTTTCTTTTTCTTTTTTCTTTTCTTTTCTTTCTTTTTTGTTTTTTTCTTTCTTTCTTTTTTTTTTTTTTTTTTTGAGAGGTTTTCACTATATGGCACGTGCGCTCGCCAGACAGAGAGAGACATAGAGACAGAAAGCGAGAAATCACCCCCCAGCAGGGATGGTTACACTGCAATCCCTTCTCCTCCATTCTCCTCTCGGGATCTTGGGCACGCATGCACACGCCCCTGGTGTGAGTTCTAAGCCACCGGGTCTGGGACATGAACCACGGTCCACTATGTGGGAATCCAGCGACATAGCCATTAAGCTAACTGTTGGTTCCTGAGAAAATTTAAGTTCTTAACAAGGAAAAATCCATCTGGAATTTTGTTTTTCTTATAATACTGACAATATGATAAAGGAATATAAGACCTAGACCCCAAAAGAGACAGTCTCACATTTTTTTTAATTAAAAAATAACATTTTTGGCATACTCTGCCCAAATAGTGTATCTTTTTTCTACAACTTCCTCACTGTTAACATTTTTTTCTATAGGCTTCTCAGTTATAATGATTACCTGATCAATAATCCTTTATTTTTTTTTACTATTTTTTCAAATGTTACACTTCAAGAAGTATGGCAGAATGAGCCCTACATTAGCAAATTTATAGAATGACATCTAGACAGAACATGTTTCTTATTTCATTGTCCCATATAACCAATAGTGGATCCTGGTGTATCTGCTAAGATCAAACAAGGATACATAAACTGTGAGGTAATTTAAACAGGTAAAGTTTAATATACTAATATCATTATTAACTATGAAAAGAGATTAAATTAATGGAGTGTTGGCTGTCATGAATTAAGGAGAACTAGAAGTGTAAAAAAATTCAGAATAACAGAAATAAGGAGCATTCCCTATCCCTAGGACTGAGCTAGAGCATCCAAAGAGGTTCTCCTAGGGCGGAGATCCAGACTTCAGTGGGGAGGACAGAGCTGTGGCTCAGTGGACATGAGGGAAGTGTGCTTTCCAAAACTGGTGGAGATCTATCCTCTGGAGAAAGCCACCCAGAAGGAGATGTCATTCCTCCAAACTGATTGCAACATTTCACAAGTGGTTTTCGGAGAAACTGTGCACAAGGATGTGTTCTTCCAGGGATGCTCTGTTGTAAAAGCCATCTAAGGGTTTCCTGGGGGAAGGTGGTAGCCAATGGGTGCTTCTGAGCACCAGGCACAGCAGAAACTGAGCACTGCACAAGCTGGGCATTGAGAAACCCAACACTAGAGAAACGGTGCTACAGAAGCTTGACAAGAGGAATAAATTGGAACCAGGAAAAACATGATACTTTTCTTCTTCTGATTGCCCTCCAACATCCTACATTGGCAAAGCTTCACATTGACTAAGAAAATTTAAAAGGCCAGCTATATTTTCATAAGGAAGGCAATGAAATGTGGATTTAGAATTGAAGGAGTAAATTGATAACTGTCACATCTAGTTATCAATTTCTTTAGTTTATAAATTTTGTTCAATTATCTCTATATTGTTCAATGAAATATTCTAGACTTCGAAACCACTAACTTTTATGGAGAAGAGAGTATTTCTCTAAACCATGTAAGTATTATGGGAATACAACAAAACCAGAAGCCAAATATGCAATCTGATTTGCTTTATTTGCATAATATTTCATTCAACATAGTAGCTTTCGATACTCTGCTCATTATACTGCTTTTTATCTTCAATATGAATAAAATTGAGATTATTGTAACAGAATTATTATTTTTTTTAAAATGTGCTATAGGGAATGTGCACTCATCAGAGAGAAAGAGAGAGAAATACAGAAAATGAGAACGCACCCCCGCTGGGGATAGTCACACCCACAAACTGTTCTCCTCCACTCTCTTTTCTGGATTTTTGGGTACACATGAATGCACACACCTGAAGTGTTTTACAAGTCTCCAGGTCCAGACTCAAACCACATAGTTGACCAGGTGGGATCCAGCCAACTTAATCACCATGCTACTAGCTGGCCTGAATTATTATTTTTTTAACTTTAAAATCCCATTACTAATATATAAATATACTATAAATTATGTTTTCTCACCTCATGCATTTTTTAGCAATTATCTTTCCTTGTGATAATGCAGGTGTGAACACATAAGAGGAATTTTATAATTTATGATTATTTTGTGTCTGGATAAATTTAACACTACAAGGATTTAACCTGTATCAATATCTTTTACATATTTTTATTTTCTTTATATCATTTTATTTATTTACCAAATATCTAACCTATGCATTTGACTATTATCATCTATATTTTACAAATAAGGGAACTAAGATTCAGACAAATTTAATAACTTGCCCAAGTCCGTGCCAGCTTACATTTGGTCAAAACAGGATGCAGACACAGGTACACCTAGATCATAACACATTGGTACTCCATAATGCCCCTGGATAAAATAGTACCAGTAATAAGAAAATCATAATCAAATAGTTGCACACATTTGCTACTACTTGGTTCCCCTTCCTTTCAAGTAGGCCATTGTGATGATACCAAATGTAGCAAAAGGAAGAATAAAAACAAACTAAGTCAGAGAGGTGAATGAAGGCCCATCATGTAAGACCTTATAAACATTTAAACAACTTTGGCTTTGGTTCTGAATGAGGTAGGAAACTCTCGATGTGATCTGAATTACGATTTAATAGGATGGCTCTCAGTGCCATGTTAATAAGAGATTGAAGGTAAACAAGTCTAGAAATGGAAAACAAACCAAGAGGTCTCTGTAACAATTTTAGTAAGAAATGATGGTGTTCTTGACCACTAACAGCAGAAGTAAAAGATGTAGGGGATTTAGGTTATATTTGGAAGGTAAATTTATCTGAACTTTCCTTGGAAGTGAGAAGAAAAGAAGCAAAAATGACACCAAGCAAAACTTGATTTGATGTGAGCTCAAAGGGAGAATATAAGAAATGAGTAGACTAAGTTTAGAGATGTACTTTTGGATATGATGAATTCAATATACCCACAAACTCCAGGTGGAGGAAAGCACTTGCAATATGTGGATGAATTTTAAAAGAAAGATCCAGGTTGGTAATCATTAAAGTGTCATTAGAATTGAAAGCCATGATACTGAATGAGACTAGTAAGAAAACAAGCATAAATACAGAAATGAAGAGGACCAGGTACTGAGCCCCAAGAGACTCTAGCATTAAAAATGAAGGAGAAAAACTCTAAACTCTTCATCTATAGAAATAGACTCTTCAACAACAAAAATTAATTTTATGCTATTTTACTAGTTACTAATATGCCTACAGAAGGCTTAGATTTCCCAAAACCATAGAATTTAAAGAACCAACATTCTAACCAGCCAATATCCTAGAAATTTAAGCCACCAAGGGCCTCGCTACCCAGAACAATCAAGACAAAGGTGTTTGAGTAAGAGGAAGAGAAGAAAGGAAAAATCAACCGATGGTGTTTGAAAAGACAAATCAGCATCTATCCAGTTTCTATTTCCTGCTGGGCATTTTATACATGTTTCTTATTTCAACCTTGAAAACTGTACAGTAGAAGAGGCAGAGCCTCCCAAAGGATAATGCTCTTAGCATTGCAAAATTTTTAAGTATGCTTTAAACCCAGGATCGCTAACTCCAGAGCTTATACTCCAAAATAGAAAGTATAAGAACAAAATGAAAGGTTATTCTGGTCCTAAAAGTCCTGAAATATTTGCCAATAGGAACATGGTTATAGTAAATGTATCCAAGTTAAAAACAGAAGGAGGACTGGGACAGTTCCGACAATATGAAGTATCAATACATGTCACCTCATACTGTAATTGCTCTTAGTCCTCCTTACTGATTTGATTTGATTGTTCTGCATTTTCCATTGACAGTTGCTTAGTAGAGGCACTCAGGATTAGCTGCATCATGTGTTTACACAAGATATAAACACATCAATTGAAGCATTTAAATAAAAGAACCAGGTCCAACTTCCATGATGTGCTATCTTAGGCAATTAACTAACATGAGTTCAGAATTACAAGCCTTTTTACTTTGAGAAAACCTCAACAGAACCTGCTCCCTTCCTGTACATGTTGTTTACAAGTGCAAAGAGTTTCTTACCAAAACAAGTAAAAGCCAAGGCAGTTAAAAAAAATTATAGTACATAGTTCAATATTTCACCTGTTTTCACCAGTTTATTCATAGAGATGTTAATTGCTCACCCAAATCTAAATTAAAAAGTCTGTCTCAACTAACATTAATAGCTGAATCCTCACAGAGATGAGACATTCATTCATTCATTGAGTTAACATTTTAATTAAACACTATTATCTGTCAAGTACTGCCTTAGATCCCATAGATAAAGATGTGACTAACACATAAATGAACTCATCTTCCTGGAAGAAGATTATATTAGAGAAAACTAAAATCAAGCACTGCACGAATTACAAAATCATATATGTGATCATATATACAAGTGAAAGTAATGAATTATAGGTGACTGTACGTGCAAAAGAAGTGCCTAACTTGGGCCAGTATGTGGCCTGGAGGTTAAGGCACTGGGTCCCTCATTACTGACTACATGGTTCAAGTCCCAGACCTGGTGGCTTGAAAATCATGCTGGGCACATGTTTATTTGTGCCCAAAATTCTGAGAGGAGACTAAAAGAGAAGAGGTTGTGGCATGGCCATCTCACTTGGAGGGTTATTTCTCATTTTTCCTCTCTCTTTGTCTCTGTCTCTCTCTGGCAAATGCATGTGCCCTTTAGATGAGAGAGACAGAGAGAGTGCCGAACATGAGTTGTAGCAGGCTCCTAGAAGAAACATTGCCTAAGTTGAGTTCTTCAGGGTAAGGAAGTGCTGGCCAGGGGAAAAGGGAGGGAGGTTCAGGGAGACAGGGATATCATGGAGAGTAGTGTAAGTAGCAGTATGAAAGGCCCAAGGATCAGAAGACATGGGAAGTACTTAAAATGGAGCTAAAGAGGTGAAGCAAGGTCTTGCAAACCATGAAGAGCATTTTAAATTTTATTTTACAGGCAAACAGAAACCATTAAATAATTTTAAACAAGATATGGAAGTGATCATATTTGTTTGTTTAAAAATTTCCCTGGGTGCTATGTGGAGAATAAATTGGAGGAAGCAAGTAAAATAACTTTTCAAGAATTATAGAAAGACAATGACAGTTTGAACTGAAATAATGGCTATGAAGTTGGAGAAAACTGGATGGATTCGAAAACACAAACTGTAGCATTTAACTGGAAGTGAGAGTTAAGAAGAGGGGATTCAAGATTACTCCCATGTTTCTGACTTGAGGACAATCAAGAATTGTACTCATTATGAAAATAGCATTCCAGAATGTACATATTTGGAAGCTTAGATATGTTGGTTCATACTTTGGACAAATGAACTTTAGATACTTTTATTATAGCGAAGCTCTCTTGAGTGAGTAGCTGGCTGAACTGGCTAAAGGTAAAAAATGAACAAGGTGAAAATCTCCTGATCTATTTAGTCCAGAAGCTGGACTAAAACAAAACCAGCTCTCAATTATTTGGATTATATAGAATGATAACATAGACATAACTAGAAAGATGTCATTATGACTCTCCATCGTGACAAATATTTTCCTACCACATGAACCTTCAAGTTAAACGGTCAGATCAACCTTAATTTTCCATCATCTAAATGATATCCTCGTTTCAGACCTATTGGGATATGATTTGAGCCATCAAAAAGTAGACATGGAGATTGGTAAGCAACATTGCCAAGAACATTATTGCTCTAAGAAGTAATAAAGGCCAACATATATGAATATATATGAGATACATATATGTATGTATGTATGCACATATTCTTCAGTCCTTATAAAGAATGAAATTCTGTCATTTGAGACTGGAAGACATTGTATTAAGTAAAACAAACCAAGCACAGAAAAATAAATACTACATGTTCTCACTTGTATGTGGAAATATAGAAATGACTTCACAGAGTTGAAGAATGACTACTTATAGGCTGGGAAATACAGGGAAGGGTACAGCTAGAGACATGTTGATCCATAGAGACAAAATTGCAGAGAGATTAAAGGAACAATTTCTAGTGTTATAAAAAGCAGTAGGGTGAATATAGTTAATGATCATTTATTTTATATCTGAGTAACGAAAAAAGATGATTTCTGATATTGCCAAAGAGATGACAAATTGTTGAAATGATATATATACTAATTGCCCTGCATTGCTCAATACATCCTATATTCTTGTACTGAAAAATCACATTGCACCCCACAGATATGTTGAACTATTACATGTCAATAAAAAAAATTATAACCATAATATGGTGAAAGAGTGGACATATAGTGAACAGTGGTCAAAAAAGCAATTCTTTGTGAAAGTGCAAGAGAGAATTGATGCAAGTCCCAGCTAGGGCAATGCCCATGGACAGGAGTAGTCTGATCAGAAAGGGATATTATAAAGCCACAGTAGTCAGACAAGGCTTCTTTAGGGTCATTTGTAAGTCTGTAGAATTTAGCTTGGTAGTGAGGCGTGAGGAAGGGACACTGTAGTGGTTGGAAGGGTTGCAGATCTGTTTACAGGAGAGCGTATCTGACAAACTCCCAAGCCTACCCTTGTCTGGCATTTTTATATTTATATCTGATTTCTGGTATAAGCATAATCTGTTGGAAAGAATTTCTAAAATTTCTAAATTTGCCACAAACCATATTTGTTATTATAAAGAGTCCACTTGCTTCCTGTATCAGTTACCTCTAAAAGTTTCAGGACCGAAATCTGTGATTGGACACCAATACAATAAAAGTTTGCTAGTCTGTGTGCTCCAGATTCTATAGAAGACTACAGAGAAATTCCAAGGTCTTCAAATGTCCCCCTCCACTATATCCACAGAATACAAATTCATTTCAAGCATGTCAGATCTTTCATGTAAGATTATGCACTATGGTTTGGTAGAAAAGAACTTGAATTTTGACTACAAAATTTAAATACAAAATTTAATTTGCTAAATTACTAATGCAAATTACCTTGCAATAGGAAAAGATAACTATTTGTCAAAATTTTAAAATGGTATGACTTATGTATTTGCACATTGAACTGCCTTAGCTTCAACTGAGACGTTCTGCAGACTGGTCACTGCTTTTTAATGATTCCATTGACGTCAGATGATGTCTAATGCAACCAGCTATTTTTATATATCAATTGAAAATGCAGCAGCTATCTCTCTTCTGAATTAAATCACAGAGCAGCAATGAAATGCATCCCTCCACCATCATGTAGATGAAGAGGCACTTCTGGGTTATGTTAGAGAGAATATGAGTTTTGCTCTATCTGCCCAGGAGCAATGGTTGTAGTTGTCAATTGTACAAATGACTGGGTGCTTTTCTTGCTGTATTTGTAAAGAAAAAAAGAAAGAGGATATTTTGCTTTGCTGATCTGAAAGTAACTACAAGAAAGCTGAGCATAATACACTGAACAAGCAATATTTAGGAGAGGAGCAAAATAATCAATGCCAGACCATTAGAGAAGTGACCAAACAATTGTTAATGCCCATTTCTCAATCTTAATGATGAGTCCCTTGATGAAAAGAAGAGAATGATCAGATTTAGGGCCAAAAGATCATCTCTGTCCCAGGACCCTGAAGAGTACCTTCTGTGACTAAGACGTCTCAAGAATTACTCTAAATAGTATATATTCTGATGCAAATGTTACTGGAAACACTTCTTGATGTTACCAGATAGTAATCACTGGCCAGAAAATCTATGTATAAGCACATACAAGCATCACAACTGTTATTGGTATCCTAAGCAGAAACGCCAGGGTAGCACTGAACATATTTTTATGTGCTTTTATATTTTTGTTTATTTTTTCTTCACATGTAGTTGTACATCTCCATAAAACATAATATAGGTTTTTAAAACATGCATGCATTATGTTACCATCAAATAAAGGATATTGTCATATACAACTTTTCCATCAGAGAACTTTACATTTTTATGTCTGCCAAGTACTTCTCCCCTAGGCCGGTCCACCCACCCTCTGCTACCCAACCCTTTCCTCTATAGTGTCTGATATTTTATATTTCTTCCCTACTTTGGGTCTTTTGATGTTTGCCACAGAGTCCTGACATTTGGTATATATTGAGTGGGGACATACAATGTTTGTCTTTCATAGAATGGCTTACTTTGCTTAGCATTCAATCTTTATTCATCAACTTTCCATCAAATAACAAGATATCATTGTTTCTTATGGTTGAATAGTAGTCCATAGTGCGCATATGCTACATTTTTTTCAATTCAGTCATCCATTCTTGGGTGCTTGTGTTGATTCCATATCTTAGCAATTGTGAATAATGCTGCAATAAACATGATTGTGCAAATCTTTCTGAGTGAATATTTTCCTATCCTGTGGGCAAATACTAAAGAGTGGGATTATTGGGTCAAATGGAAGTTCTATTTGTAGGTTTTTGAAGAACTTCCATATTGTTTTCTATAGTAGTTGTAGCAATTTATATTCCTATCAGCAATGTAGGAGGCTCCCCTTTTCAACACAGCCTCTCCAATAATTGTTATTCTTATTTTCTTTATCAGAGTCATTGTCACTGGGGTTAAGTGGTATCTCATTGTGATTTGGATTTGCATTTCCCTTGTGATCAGAAACACTGAAGATTTTTATATGCTTTTTGGCCATTCATATGTTTTCCTTGGAAAGATGTTTGCTCAACTTAGTTGATATTTTGATTAGAAATAAAGTTTAAAAAAATTTATCTTTAAACATCACATGATATATGGTCAAGAAAAGTCTCTTAGCCACAATAACAACAACAAAAAAAAATGTGTAGTGGATTTTCAACTCCCCCCCCCAAATAAAATTAGTTTTGGGTACATACAATGTTGTTTGTTGCAGAAGGTAAAAACTATTCCATAGAATATAAGGGTGAGATGAGTAGCAATAAACACTAAAATTCAAAACCAATTTTTTTGACTCTGTTTTATTTTATCAGACGAGTACTCACATTTCAGTAAGACCCTTTGTTTTCTGGGCTGTATTAAATGATTGTGCTTTATCAAGTCTAAATTTTAAATTGCAGACGATATCAGCTCCCAAATGTCAGACATCATGATGAATTGGCTTTTCAACTTTTCAAGCCATTTGCTTCCCTTGCTTCTAAAATGTCAAATGTAAATGCTCCTGATAACAAAGCTGTGCAAAGAAGTTATTTCTTTTTTTCAGCAATTCTAATACTTAATAAAAATTCTTCTGAAACTGTTTCATATACAAAAGCCTGTGTTCTTTGCTTGATATTCTAATTGTTACAGTTGAGTGACCTTTTAAGTTAGTTAATTAATAAAATCTAAACCAGCTAATAGAGCACATTTTAAATGATTGATTACATCACTCCATTGCGATAAAATTTGTTTAAATAAAATCAATTAAATGCTTTATTAATCTCATGTCTTTAATTTGTCTCTTGTTCCAAATATGCAGATATTTCCATTTACCCTTTGAGAGTGAAGGTAGAGCAAATTAAAAAAGAATTTCAAGGCTCATGAATTTTTCTTCATTGACATCTTATTCTAGCAAAACTGACATAAGAATTGTCACATTGGATTTCATGGAATTTTGTCATAGAGAAGTACTGAAAACTGGACTCTTATGACTTTTTTGTATGCTAATCAAGGCTTAGTGGAAATATGCATTGCTAAAAAGTACAAAAATTACACCATAGATTGTTTGATGGGTTGGCTGATTTATTTATAAATGTATTCATTTTGTCATTTGTTTAGTACATATTTACAGACTATCTACCATGTTCTAAGCACTAGAATAAGTAGAAAATATAAGGATAAATAAAGAACAGTTTCTTGCCTGAGGAGTTGGAATTTAAGGGAGTAACAGATTGTATGATAGCCATGAATAACAGCTCAATAGGTCAGAGACTACTCACTTTCTTCTAGAACATAACTTTGAAATTAAGTTCTTGAAGTTCTGAAAAGGAGTATTGCACTATAATTATTTCAGAAGTTCTCTAAACTATAATTGACCCTAGCACTAAAAGACAGACTTGCTTTGCCTAGGTCACACTGCCATTCAGCTTGTGTACCCTCTTATTCAGTTATGTCTTATGTATTTTAACGTATGGACAATAACATGAGGCAACATTCTTATATACATAATACAGACAAATATGGATACCTAACAGTGATCTTCATCCAAACAATTGGACATATTCACTTTTTTTTATATTTTGAAGAGGATTTTTTTGTTTTTGTCTTTGTTTTTTTGTTTTTTTTTAATTTTTATTTTTATTTTATTTTATTTTATTTTTTTGCTGCTTAAAAAAGGATTCATAGATGTATCTTTATAGATGTAGCTTTATAGATGTATCTTTATAGATCTCATTCTAAAAAAAATGAATCTGCTTACTGCTTTCATTTTTAAGAGCATTGGGAGGTACTTTTAACCATAATTTATTCTGCTCTTAGGAATCTAGGGACAATATAAATCTGTCACTAAACTGGGTCTGTTGGATTTAACCTTTAAATGTCTCTTAACAGGATATGCACTAGGGAGCTAATACGCAATGTTTAGAGCAATTTTTTTTTAATTGTGTATTTTGTTTTGTCTCTCCAAATACACTACATGTTCCTTGAGGAAGGTGGCCAAATCTTATTTAATCCACAACATCTGTCTTGGTGTCCAACATATGATAAATCTTTAAGAAATGCCTGTTAAACAAAGGAGGTAGCAATATATAGCCTGGAAAATAACACCTGGGCCCAAATAAATAAACTATTTTCAATGATGGATTAGTGTTCTTAAAAGAAAAATCAGATGAGTGCTTAAAATAACTTAAGAAGGTTTTATTTATTATACAAAATTATTTAATCTACCTGTTTTTCAAAGTGAAACTGGTCAATGGTCACTTATTAAATATGTGTTGTAAATTTTTGTTGCTGTTCTTTTTCTAAAAAAAAAATTGATTGAATGATTGATTTTTACATTTTTCCACAAACATTTACTTTATAGTTAATAAACAACTTTCGAAATTTCAAAAAACTGAGTTTTGAAGATAATGTTTAAAATATTTACTATAATTTTGTTTGTGACTCTATAACAACAGAGAAAATATGGGTTTAAATATTCTTGAGAAAATATTTACATGTCAACTTACTCAAACTGTTGAAAAGCAAACACCCAGCACACAAGTCATACATAAACCTTCTCAATTCAGCCTTGCCTACCAAATATTCTATAATATACCATCTACTAGCAATGATCAGTCTCTTTTTCTTCCTTTACAGTCTTCTTCAAAATAATCCTCTGGTTGTGGCTGCTCTTTTGCAGTCTCTAATGATTACAATGCTGGGCTGGAAAAGTCCATGTTATTTTATGGTACAAATTCTTTCATATAGCTTCTCTAATCCTCTCTGCCAGGCAGCATGTTTATGGTGCCAGGCAATCTTTCTAAGAGCTTCCATTGGCTTACTTGAGATCTACCTTAGTTCCATAGTTGTCTGATTAATCTTCAGATATGACATTCCAGTCAAAGCTCTGTCCAATAACGAGTATTTCCAATTGATTCAATGCAAAAGTTATTATTGAGCTTGTGCAAATAACACTTCTGCCACAAAATAAGAATACTTCCAAATATTTTTCAATTCCAGAGGGGTCATGAAAAAAGAAAATTTTATGTTTCCATTTAAAGAAATAAACAAACAAGAAGAAAAAATATTTTAACAAGTTCCTGAACCTATCAACAGCTCAAAAGAAAGCAAATCCTTAAATTGAGAAAACAAAGTATAGTTAAAAAAAATCAGTAATGTTATACTCAAAAGTCATAAAATTCTATTTCACCAGTTCAGTCTTATGTTCAGTCTGTCTTCTGTTGAATCGACAGTGTCACTGTGGTCTGATCTTTTTGTTTAATTCCTGGAAGTTAACATTCACCATTATTATTAATATTCTTTTATCTTTAGCATTAAGTTGGTCATTTTCTTGGTTACTTTTTGTTCTTTTATTTCTGTATGGGTGTCTTTAGTTTTCCTGGTAAAGCACTCCTTTCAGAACTTCTTGAAGAGTGGGTCTGGTATTGGCAAGTTCTTTCAGGTCTTATTTATCTGAGAATGTTTTTATCCTTTCTTTCCTGATGAAGGATGATCTTGCCAAGTATAGTATTGGTTGAAACTGTTTTTCATTTAACACTTTGAATATATTTTCCCATTCTTTCCTTGCTCACACTGTATCTGAAGAGAAGTCTGGTGTTAGCCTAATGGGATAACCTTTATAAGTAATCTGATGTTTCTCTCTTGCCAATTTTAGTATCTTGTCTTTGTGGATTTTGCCTATCTGGCTATGATGTGCCTTGGAGGACTTCTCGGGTTGATTCTATTAGGGGTCCTTTGTATTTATTGGGTCTGGCTATTTGAATGCCTCTCTAGATTTGGAATGTTTTCTTCCAGGATTTCATGAAATAGATTACCAATGCCCTTATTAGTTTCTTTACCTTCTGGGATACCAATTATCCAGATGTTTGGGTGCTTAATGGTATGTAGTATTTCTCGTATAGTATTCTCATTTCTTTGTGTTATTTTCTCAGGTTTTTTTGGGCTGTTTTTTTCTAGGTCAGAGATTTTGCCTTCAACACCCGAGATTCGATCTTCTGCGTGGACTAATCTGCTTTTAGTACTTTTGAGGAGGTTTTGATTTACTGTATTGCAGCCTTCATCTCTTACAGCTCCATTTGATTCTTTTTTATGATATATATTTCCTCTTTCAGATCGTGTAAGAACTTTCTCACCTCTTAGAACTCATTATCTCTTTTCTCCTGTATCTTCTGGAGTTCATTGTCTCTTAGCTCTTGCATCTCATTGAGATTTTAGAATATTCATCATAGTGAGATGAATATTCTAAAATCTCTATCTCTACTGTATTTTCTGTGGATGATGAAGGATCATTCTTTTTCCTTAGAAGAGAGAACTTTTCTTGGTTTCTTATACTTCTGATGCCTCTGTGGCGGTTTCTAGTCATTCTGTGAGAAAATCTCTCTTCTACTATACTTCGCAATGTGATATCCACAGAAAGAGATTCTGAGTTCAGATTTATAAAAAGAAGTTTCTTCCTTAAAGCAGGAGGTTTAATAAGTGTTGAGGATTTCAGTGACTCTAAAAGTATTCAGATGCTTGCTACTGTCCATCTAGGCCTATATAGACAGTCAGTGTGTGGAGTGTGAAGACCAGAGTGGGGAAGTAAGGTTTAAAAAAATAAAATCAAAAGGAAAAGAATAAAAGGATGGACCAGCAGTTGGCATAATGGCTATGTTGCCAGACTCCCATGTAGTCAACCACAGTTCAAGTCTCAGACCTGGTAATTTAAACTCATGCAGGGCACATGTGCTTTCATGCCCAAGATCCCAAGAGGAGAATGGATAAGAAGAGATTGTGACATGGCCATTCCCCCTGGTGGGTGATTTCCTGCTTTCTGTTTCTCTGTCTCTCTCTGTTTTTCTGGTGAGTGCACACACCCTATAGTAAAAACCTCTCAAAAAATAAAAAAAGAAAAAAGAAAAAAGAAAGAAAAAGGAGAAGAAGAAAAGAAATAAAGAAAAAGGAAAAAAAATTAGACAAAATCGACCAAAAAAAGAACAAAAATAAATTTTAAAGCTAGAAAATGAAATGAACACACCAGAACACACCTCAGATTTAAAATGATTTCTGAAATTAGCAAGAGAAAGAAAGGATTGATGTGAGAAGAAGTGGTTTAAAACTTTTTTAAATAATAATTTTAAAAAATTTAAAAAGAGAGAAAGAGAGCACGTGTGAACAGACAGAGAGAGGACAGAGGTCACCCTACCTTTTCTGAGTATTTCAGGGGTCTAGAAGATGGAGTTTAGAGCAAAGCTTCCCTGAACATGCCAGGACATACCTCATATTTAAAATGGTTTCTTGTCTGAGTATTTTGGGGGTCTAAAGTATATATTACAAATTTGAATAAAAATAGAAAACTACTGTAGTTGCCAAATCATGACCAACTAAACAAAGAATCTAAAAAGTAAAATAAAAAAATGAAAAAGGTAAAAGAGAAGGAAAAAAATAAGAGTAGTTAAGAAGGAAATTAACAAAGAGGTTCATGTAGGACAGAAGAGAACATGTGAAGGGGCAGATATTTCTAACAGCTGGTTGATTGTACATTTGTATTGTTCATTTGGCTTGTGAAGCTCAGAGTAAATTATCATTGATCAGTTTAGTCAACAATCTGACATTTTAAAATATGTTTATTGCCTCTCCTTATTGAATTAGTTAAATGACCACTGTTCAGTACTTACCTCTTTGATTCAAGAATGTGTGTGTGTGTGGGTGTGTGTGTGTCTTTCTCTCTCTCTCTCTCTCTCCATATATATATTTTTTTTTCTCTGTAGTCCTATATTCTACCACTAGATTATGGTAACAGAAGTAGGAGCCCTACAGTCCTATGAAATCACTCAAGAACTGACCTATCCTGAAAATTAGCTGGCTGTCACCTCTGACTAAGAATCATTACCCTAATTAAAATTCTAGGAGTCTTTGTATTTGAATTAAAATTATTCTGCACCAGAAGAATAGAAACAGTCAACGTTTTTGTCAATAAGAAAAGCAGTATCAATTGAAGATTGTTTAGTCACACAGTCTGACATTTATTAAATAACTTCCTTGCACTTAGTTTTAGGCAGTGTGATTCGTTGTTTACACTCCTCATTTCATTTCATCCCACCAAGGGGTCTCACTGATACAATCCTAAAACAAGGCCATAAGTCAAAGGTATTCCAATGTTCGTATGGTGCCCAGAAACCTACTACATGTGATCATATCTGCTAACCGGTTGTGCAGTCAGTGCACCCTTGACTAACAATGGGGTACGGCTTTATTTCACCATGCTGGAGAACAGGGAAGTCACGAAAGTTGTTTGGGGCTGAGTAGGAACTAGTTGGAGTAGAAATAGACAAGAACCTGCTGAGAAAATGTCCCAATGGTGGATACTTGAAATGACTTTTCATCTACAAAATGTCTATTGTTTATGTGTTCATGGGAATATGATGTTTTGATGATTTTCTTCTCTGAGGTATTACCAGAAAGACTTTGACCCACACAAAATCACCAGGCTATGGGAATTTTCAGTTTCATTTTGTTTTGCTTTTTTGGGGGGACGGGGGAGGGAGGTTGAATTTTTGTGTGTATAAAAAATAAGAAAAAAAAATCCAGGTCTTACTTCAGGGTCCACGTAGTATGGAACAGGAACAAGATGAGCAAGTCATCCATTAAAATAAAGCCAAATGGAGGGAGCAGGTGTTCAAGGTCAGAGGTGAACATGAGAACCATAGACCCACTGAAGCTCATGGCAACCTTGGAAAGGGCTCTAGTTTTCCAGACCAGGAAATGGGGCTTGAGTCAATCCTGGTGCCCTAAGTGGTTACAGAAAACTCCTGTTGTCTGGATTACGTATTTGTTTTGAACCATATTTTCTTTTCCCATAATTATTATAGAAACCACAAGCAAAAGTTTTGTGTTTTTTTTTACCTGTTAAAAGGCCACAGGAATGGAAGACCATGTATTGATTAAATCACTTAAATAACAACTAGGTTTATATTTCCCTTTTGAGAACTTCAGTTTTTTAAAATAAGGTTGGCTCTTAGAGTATACAGTAGAGCCAATCCATTAAATATGTAACTATTTCTCTGAAGTGACAGCATTCATTTCTCTTGGAGAAGCCCTGACCCTTGAGCTAAGGTAGCATAGATGCCTCAACATTTTCTGTTCACAGGACACTGTTTTCTTGCTTTTGATAATGTATTTCTAAAAAAGTCATATTTGAATTTTCTGTAAAGTGGTCACTGGAAACGTCTATTTGGTGATTTCCTGTGTGTGTGATAGAGGCCTCCAGTTTCCTATAAAAGATTTTTAGATATGTACATTACTGTACAGAAAAAAATTGTATTTCCCAGTCAGTCATACACCCTTATATGATATGGCCAAGTGACCAACTTCTACTCGATAAAATAGATGCAAAATGTGGCTTGAGACTTAGGAAAATTTTTCTTAAATGAGAGAAAACAAACTTTCGCAGTTTCCTCTTTCTTGTTGACAGTATGAAACTCAGATGTGATGGCTAGAGTTCCAACAGCCATTTTGAACTATAAGGTGTTTTGAGGATGGAAGGCACAAATCTTGAGATGATGAATCAAAAATAAATAAATAAATAAAATAGAAGCCTGGGTCTTTGATAACACCATAAAGATTCTCCAGGCAAGCTTGAGGTTTCCTAAACCTGATAGTTTCTACATGAGAAATAGCAGCTAATTTGTTTAAGTCATTTTTATTTGAGGTTTCTGTTACATGCAGCAAATCTAATATCTGTTCATCTCTTTTATAACAACATGTGTGGTGTTTCCTATAGAGTTTAGTGCCAGGAAAGAAAACTTCTTCCCTAATCGGTTTACTTTCTATCTCACTATCTTCGACTTTTTTTTAGCCTATCTACCATGAAAGGCAGAATTTAATCAGCAGTTGGCTGCTGTAAAAGCAAGAGGAGGTATGTAGACTTGAGGTCAGTGGCTTCAAGATACCAGGATCTCAGACCAGATGTACTACTATAGAATATATAGAATCATGACAGCAGTTGCTAGCATAATGATTACCAACCCTCACCTCTATCCCAGCCTGACCCATTCCCACATCTTCTGATAGTGTACTTCTATTTGAATGATCTAGTGCATATTTCTATAGCTTCCTTTTATTACCTGTTGTTGATGGTGTGTATAGTATTCTCAACTTGGCTGAACTGAGGTGTGTATCCTGCTGGGAAAAGTCTCTTTGCAATGTAAATGATGTATAGTTATTAAATGTATAAATAATAATAAGAAGAAATAAAATAAAAATTATTTTAAAAAATAATCACAAGGTTTTGTATGATTTGCTGGTTATATGACCTATTGCATTTCAGGAAGAAATAATAAGGGAAAATGAAACTGTGGCTTATGTCACTTATATGTAAATCCTAAAGTGACTTCATCCACCATCACTAAAGTATATGTTCTCTCTGCTCACCAAACAAATCAAAGCCCAGCAGGACCTTTACATACCTACAAAAGCAATTCAAATTATAAACAAATTATTATTCTTATGCCATTGATTTCTTTGTATACACAAAACTTGGAACCTGACACATGATTATATACTGGTACCAAGTTAATTGGTGTTAGACCATAAATTTTTATCATAACAACTAGCAAGTGCCAGAGCCAGGATCTAAACCCAGTCTGATGCATCCAAAGTCTCTGCTCTCTGTCTCATACTGACTGCTATAGGGAGAAAACAACTAGTTATAAGATGCGCCCCACCCCCCAAGGAAGGTAGTCTTCTAACAGCCACTATCTCCTTTAGAAAGAGCAGAAAAAGAATTTGTAAAGATTCTATAGTCGGAGCTAGCAGATGGCATCATGGTTATATTCATCACTGGACTCCCGACTAGTTGGCAGTGGCTTAAGTGCTGGACCCAGCAGCTTAAAACTCACACTGGGCATGTGTGTGTGCCCAAAATCCTGAGAGGAAAATGGAGGAGACAGGATTGCAGTCTGACCATCCCTCGGGGGGGGGGGGACTTCTGTCTTCTGCCTCTCTCTGTCTCTCCAGTGAGCATACACGCCCTATAACAAAAAAACTCTCTGGAAAAAATAAAAAAAGATTCTGTAGTTGTGCCTCTACATCTGGTCTGAAATCCTGGCATCTTGTAACCACTGACCTCAAGTCCACATATTTTCTCTTGCTTCCTCCAAGACACCATGAAACGTACACTCAGTGACTTGCTTCAGGTAGAAAGCCGTGAGGAGAAGTGTAAGATGGTGTTCATGTTATATAAATAGAGGCAGAAAAGTCTCATTTTTCACTAGAACATAGGTATAACTCTGATCGCCTTTGAGGGTGGATGAAGATGGGCTCACAGTAGATTATTTTCCTAAATCTGCTGTCAATAACAGGATACAGTTCTATTTCCTCTGGGCAATCTCCTACTTAAACATGAAGATTTTCTTAAATGTAACTCAGTAGAGCAATATATCCATATTATTTCCTAAGACATATACTGAAATAGCCTTTTAAATGCCTAGAAAGAGAAACGGCTTAACTTCTCCTGGACACAGGTTCTAGCTCCTTCAATTGTGTTGACTCTCTCTCCACTCCTTAGTCAGTATTGGCCTTGAGGAGGTGATGTCATGTTTGTATCCATTAAGTTGACTCTTCTAGGTCAGGGAGTATAGCACAGCACTAGGAATACATACAGTGGGGATGAACAAATGCTAAAATATGACAAGACTCTAATTTAAAACTCTCTTGCCAACTCCCTCTTCTTTACCGAATGAGAAATCTGCTCATACTCACATTTCATCTGTTCTTTTACTTGAAAATTTATGACCCCTTTTACATTCTGCTCTCCATTGCACTTTTGTATGTTTAATTCTATTATTCTTCCCAGATCTTATATACTTCTTGGTCCTCTGAGCTACTCCCTTCCCTCTGAATGAGTGAGAAACTTATTCCTTCACCAAAAAATTAAGAGCAGTTCTAAAAGCAATGAAAATAGGTCAAGCTAATTCAAACATCAAGGAAGATTCAGAAGGCTGGCATGAAAGGCCTTCTTCCACAAGGCCTGGTCTCATTGCTGGGCACTCGGAGCCTGGGAACTGATTCCACAATTCACTCAACTCCCTGCAGAATGAGAGTACAATGAATAAGTTTTATTATTTATCAGTTATTCTAATTAAGAAAGATTAGTGTAAGTAGCCCCTGAATGGACTACCAATTTCAAAAGAATTTAAACACAATAAAACACAGTAAATTTTAAAAATACATTGTGCAGACATTTCTTTAAAATCCAGAAAGTATTGGGGTCAGTAGGTGGAATGGTGATTAAGGTGTGAGAGTCCAACGTGGCCAACTGCTGTTCAAGACTCAGACTCTGGAGAAATTGAAACTCATGCCAGGCATGTATGCATACATGATCAAAATGGAGAAGGGATTGCAGTGTAGCTCACTTGTTCTTTTTCTCTCTCTCCCTATAGCAAAAACCAAAAGAAAAAAAATCAAGAAAAGTATTTGAAGATTGCAAATAGAGCATTCTGTGCAGTCCCTGGAATATAGTAAGTTCTCAACTTTACTTGAAATCACTTTCTTTAACAGGACTTTTATATTCAGACATGCCATAAATCTAAGAGGTGTAGATAATAGCAAAATTATTATATTTAAGATGTCATGAAAAGTGGTTTCGTGCCATCTTAATTAGGTGCAAAAAAGGAAAAGTTATAATATAAAAGGACCAGGCTGAGGAATAAATGGCCTAAGGCAAGACTAGGTAGTATAAATTTTTAAGAAATTCTATCTAATAACAATTTATTTATTTATTTCATTTTCTTTTATATATTCAATCACATTATTTAGCATACGAAGTGAATATTTCAATATGGAGACATTTCTCCCTAATCTAGTTGATTAAACTGTAAAATAGCTTCAACAGATAATACCACATTTCTTTGTCCCATTAATGCTTTGCCTCCATATTTTTCTTCTAAATGTACTTCCTCGGGCCCTTCTCTTCCACATACACTATATCTGGTATTTACACCCATTTACTGGATTTGTATACTATTCAGCCATAAAAAGAAAATTAAAAAAATTTTAAAAAACTGGCTTTTTACAGAAAGTGGAAGAATACGGAAGATCTACTGCTGAGTGAAGAGTGAAGCAAGCCAGGCTATGAAGGAGAGACGCTGTATGTCCCCACTTATTATATACCGAGTGTCCACACTCTATGACTGAAACTGATTGACTAAAGGACAATTTATTAATACTAGGACATTCAAAATACTGAAACAGAAACTCTGCAGGAATAATGAGGCATAGCATTTGGATTCCATGCTAAACATTCCTGAGTGATAAGTTACTTATATAAAAAAAAAATCAGCCAACTATCAGTATAAGGGAAAACATAAAAAGAAATTAAAAGATCAACCACAAAGCTTGTTATAAGTCTGAAGCAGTTTTTTTTTTTTCCCAATAGAAAAACCCATAGGTCACCTAGGAGGGTTCAATAATTCTACCTACCAGAAACTAAAGCTTGTAGGATTTAGTCTGTCCTCTATCTCATATTTCAATTTCTACCTCCATATTCAGTCTTATATACCCTTACCCCTTCCACTGAACAAATCATTTTTAGTTTCCTAAGTTTACCGTCCAGAACTCAGAGTATAACAGAGAAGGCGAATTCATATCTGAGACTAAATTCAAAGCCTAGGTATAGTGGACTTGTGTCACAGAATCTGAATCTTCTGTAGGAAGGGAGAATGTGGGCTGTGATTATGTTCCCCTCAAGGCTTCAGGCAGCCCCATAGGAAGCTCCAAATTTAGTGAGAGTCTGTAGGAGTCATCCTAAGTGGGTCAAGAGGCCCAGACTGTTAGGATGAACCAGTGAATGGAGTAAAGAAGTATATCCTTGGTAGAAGTTAGCTTTTTCAGTAAAGAAATTCCAAAAAAAGCCAGACATCACTCACCCACTGGGAGAATCAATCTTCCAGTGCTGGAGGAAGATGAGAGGCAAGGACTAGCATCCACACTAGATACACATTTTTTTCCATTTCAGTTTCCTAAAATTGATTGGTATTTTTAGGATTGTCCCTACTTACTCTACGTGCATACTCAATATATTGGTGTATGATTAAATCAGTGCTGATATACTGTACAACGCTGATTAGTGTTATAATTATCAGTTCTAAGTAACAAAATGTACTATAATTTTGTAGATGATAAAACTTGAAAGCATCAAATTGGTCCTTATGTTCATACCTCTTTTTTTCAAACACAACAGCTCTCCCTTCCATCTTGCCCAACTGTTGTCAAGTAATTTACAGCTAAGAAAGGCTAATGGAGGTATAAACAATGCACAGATGTCTCTCTGATTCCCTTTATTGTGTTCCTCTGGGAAGTATTATGGAAATCACTTCTTGGCTTTGCCAGAGTTTGTTGAGAAGGTTGATTGTAATAGAAATGAACAAGTGTGTGCAAACAAAAAGCAGCCCTATTCTGCAGAGAAAGTGATTGGCGATGCTTAGGAAACTATTAGAAGTTGGACTTCTGGAAGATTGTTTCATAGAGAGTTTATTTAAACATAAAAGCAGCCATTTGTAACAGAACAAGCAGAAATATGGCAGGAACTGGCTGCATTTTTCACTTAATGACTTTTTCATTCACCAACACATTTCTGTGCACCCAGTGAGAACTTTGGAGATTCAGCACTAAACACAAATACAACTCTGATTTTGAGAAGACTAAAGAGTAGTGGGATTAATAAATGTTTAAGTAGAAAATACAGTAAAGTACAAACTTCCACACAAGTGAAAGCAGAGATTTTAATCTGAACAAAAGAATTCTTTTAGATTTGTAAAAGAATTAAGCAATTTTTAAGGTAAACCCTGAAAAATTACTAAGATTTAGCTAGAGGAAAGAATATAAGTAAAGGGAATAGACCATGTAGAGGTCCAGGTGAAAAAGTGGAGAATGACATACTTTTGAAAATAAGTGAAAGAACTTTATATGTTCAAGAGAAATATTGAGGGGAAGGAGTTAGAGATCAAGAAGAGAAGGAGGAGGGACAAAAATCATGAAGGACATTACAAACCCTACTGAAGAGCTTAGGTTTTATTGCTATGATGTGGGAAATCTTTCAATGGGAAAGCCATTGAAAGATTTAAAGCAGAGAAAATATACCAGTATAATTTAATTTTATAAAGATGACTTTTGTGACAATGTGGATAATAGATCGGGGGCCTGGGGAACAAGACTGGGCAGAAATCAGGAAGGAGGAAGGGTGATGATAGTCTTTACTAGGATAGCAGAAATAATTAGACTTAAGAAATTTTTAGTAACTGCAGTCACTGGGGCTTAATAATTGGATGATGAGGGAAAAGGTAAGAGGAGTCAGTAAGCACTCATATTTTGGAAATTTGGTAGAGATTGGTGCCATTTACTATGTTGAAAGGACTTAAAGTAGAGAAGATTCAAGATAGAAGGAAGGGTTTACTTTTGAACATTAGAGGTGGGTATACTTTTGATACACGAAAAGTTGAGTTTCAGTATCATGTGAACTTTGCTTTTGAGACTCCCTGGGCTAGAGGTGTACCTTTAAGTTACTCAGAATAATAAAATTGACCAAGGAAAGTTTGAAGACAAAAAGACTAAGAGACTTAGTACAAACTATGAGGAAAATCAACATTTTAGGATTAGGTAGAGAACAAAAGTCACAAATATATTTGAAAAGGATCATGAAAAGAGGAAGGAAGAAAATAAAGGGGATTTGTTGGGTAGATCCGTTAGTTGCACATCAACCTTTCTTTCTTTCTAGACTGTGTTATCTGATCCTTAGGCAGTTAAATATTAGTGTCTGAGATTAAATTTTGGTTTTTGCTTTTTTGTGGCAATAGGAGAACTATTAAAAATCTACTTTTATTACTCCAGCATTATATATACATCCTTGAAGTTGATCTTTAAAGCCTTGACATAAATGTAAAGAGAAGAAAATCTCAGATTGTCAAATTTGTAGCAAAGAGCAGAGTGGTTACACATTACTGAAGAGAATTTTGCTCTGAGACTGTGCACATATTAGATGAGTCACATCTTTATCTTTTCATTTTAATTATATTCCCATTCTATTGTTTTTCTTAAGAAAAATCTCAACAAATAATACTGGTGCAGGATTCTAAGGAGAGAAGGGGGAATAGAGAAGTGCCTTCCAAACACCAAATAAGGAGCAATAATTTTAATAATTTCCAGATGCTGAGATTAAATTTTAACTTACAGAATGAAAGTAACAGCAATAAAAGTCACTTTTAAAGCTGATACATAAAAACCTCCCAGCATGTTTTTCCTCTTTCTATCTTATGACTCAATGTTAATCCCCAGAGGAAGCCAGAAACTATTTTTTATCCCCTGAGGGAAGATCCTATTGGACTTTTCATGAGTGAGAAATATAAACTTCTCCTGGTTTAAACCAATAAGCTTTGGAGTTTACATCCTGCAGCAGCATTGCTTTCCCTTGCATGGTGCGAAATTGCAGACACCTTAGAGGAGGCTATTCCTCTGCCAGGAGTGTTTGAACGTCAGAAGGTTGCTGAGATGTCAAGCAAGTTAAATACTAAAATAAGTCTCTTATAATTAGCAATACTCGGGTTCTGAGTGACTCTACATAAGTTTTGTAACTCAGAGTTTTCCTTTTCAGCAACAGAAGGTTTTAGGATAAACATACCTATGATTTTGATGGTGGTGTTTGTTTTAAGTCTATTTCTGCATTCATAAATCAGTGCAACTGTCTTGACAAACTTTGGGTGTATGTAGCTTTAAAGGTCATTTTTCCATCAAACTAGATTTCTGAGATTGGTTATACAATTGGATTTTGATTTATTGACTCAGTCCTTCATCTTAGACTGAACGAATAGATTATTTGACTCTCTCGGCTCAATTTCAATGAAAAATGCCTGTCACATCTGTCAAAGAAAAACCTGGGTCCCTAGTAATCAATCAACTAACTGCAATGACCGTGAGTTCTCTGAATATCTAAATCAGTTATTAAAACCTACATTTTACATACCGTAAGCTTTAGTATATATAAAAGCCATGAGGACTATGTTAAGAATTGTACAATTCTTTTAAAATTTAAATCAGATTTCTAATTTATTTTTTAAATTCTGTTTATAGTTCAGATATAATCAATTTGTATTTTTGTAAGCTACAGTTTGGTTTTTTAAGGTATGCATATAGTTAATAATAATTGAATCAAACACAGACCTATATTCATCTTCAAAAATGAAGATTATATTATGTTGTGCATATTTTTTTAAAGCAAATTTCTTTCTTTCATAAGTAACAAGGAGTGGGAGTGGGGAGAGAAGCAAGTACCTTAACAAGGTCTTGTGCTGCAACATCCCTTCCCACCAGCCCTCTAGTCCTTCCAGCCAGCCAGAATCACGGGCACATATACCCAACATGTACAGGTGGACCAGGTAATTGAACCTTTGTTCTTCCATATAGATCCAACATCAACTGAACGGTACTTATGTCTGTGCCACTAAGCCAGCCCCCAAATTCACATTTTATTATTATTTTTTGAGAGGTTTTTGCTATAGGACATGTGCGCTCGCCAGAAGGACAGAGAGAGACAGAAAACAAGAAATCACCCCCCGGTGGAGATGGCTACACCAAAATCCCTTCTCCTCCATTCTCCTCTTGGGATCTTGGGCATGCACACACACATGCCCAGCATGAGTTCAAGCTACTGGGTCCAGGACTCAAACCGTGGTTGACTACATGGGAGTCCAGCAACATAGCCATTACACTAACTGGTGGTACCCCAAATTCACATTTAAAACAAGTTCTTCACAGTATTCTGATAGTCATGCTTCTTAGCCCACATTTTAACATTGATATGCATTGATATGAAGACAAAAATATAAAGTTATTCTCAAAAGAAGACCTATAACTAACCCTCAGGTATTTGGTACCAAAAAGTAAATTTTTTAGAAGTCAGGAGAGCATTTCGTTACAAAAGAATGGAAGAGTGAATTATAAGTGGAAAGGACCAGCAGATGAAGTAATGATTACATTGCTGGACTCCCACATAGTTGGTCATGGTTTGAGTTCCCAACCTGGTGGCTTAAAACTCACGCAGGGCATGTGTGCATGTGTGCCCAAAATCCTAAGAGGAGAATGGAGAAGGGATTGCAATTTGGCCATCCCCTGGGAGGTGATTTTTCACTTTCTGACTCTCTGTCCCTCTGGCAAGCACACACGCCCTATAGCAAAAATCTTTCTAAAAACAAAAAGAATTATAAATGGTCAGGCCACATTTTTCTGTCCTCATGAATTTATAAGTGTTATTTTCCAATTTTTCATATATTTTCTCTTCATTATAAATAAAATGATAATTCAATGATAAAATGCTCTCCTTTCAGAGCCTCAGAATACATTCCGGAGTGATGTGGCAAGCACTCGTACTTCATTGCATTAGTAATTCATGGAAACAAAAATGGTCTTCGTTCATCTTCGCAGAGAGGCAGCTGAGGATATCACCTTCTACATTCCACTGGTGCTTGAGTCTATGCCATTTAGTTCATACGCAATGCCTGATTCCCATTTAAAATTTTATTTTCTCCCATTTAATCACTTTCTGAAAGAATTTCTCTCTAGGCAGTAATTTCACATATACAGAAGTAAGCAATTGAACTTTTTAGAAGCTTGTGTACAAGATGTTTACAGGGCCTCCATATTCTATGCCTGGTCTGATGCTGTGTTGAACTAATATCAGTAGGTTATCTCACTTGGGGAAGAAGGAAGGGAGAGGAACAAAGGAAGGAAAAATGGGAGTTGCATCTACTGACAGCTCGATTAAAAGCTTAAAATGGCTAATATGTACCTCACTGAGTTAAAAAGGAAGTTGATTAATCCTTTAAACATAAAGCTTGAAAACCAGTTTCCATCAAGTACAGTTGTAAGTTAAGGTCTACGTGATAGCCTCCCTCCTGGCAAAATCCCCTTCAAGATGGCCCTCCCATAGGAATAATTTGAAGAAGAGGACTTCCCACTCACACACTGTCCAAATTCATATCCCTTATGACACTCGTTTGTCCGCTGTTCATTTATTCTCTCTAGGTCTTAACTTTCTCAATTGCAAAAAAAAAAAAAAAAAAAAAAAAAAAAAAAAAGATAGTTAAAGAACCAACCTCATGGGAACCAGCAGTTAGCGTAATGGCTATGTTGCTGGATTCCCATGTAGTCGACCGCAGTTCGCGTCTCAGACCCAGTGGCTTAAACTCACACAGGGCGCATGTGCGTGCATGCCCAAGATCCCGAGTGGAGAATGGAGGAGAAGGGATTGTGGCATGGCCATCCCCCCTGGGGGGTGATTTCTCACTTTCTGTCTCTCTGTCTCTCTCTGTCTGGCGAGCGCACGCACCCTATAGCAAAAAAAACTCTCAGAAAAAAATTTAAAAAAAAGAACCAACCTCATTAAGTTATCCTGATTATTATGTTAAGAAAAAATGCCTGGCATTTAGTAAATATTATGCAAACATGGTTTAATAAACATACTAAGCATAGGTGTTTCTGTTTCTGCCATACCACTATATATATATATCACCTGGGCACTTACAAAAGCACTAACAATCTTAAAATGAAAACTAGAAGAGTTAAATCTTGATAGGCCTTTGCCCTGGAACCTGAATCGGTCTTCTTTTCAATGGACCAACTAAAGATTTCTCCTTGGAGCTGTAAGTCTTTAAAGATAGTCACTTTATTATAGGCTAGTTATATCCAAAGTGACTAAGGAGCTTTTTTTTCTTTTTTTTTCCCCACAAATTTTGCAATAATAATTGTTTATTTCAGTTTATTTATCATCACTATTAATATGTTTTAATTTGCTACTAGGCATGTGCACTCACCAGAGAGAGACAGAGACGGGAGGGTGGGGGGGATGAGAAAGCAAGCCTCCAGGTTCAGGTCTTGAAACACAGTTGGCCATATGAGAGTCCAGCAACCACAGTTGGCCATAAGAGAGACCACCCCCCCTGCTGGCCTCCCACACATGTTTTTTTAATTGCCAGAGAACACGTGAGTTAATCAAAAATCAGAGAGGGAGAGAAGGAGAAAGCATCCCCCAGTGAGGTGTGGGCATGCTACATTCCCTTCTCTATTTCTCCATTCCATTAGAATTCTGGACATACACACACACACACACACACACACACACACACATACACACACACACACACACACACACACACACACACACAGCATGCTTTTGAAGTCACTGGGACCAGGGTTTGAACCATAGTCAGTCTTGTGGGATCCAGCTCCCTTCAGCACCAGACGATGGTCCATAAGCTTTTCCTTTTGTTGTGGTTTTTAATTTTACACACAGAAATGTCTATCCAGGTTCTAATTTGTACTTACAGTTCCTCAGGTAGTTTAGTAAACAGTATTACAACTCTTAAGGCTATTAACCAACTACTTTCTTGAACTAAATAGAGGACATCTGGAGACGTTTCAACTATTTTTTTGCAAAGATCTGCAAGTATATGGGCTAGCAGGTGGTGTGGTGGTTAAGATGCTAGATCCCACAGGGCCAACTCCACCTTTGACTTCTCTACTCAGCATCTTGAAAAGCACACTGGGCGTGTGCATGTGCTATGCATGAGCTCCGCAGGTCAGAATACCTAGGGGAGAATGGAGGAGAAGGAATTGTGGTGTGGCCATCCCCAGCAATGATTTTTTTCTTTCTGTCTCTCTGTCTCTTTGTCTCTCTGGCATGTACACGTGCCCTATGGGGGAAAAAATCTAAAAAAAGAAAAAAAAAAACAATAAAGATCCACAGATATCATTAAAGTTTCATTTTATTTACTTCAAACTACTGCTTCAAGCTATGAACATACTGAGAAAAAAAGTCACAGTCTTGGTTCAATTTATCTAAATGTTTACTGATATCATTCTCCTAATTACTGATTGTATATGAGTGGTTCACATTAGCAGAACAGAACGTTGGCATAATAACAATAAAACGTACAGGATTGACAATGGGGCTTTGATAAACAGTACCTTGTGGGTTTGTGCCTGCTGGGTTATCTTTCAAAAGTGAGTTGAAGAAGGCCAGCAGGTGGCATGGTGGTTGTGTGTTGAACTCCCATATGGCTGACCTCAGTTGGAGTCCCAGACCTAGCAGCTTGCTTTCTCATTTTCTCTCTCCCTTTCTCTCTCCCTCTCTTTCTCTTGCTCTGTCTCTCTCTAGTCAAATTTAAATAAATAAATAAATAAAGTTAAATAAAATAATTCTAAAAAAAAAAAAAAAAGAAAATGGAATGACTTATTACGGGCTAAGGAAACCTGATTTTCCTGTTAGTGTGGAGCTGTGTGTGTGTGTTAGTGCAGTGCACCCTGGTGGTAAGCAAAGGACAGTCAGCCTTAACGTGTTTGGATAATGTATTAACCAGGGAAGGCAGCGCTATTATTTTAAGTGCCTTTTTATCTCAGTCAGTAATAAACAAGCAAATAAAACCCTACTTCGTGCTTCCTCAGAGGACGTTCTTTTGTTGCTGTTTTACTTCCTTTGGTCATTGCTCATTGCTTGTATTTGTCTTTCTTTGTTTCTTGTAAACCATGGTCGAAAATAAAGATTTCTACTATTGTTCCAAGGCAAAAACTATCTTTCTAAAATATTTTAGGCTCTGAGTCTTTTGAAAGAAACTAATGGTAACATGGTATTTCAATAAGCAGCAGTTGTGAAGCAGCTCATGAACCACCCTGAAGATAATTGATGCTTCTTTAGGTCACTTGTCCCACACACTTTTCCTGCTCTGTAGAAAGAGAAACCGAGGACTGCTGTGGAAAGGACAACAACTCCTGTGCCAGCAACAAGAAAACAAGTCTTGCTGTGTCTAAGGCATTTTTCTGCTAGATATGCAACCACAGCCTACATGGAGCACTCGGCGTAACCACACTCTGAGGATCCCAAGACTAGAAAAAAGCAAAATGCAAAACCCAGCTTACTTCCTCTTTCCACAGTCCCAAGCTCTGTTGTTTTATTTTAAAAGCAAAATTTTTTTTGAGGTCCTATATTGCATCTTTCGATTTATAAGCAGTAGTAAGACTAGTGAGACTTGCTGAGTTTTTATTTTGTTTTAAAGTTTATTTATTTATTTTGTGAGCAAGAGAGAACACAGGGTCTTATAGCTACAACCCACTCCCAAGCCTCAGCCAGATCAAGATGATGAATACAGACATGCCAGCATACTCGTGGATGTGTCTGGATTCAATTTCAGATCCTTCTAGTATGGATCAGCCTCACAGACCATCGTGTTTTACTACTGTGTCGCCATCTGGCCTGACTTCTTGAGTTTTCAACTAATATATGAAGTCAGTGAATGGAATCAGCATTAGTTATGATCGTTAATAAAAGAAAAAAGCAACAAATTTCAGAACAATGAAAAGCTTGGCTCATTCCTTAAATTAGGAAAAACTGAGTAGAGGAAAGGGAAGACCATCCATCCCATCACAATATGCTTAGAGAGGAGGCCTATTTTAACATGTTTTGAATTTCCTCATCCTTGTATTTATTTTCTGTCATATCAGTTGACAGGAATCATTAGTATACATTAGACCTCATTAGTCTTATTTCAGACACTCCTTATAGGCTTGCAACTCCTAATCATAGAGTTTAGACTCTGATCCCAGGTCCCCTGAGAAGCACTCTTTCTAAAGTCAGTAATAATCATTCGATCCAATGGACAAAAGCAAGTCTCCATCTGGCTGACATCTCTTTCGCATTTGACTTGATTGCTTAATTTCACACTCTCCTCCCAGAAATGGTTTTCTCCCCATGGCTCTTTTAATGAGCTCCTTCCTATCTACCTTTCCCTCATACTCATTTTCATGCTGATCCCACAGTTCTTCATTTATGCACTTCTTGGAATGTCAACTCCACAGATTCAACAAGGCCTGTAGCATTCTGCTACTCTATGTCATTAACTTCCTTCTTCTGGCTTGCCATAAAGCCTGAACTGACACTTTGTCTGCAAAACCATTTGATCCAGTGTATGATACTGTATGGACAGGCATTGTCATGGACCACATATCTTCAGGCAAGTCTGAGACAGTGAATTTGCCTGGTCAAAGTCAAACCAAGACTGTCTATAGGCTAAATATCTACCCTTGGTCTAATTGGTTATGATGGTAGGGCCAGGAGGTGATGTGGAGGTGGTGAGCATGCTACCTGTACAAAATGCCTTATGTGGTGTGACTTTGCTTTGTGTTCCCAACCCATCTGTACTATAATCCATTATCCATCATTTCCTCACTGTCCCCCATCAATCCTTTGCTATATTCACAATTAGAGTTTTGATATTTTTGTTTACTGTTTTATGTTTGTGGCCACCATCATTTTGCAAAGGCAAAATGTCTTCTATTGCTTCTTGTGTGCAAAATTTACCTTTTAAGGGGACCAACAGGTGACGTGGTGGTTAAGGATGCTGGATTCCCACATGGACTACACTGGTTCAAGTCCTGGATTGGCTTGCTTACTCACTACCTGCCCCCCACCGCTGTCTCTCTCTGCTCAAATTAAAATTAAATAAATAAATAAAGTTAAATAGAATGATTCTTTTCAAAATTTTTATCTTTTAAGACCCAACTTCATTGGGATAACTTTTCCTACTATTATAGACACAGCTCCTCATTTCTAAGTACCCATGCACATTTGTATTTATTTTCGTTTTAACACCCAAGGTATAATACAGATCCTGTCTACTGTCTTCTATAATAGAATGCATGTTCCTTGAGGTACATGTCTATTACTCATCAGAATTACTTGTCAGTGCCTGCAAAGAGTGAGGACCCAATAAAGGCTTTCTGAAAGAGTCCATCCTTCTATGAATGAGGTGTGGGAAGTGAAAATCCACATAGTAAAACTGGGATTAGGAAAAGGGCAGAAAGGCAAAGATAAGACTAAGTTTATATATGATACTCATTCTCTTGAAATTCCTTTTGCCAAACAAACACTTGTGCTAGGCAAATTTTACTGCTTTTCAATAAAATATAGGCCATATTTATGGGGAAAATATTGATATTGTAGGTAATATACCATGAATCACATTAAGACTAACTTCCTTTCTATAAAATAGTAAGCTGTGTCTTAATGTTGCTATTGTTATCCAGGGAAAATTCTTAACATAGTACAGCTTTGAATTGGTCAGCAGTATTAAATATGCATATCTTACATTGATCTGGGATAAGAGTAAGAGGTCATAAAAGTTTTATTCAAGGAACATAAAAGATTATGTATTTCTTAAACAAGAAAGCATGTCAGCTATTTATTGCTGCATAATAAACTATCCCAAAACTATGCAACTTAAAATAACCTTCATTCTCTCAATATTTTATCAATCATAAAATCAGGCAGGGCTCAACTGTGACCTTCTGCTTCACAGAGCATTGACATTAGCCATTGACTAATCTGCTTGAAGTCACCCAAGTGCCTAGAAAGAACTTCTCCATTCTCAGCTTCTGGGTAAATGTGACTTTGTCAAGAAGTGATTGCAGCATTCAAGACAACTTTCTTCATAGGCATGGGGGCCTGAGCAGGAATTGTGGGAAGGATATAGCCTCAGGACTTCTATAGCACTGAAGCTGAACTCTATATATAGTGGATCTGACTTCCAGAAGATAAAAACAAATACTACTGTACTCCTGAAGATTAGGTCCAGAATTGATGTCATATCACTTTTTCTGTAGTCTACTTGTCAAAGCAATGATAGGCTGGTCTGGCTTCTGGGATTGGAGAAACAGACTTCATTTCAGGCTGGGGGAATGGAATGTGATATAGGCAAAGAAAAAATAAAGATAGCCATGTTGGTGACAGCTACCACAAAAATGTAATTTTGTTACTTTCTTAAAAAGAATTATTCAATATTATTATTATTATTATTTGTTAGTTCACAATAGGGCACATGTGCTCACCAGAGAGAGTGAGAAAGCAAGCCACCTCATCCAGGACTCAAACTATGGTTGGCCATAAGGGAGTCTAGTACCTTAACAACCACTCCACCTACTAGCCCCAATTTTGTTATTTTTAAGAATATAAAGCAGAGCTATCTCAATCTTGTAATGGTAATACACTATACAAGAGAAGCCAGATCTCACAGAGTGACAATGGTTCAAATCCCCAGCTCAGTCTGCCTGAAGCACATGCATAATGCCCAAGATCTGATGGGCTAGGGGACTGGAAGAAGGGGATCATGGGATGGTCAGAGCTATGGAGAGCATTCATCTCTCGTCCTCTCTCATTTGCTCTCACATGCACACACACTTGTCCTTTTATGGATAAAGAAAAAAAAAAGGTTTTTTAAAAATAAAATGTAAGGCAATTTGATCCAAGTTTAAATCAATCAATAATTGCTGCTGAACGTTTATTGTTATGCTCATTTCTGATTGGCTTATCTTCATTAATAGACACTATTATTGGTGCTTTTTGAAAAAGGTATCTCAATTTGGTCTTAAGAAGGAGCCAGCCTTCCCCGAGTTGGGTCTCAGAAGAGGTGGAAGCTCCATCGTTCTCATATGTGCTCTACTGCAGGTATCAGTATAAATCTGTTCAAAGTCGGGACAATAGTCAGGTTCCACAAGTGTTCACATGTAAATTAATTACCTAAGAGAAAGAGGGAATATTTTACTTTCACTATCTATATATTGATATTATACAAACATAGCCTAACTCTATGTGTATTTCGAGTTGGCCAGGAAGACTTCAATTACTTAAAACATACACTCCTGGTGAGTAGATTTTATCTCTTTGTTCTAATTATGAAGAAAATACCCACAATTTTTTTAAAAAAATCCACATCTAGGCCAGGCACAGTGGCATAGCTGTAACACAATGCTTCACTATGCTAACCCTTATTTAGAGACATGCGAATATCCCAGTTCACCAAGGTATCCTCATGCATACCCATGATCCTGGCTGGCTAGGGCTGGGGATGGATCACATTCTGGGGACACTGTTGGAGGAGTCCCCCTAATTAGAAGAAATAAGTAAGTGAACTTTAAAAATATTTCTTCCTTCTCATTTTCTGTCTCTCCATATCTCTGGAGAGTGTGCATGCCCTCTAGCAAAAATCTCGGGGGGGAGTGGGAGTTTCTCTCAATTCTGTCTTCCAGACAGAAATGCTATTGAATTAAATCTGACCTTTAGGTCACAAACTTCTAAGATTATCACTCCCTCTTATCAATGGGATTTGCTGATACTTTCCTGTTACTAATGTAGCTTTAAATCATATCTTTAAGAAAGCTTTTTAAAAGTTAGAGAGTGAAAACAAAAAGCTAGTCTTAAGACCATAGACAAACAGAGTCCAGAGATATCCCTCTGGCAGGCTGAGAAATCTACATTCGGTTGTGGCAGCAGGTCAAATGAAAAAAAGGGCATTAATTAAATAAGTAGTTTGATCAGAGGAGGCAATAGAGACAGCAGCACATAGCCCACTTCCAGCTCTTTCTAGAGCAGAATTACACATGATCCAAAGAGTTGATTAGGTCTACCATGGGGACTTCCTGAGAAGGAACTTCAGAGTATAAGTTCCTGAATTGTCAAACTCATCCTACATGTTGGCTTTACCTTAGAGCCTGAAATTTACTGTAACATGAGGAGAGAATGAAAGAACTATACCAATCCTTAGGTTTGGGGAGATACATAGCCCAGAACAGTTCTCTTTGCCTTTTCTTAGATGACTTCTTTTGCTGCCTTCCATCCTCTCTGGTGTCTCCTGGCCAGCACAGGGAAGTCAGACTCCCTTACTCTGAGTCCTGTCCCCTCTCCATGCACTTTTCGTGGTGGAGAAGGATGGTTTGAAAAGCCTTGAGCACTGTTCTTTCTCTATTATCTGGTCTCTAGCACAGCTGTGGTACCTCATTGGACTCCAGCCTAATGGTTTTTATGGAGTCAGATAATTATTCACAGGACTTATCTTCATTGAACACATGCTGGGGAGAAAAATAATAGCAGGATACAGGAAACATTATCTGCTTTGGATTTAAATTTGGCATCCAACTACTTGATTCTGGTTTATGTTATGAAAGGGAAATGAATAGTCTGGTTTTTGTTACTATGAATGCCTCTGCTAAACCCCTACTCCATAACTTCACAATTCTACATCAGAAAATGTTGAAGCCAGAGATGGGAACAGATAATAGAACCATCTATATTGCTTCTGTTGGTCCTTGTTGAGACTGATGGTATATATTTGTGCCATGGTATTGAGGGAGGAGATCCCAATCTATCTTTTAGTTTATGTGTTCTGGTTTCAGGTAACTCCAGGTGCAAAGACATGGGAATATTATCTAGAAGGGGAGCATGTGTGCGTGTGTACTCAAAATCCGAGGAGGAGAAGAAGAGATTGCAGCTTGGCCATCCCCACCCCAGGGAGGGGGATGAATTCTCAATTTCCAGCTCACTGTCTCCATCCAGCAAGCACACGTACTCTATGGTAAAAATCAAAAAAAGAAATGACCAGGCCCTGGACTTTGACTCTAATTTTTCTTTTGTGTGCCCTTTGGGGAGAACTGTAATGGCTTGGCTGGGACAAAAAGGGTTAGGGAAGACGGGGATGTAAATTCTCAAAGAGCTGGACTCAGGTGGCTGGCTCTAAATAATCCCCCTTTTTGGTCAGTATTCTGTTATGCCTCCCCCTAAACTCTAACTGCCTAGTCAGTCTCTGCCTCATTAAATGTTCAAAACGTGGTTACTCGAAAACAGTCTAATCTCTTCTTGCAGAGAGTTATATGATTGTGTCACAAAGCTGGTTTATTTGTGTTGTGTATGTGTGTGTGTGTGTGTGTCTGCATGCATGCCCACATAGGTTACTACTCATATCCACTTCATTAGCTCAGGCAAATGAGAATTTGCAAAGCATTTAACTTGTGCTTTATAGCTTATAATAAGCTTCTGATGAAAGCAAAACAAAATATTTGGTGCAAATTAGTTTTGAAAAATATTAAACTATAGAAAACTTTGTAACTTACAAATAACCTAAAAATCATTATCTGTAACTGGATAATAAACAAATACATTTTTAAAAATTTAGTTTTCCCTCCTCCAAAATTTAGATTTTCAGCCGGGAGTGGTTTTTCCCTAGAGGACATTTGGAAATGTGTGCAGGAGATTTCTTATTGTCATAATGACTGGGGACAGCCCCAGGCTTCTAATGGTTTAGGGCAGAGATACCAAATAATCCTCATTTCCTATGAGACATTCTGACTTAATGAAGAACTACCATATTATAATGCCAATAGCACCCCTGTTGAGAACTGATGGTTTCCCTATTCATCATTGGTATGAAATATGGGAGAAATCAGGGTAATAGAATAGGTAATCTATTTTTTGTTGTTTGTCTTTTGGGTTTATTTGTGTTTTGTTTGTTTGTTTGCAGGGAAGCCCAACAAAATGAACTCATGAGGAAATAGAAACCTGTGCTTTCTAAAATTAGAGTTAACACCCACTAGTAAGCAATTGGTGCTTTAAATTCTCCATATTTGTGCTGAGGGGTTTGCTGATTTTATGTAAGGTGGCAATGTGCTGGAACTGTTTAAATTTTGTTGTAGGAAAATAGTGCTATTATCTCAGAAAACAAATATTTTCTATAGTTTCGTGGGCTCTATACTGGGACAACTATGGAGTTTTTAATGGCATTGGCTCTGACTTGAAAAATATGGCTTTAAAATCACAGTTAACCATGTCAAGAACTCAGACATCACTGTTTATATTGATGATGAAATAAAATGCATGTGATCCTAGAAACTCATATATAAATAAGGGGATTTCAAAATATTTGTAGAAAAATAGAATCAAAGTATGAATTTATTTTGGTGCAAAAAGAATTATGCAAATCATGTAGTTTTATCATAATGCACATTTTCCATGAGCTTTCTGAAGATCATTCTCATACCAAGGAACAGAAGGTAAAATGAGTCAAGTGCTCAGTTTATTCTTAAGCAATTAAACATTTTTACCCCTTATTTCCTCCATTAAGAAGAACCAATGTTATATTTATATCTTAAAAAAGAAACATTTTTATTAAATATTTGATTTAATGGGGTTTTTAAAAGTTAAGTAAGTAGATTTTTCCCAAGCAAAATTTCTTCCAAAGACAACACCAATTTATTACATTCTAGCTTTAAGATCTATTTAACATAAATAAATTCCTTGAGAGCTTTCAAAAATATTTTTTTTTGTTTGAAAACAAGCATTGGAACACTTAAATGGCTGGGGCTTATGGTCTGACATTTAGAAAGGCGCATACTATAGTCTGCTATTGTGTTTTTTACAGAAATATTTACAGAGACTGAATTAATTATCAATATAAAAAATGGAGGTTTATTTAACTCAAGATTCTGGTGACTAGAAAGTCCAAAGAAATAGGTTAGCATTGTTAATATAGTGGAAAGAGCAGAAAGGATGGTGGGACAGAGAGAGGGAGAGAGAGAAAGAGAGAGAGAGAGACCTGAGAGTAGTCATCTTCCTTTTCTAACCACACTTCATTTATATGACAGTGAATAACCACTGAAAGTTTGACATATCACTTTCTGTCGTATTATAGTATACAAAGATAAAAGCCTTCCTTTAAATGACAAAAGGCCTAATTTATTCAGACCACAATGAAAGAGCCAAGGTGGCCTTAGGAGCAGTAGTGGGTATTAGAACCTCCCACTGATAGTGTCTTGTAAGGCAGTTGTTCTTTTATTCATTTATAAAACCTGTTCCATTAAATCAAGGAGCTGATTGGCCTTCAACCTCTCCAAATAAAATAACTTGCTCATACGTACAGAAGTTCAAGGAAAAGAAAAAAGAGTCGTTTGGAAAGTTATAGTTGGTAAGATTATAGATGTCACTAGATGCATGATGTCAAACATAAAACCAGGCAAACTTTGTTTCAGAGAATGTAAGTCCAAGATTGAAAACCCCAAGAATGATACACAGATTAGCTATGTCAAATCACTAAGTATTCTCAGCAGAAGGTCCTTCTGATTCCAATCACTAAAAGGAGAACTGAATCCTCAAAGCATTCATTCTCTGGAAAGATGATGGGGATGACCAGGGGTCAGACACAAGCACCTATACATTGAACTCTTCCTCAACCTTCTGGAAAGTGTGAAATAACCCACTCAATCTTTCTATACCTAACTATTCGTTTGTAAGATTCTTTGAGGAGCATAGATGCTACAACTGTGACCCACAATAGTTGAGATTATGTAAACCCATAACAGAACTAGTCACTCTGTGCTCCTTATAAATCTTTATTTCTGGATCACAGCTATTCTTCTGCTGAAATTTACAGAAATCAGTTATTATCAAATTGATTAAAATCTATTCCAATACTATTATGATTGGCTAACTAAAGGGAATTCTTGACTTTTACATTAAACCCAAATAAACAGTGATAATGTCTGGTCCATCAAACAATGATTAAAATAATTCTAAAGGTACTGTTAATGGAGTAATCAAGGTTCTCTCTTCTTGGTAGCTATAAAATGAGGCTGGTGATATAATCTGAAAATAATATCGTAATTTAGCTTAAGAAGTGGAAATTACAGATATATGTATTTCTACAGAAACTCAACCTTACTGGCGAAGGAAAGACAAAATCACAAGGCTATTCTTTTTATTCTATGTAATATATGTTTCATATGTATTATAAGAGATATTCATACACAATACAATATGTGCTAAATAAATATGTGGAAATAAAGCTAACTATGGAAATATGTGCTAAATAAAGCTAACTGTGAAATTTGCCCATATTGGCAACTTTTTTTTAGAGAGTTTTTGCCATAGAGTGCATGTGCTCACCAGAGAGACAGAGACAAAGAGACCAAAAGTAAGAAATCATCTCCCCCAGAGGGATGGCCATGACCCAATCCCTTCTCCTCCATTCTCTTCTCAGGACTTTGGGCATGCCATACATATGCCCGGTGTGAACTTCAAGCCACCATGTCCAGAAATCAAACTACAGTCAACTATTGGGAGTCCAGTGACATAGCCATTATGCCATCTGCTGGTTCCCATGTTTACAACTTTTAAGAGTTGGAGGGGACTCTACACTTTGAATACTAAAGATGCTATAAAATTCTAAATTACACATTACCTTTGGACATAATCATTAATTATATGTTTAATTGCTGTATATAATGCATTTTCATAACTTTAAAACGCTATAAGGAAGCACTATCAATTTAAGCATTAGACTTTTTCAAATGTATTTTTTATTGTTGAGGTTGTTATATTCCATAGAACAAATTATTCATACATTGTATCCTGCTTTGGTCTAAAGAGTAACGGGAACAACCAAAATAAAAACAACCTAAAGAAAACAGGTTTTTCAATCATTGGATCCTAGGTAGCATAGGACAGTGATTCCTAAGAGAAGCAAAGTTAGTAATGTAGGCTCTGCAATCACCCCAGATTATATCCTGGATAGACATTTTTAGGCCTCAAGATAAGTGGGGCCTAGGGGTCTTTAGTATTTGAGAGTCCAGGAAAATCAAGCTAGCTCGAGTTCACAGGGCAGCGTACCAAAGGGGAGAAAGATGCACAGAAAGTAAGCTCTGAGAAAGTAATCTGCCAAGGGCCCTTCTGTCTTCAGCTCAGTATTGATCAGCTGATCTATGCCAGGAAACTACCTGAGGCCAAGCAAAGAACCACCCAAGAGGATATTAGGGTATGATTCACAGAACTCAGACAAGTCTGAAAATATTTGTGTTCTTATCAGCCAGAGAGAAAAATCTCAAGTACAAGATAAAAAAATAAAAATACACCAAGGCACATCATAATCAAATGCTTAAAACAATTACATGTGACTTTTAGCATACAATTATGTTTTGATTGGAGTCCAAACCTTCTTCCCATTGTAGAACACCTGGCAGCCAAGTAAGATGAACATGCCCCTTTGAACACCCTATGCTTGTGCTTTCTGATACTTTAGGATGTCCATTTATATGTATAAAAGATGGCTAAGTTTGAAAGTCAACCACAGAATATGTTAAAGCCACCTGTAACAGTCTCAGGTATCTGTATTTACATATCACCTTCACTGATCGTGTGTGCTCATATGGCCTAGGCATCTAGAAGAGGTTGCTACACTATGAGATCTTTTGCCTTAAGGTTTACTTAGGATGAGTTTAGTTTGTCTGACCGCTTGAGTTGGCTGGTTGTAGACAGAACCTATTTCCCAAGCTTGTCTTCTCTTTCAGCAGAGATTTACTTGCTTTTTGCACATTTCTAACCACAAGTGAAGCTTGCATCTCCCATTCCAGCCTTGCTCCAGGGGCTCCAGCCCAGGTTAGAACACTGAGCTGCCTAGTTATTCCAGACAGAAAGGAAGTCTCCTACAGAGTAATCTGTCTCACGCCTCAGTTTCAAGAACATTTGCAAAAAATATTCATATATACACACACATACATACGTACACACGTGCACGCACATGCACACACACACACACACACACACACACATATTTGCTTAAGAGCATAGGCACTCTCCAAAGAGAGACAAAGAGAAAAGGAAAGTGAGAAAGCACCCTCCCACCATGGGAGATAGTCATGCCAGTCTCCTCTTCTCTATATCTCCCTCGGGGATTTTGGGTGGGCGCACATGCACATGCACCCAGTGTATTTTTCTAGTCTTAAAGACTGGGTCTAGAACTGCACAGTTGATGATGTGAGATCCAGTCACCTATCCACCACAGCACTGGCAGGCCTCTCGTATATATTTCTATTCATCTACTATTTTCATTATCTTACATCTCTAGCATCAAAACCCTTTGTTATTCAAGAGAAAGTCCCTAATGAGTACATAAAAATAAAAAGTCTGGGGCCTACGTCCTTGATCTAAGATCCAGCACCGTTTCAGACTGTACTTTCTGAACAAAAAACACAAAGAGGAGAACACTATGGCATATTCTCTTTGTCCATGGCTGAAGATTTGTCAGCAATAGATGGAGTTTTGCAGGACAGTGTGGCTGCAGTGCTGGTAACAAATAGCATTCAGTGTCTTGTATCAAGTGTCACTGGTACCAGTAGACCAAACTATTGCATCTGATGCTTGTCAGAAAAAACATAGTTCGGGGTGACTTGGGGCACTGATTCTGGCTGTTTCTGTTCTGGTTTTTCAACCTGCCCATTGTTTGTTTGAGCTATTCAATCTTTTTAAAAAAATAAATTTCTTTTGGCTTTAGTCAACTCTTGTCGGTTATTGTCAGAGCTTACATTTACATTAAAAAGCCTTATTCAATTCATAATAACCAAAATGCTTATACCAGAGGCAGGAGAATAATGTGCAGGCTATATTCAGAGTTCAGTTTCAAAACTAAGAGGTCCTAGATTTGAATCAAGGCTCTACCTATTCAACTTTGTTGATTCGAAGCAAGTAATGATTTAAAGGCTCTAAACATGGAATATTTTACATTATTTTAAAACTATTTGTAAGAAGATGACAATTTTTTCCTACTAGATTGTAAGTGACTGCATTAGCTTTTGGCGTAGTGAGAAACAATCACAAAATCTCAGAGACTTAAAGAGCAAATATTCATTTTGGTTTCATAGGTCTGAGAAATTTTGTGTTCTTGGCAGGTCTCACCTGGGATCATCTGATCTCAACTTCAGGCATGTTCCACTTGCTTTCATTGCTGGCCAGGCTTTGGCCAGTGTTCTCAAATACAGGCTCTTTGTATAGTGGATGACAAACTGCAAGAAATCAAGTCAGACCTTGCCAGGACATATAAGCAAGCCTGCTCAGACGTGGTGCTCTTCGGGTCCGTTCACATCCCATTGAGCATGTCCAACATGAACAGGACAGGGAAGTAGTCTTCTTACACAAAGCAATACAGGAGCAATACAGGTGGATATTTGCTGAGTAATACAATCTACCTCAGCCACTGATAGGCAGAGACAATATCTTTTTATATCTTTTATATCTTTTTTTTTTCATCTTAGAGCTTAAAACATAATTTGGCACAAATTATTTAAAAAATATTTGCTGACTGAAGTCCTAAGTCTTGGGGCCATCGATTTCTAACATTCTTAGAAATTAGCCAATCCTGCCAAAGAACAGAAAGCTGAAAACCATAAGCTTATATGATACGTGCAAGTTCTCAGGTGTTCTAATACCTGCGTTGGTGGCCTACCAGATAACACACTTCAGGTTTCTCTCCCTGAGGTGTTGGTAGGAGTGGAAATGTTTCATTAAGGAATGCACAGTCAATTCTGTTAAATAGGGCATGATGCAGAAAAAGCCAGAGCCATAAATAAATTCCCCCTATTACCATTAATAATGGATAATTAGCCCCTGGATAAATCTGTTGACCACAGGTAAGAAAGAGAATGACTCTATGCATATAGCTGAAAAAAAACAGAATAGATTTTTACAGTCCCACTTAAGGAATTAAGAGCATATAAGTTTCTTCATTTTAGAGGGTAGTATACAATTTATTGGAAGCTGTCCATGTTTTTCTTTCTTTTTTCTTTTTTAAGCATGGCTTTTTTAAAACAAATATTTCTAAGTTTTTTGAATCCATATTTTTCTTTATTTCTTTTTATTTTTTTAAATGTGACTTTTTGCCAAGGACGAGTGTCACCATGCCCTAACATAACTTTATTTTTTTAATTATTATTATTATTTTTGGAGAGGTTTTTGCTATAGGACATGTGCACTCACCAGAAAGACAGAGAGAGAGACAAAGAGAGAGAGAGAGACAGAAAGTGAGAAATCATTCCCCAGGGGGGATGGCCATGACACAATCCCTTCTCCCTCATTCTCCTCTTGGGATCTTGGGCATGCATGCACACGCACCCAGCATGAGTTTAAGCCACTGGGTCCAGGACTCAAACTGCGGTCGATTACGTGGGCGTCCAGCGACATAGTCATTATGCCAACTGCTGGTTCTTAACATAACTTTAAAACATATTTTTGTGCTTTGCTGGAACTTACAGCAGAAAGATTATGGATGAAATAAAATCTCCTTGGTTGCACAGAGGCTACATAACAGATGGTTGTGAGCATGGGCTTTAGAAACTCATTGCTTGAGTTATGCCCCACCTTTACCATGCATTAGTTTCGACTCTGGACAGTAAATTCAACCTCTCAATTTTTTTTCTTTAAAATTAGAGTAATGGTGGGCCTCACAGGTGACATGGTGTTTAAAGGCACTGGATTCCCACGTGGCAGACAGCAGTTCGAGTGCTGGACCTGGCAGCTTCCTTTCTCTCTTTCTCTTTCTCTCTGTGTCTCTGTCTGGTCAAATTAAAACATAGCAATAACAGAGGGAATTAAATAAATGAATAATTTTTTTAAATCTTTAGTTTCATGAAAAAAAATTAGAGTAATGGTGTATCTATGAGTATGATGTGCACCTTAAGGATATTAAGAGAACTAACAGAATTTTATGTGTAAAATGTTTAGAATACAAATTGACACTGAAATTCTATAATTTGAAGTTTTGTTGATGTGGGGTTTTGATACATATTGGGTTGTTGGAAAAGTTGTGACATATTTTTCTATGCAAAAATGGGTCATGACTTTTCTAATGACTATATATATAAATATATATATATATATATATATATATATATAATACCTGTGTGTGTGTGTGTGTGTGTGTATCACCAAATGAATAGTTATTTGTAATGGTACAAAATAGATACAATGCACTCATACATCATGAGATAGGAGTATCAACATAAAAAACATTCAATTCATATTATTTTAGTGGTACTTACAAAATCAATGTTTGCTCCAATTTGTTTGCTTGAAGTTGCTGAGCAACTTCCTGTTCACTCATTGACACATTAGACTCAAGATGAATTTTTTGTATGTTGTAGGTAAAACTTATTCCACTTTAAACAGACATCCTTGTGATCTCTCTTTCTCTGCTATCCTTAATGAAACCAGACTCTCCCATGACCTTTTCTGAGAAGAAGGTACTATTCACTAAGTTTTCCATAAGGTCAGGAACTTGGTGTTCCTCTTCCTCTTAATACTCCTGATTTTCTTCTTTCTTCTAAATCATAATTCTTGCCATTCTTGTAAAAGTTCATCTTCTATGGTTTTAGTCCATCTCTTCTCCCACCATTTTGTTCTTAGCCCACATTTTTGCCTTCCTTCCTAAGGAAAATCTTCCCAACCCTCTGCCCTTGCACTTCCATCCTGTACTTTTCTGGAAATACACTCTTTTTATCCTACACTCATGATAGAGCTTGTGCATCAGATTAAGAGAGACAGAGAAGCAACCTCCATAGTGTCTGGTGACACTGTAATCCCCTTCCTCTAGTCCTCTAACTCATAGGATCTTAGGAACTTGCATGTAAGCATGGCATATTGCAGGCCAAACAAGTTGGGGATTTAAACCATAGCAGCCAAGTGGCTTCCAGCTCTGCAGTTTGACACACTAGTGCCTGTACTACCAAGAGTGGGCATTTAATTATACTCTTAATGATTATTGTTATGATAAATATTTATATGTATAAACTGCCAATACTTTAGATGACCCTCTAAATTCTACCAATTTACATTTATTTTCTTATTTGATTCTTATGATGACTAAATTTATTATATGTTTGCAAATGAGGAAATTAAAGCTTGGTAAGGTAAAGAGAACTGCCCACCAAGACACAGTCAGAAAGCCTTGCTCTAGTCTGGTATCAAACATACACTGCCTAAGTCCATACCTTCATCTCCATAAGGCTTCACTGCTTCCACCACATTTTAATTTCTTTTATTCTTATCTTCTTTCTTCTTGGAAAAGTGTAAACTTTGCGAAAGATGAGACTGTGTCTACGTTTCCACACATCTAAGTCCTAGACTCACCTTTGGCACAAAACAGGTGTCTGATTTATGTTTGTTGAATAAATTAAAGAATAAACCAGCTAATACTCAATCTTGCATTGCAAAATAACAAGGGATAGTTGGTTAGTTGGTGATAGATCAGCAATTTTGTTTTTCTATAATAAAAATCAAGGATATAGTCTAAAACAGAATCATAAAAATAAACGACTTAGTTCTTATCCACAGCATATGATGCCATTTTTTTTTTATTTTGAACATTTCTACTTTCATATAAACAATTCAATTTAGACTGGTTGAAATGAGGCCAGTTTCAATTAATGAAGTATCCTTAGAGGAATAAAATTTTGTTGCTCAGATATTGCAATAAACCAAGATGATAAGATTTGCTAAATGAATCTGCATAAATAATAAGTCACTTATAATTAGTTTTTCAAATACATTTTTTAAAGTATTGACACATTATGCCCAAAACTATGCTAAGCATTGTGGAAAATACGGAAGTAGAGGATCTAAATCTTATTCTTCAGTACTTTAAAATCCACTTTCATATAGGTGAAACAAATGAGGAACAGAATACTTTTAAATGACATTTTGTATAATACAGAATTTAATGTTACACGTATTCTGAGATGGAAATTTTTCCTGTGGGTTGGAATGATCAGGAAAGTTTAGGAGAAGAGAATGAACATTAGCTGAGACAAGAGAAGTTTTTCAAGAGGAAGTTTCAGGGGAAGAACAACAAAATACAGAGAAATTAAGCAATAATGGGGAGTTGGAGAAAGGCATGTTGCTGGCCATGTAAACAGTTTGTGGTAGAAAGAAGTTAATTCGAGTGCTCTGTTAAACATGACTTCGAGTTGGCTGATGGAGGACTACAACTGCCACACTGAGCACTTAGATTGACAGAGAACCACTGTGGATTAACAGCAAAGGATTCATAAGATGACAAGGAGGAAACATCCACATGACCTACAGAAGGAAGAAATGAGAGGGGAGGCTGGAGGGAGAGCGATCAGCTAGGATGCTGCTGTAATTATTTCAGTATAAGATGGGTTATACTAAAAACAGGAAGAATCAGAAGAATAGATTTAAGAGACACCATGAATACAGAATTGAAAGGCCTCTTGGCTGACTGGGCATCTAGAGAAGGGAAGAAATAAACAGTCTCATCAAAGTTGTAAGTCAAGAAAACTGGAATGATTGAGGTACCACCACTAGACATGAAAGACTTAGTGGTGGGATCCATTGTTTAGGTAAAGAAGAAAACTAAGAAGGTCAAATTTAGACAGACTGCTTTGGAGGTGACAGAAAAGTATAAACACAGGATTTCTTAGGCTTTTGCAAATATGAGACAGAATTGTTTTTTAATCTTGGCTAGAAATTTATTTGGGAATGAAACATAATGTAGATATTTTCCTATAGAGATTTCTCTGCTGTAAGGAAATATTCTCCTTACACATTTATTTTGTCTATAGAGGAACTGAAGTGTGTTTGCTAGAACTCAAAGTTATCTCAATATAGCATTATTTCCTATGAGTTCTTCTTGCCTTCCTGCCTCTTCCTCAATGATGGAAGGAAAGAAAAATCTTAAGGTTTTCAGTTCATATTATTGTTCTAGGTAACTATTCCATCAAGCCAAAATTTAAATCAGAATTATATTGCCCTAGTATAGCTTTTTCTATTCTACCTTCTCCTTTTCAAGATTCATTCAAATACACATATAGGTGGTAGGGTGGACCTCTGACCCACAGACTGCCATTCCACACCATGCTAGATGCCACTGCGATGTTTTCTTTCCACCATTCTCAACCAGTATTTATTCTGAATCAATCTTACCAGCCGAAGCTATATAGTGACACCCACTGTGAAACTTGCATTCCCTGTCACAGTATCTAGTTAAGACCTCCACTGTTCTACCAGATTTAACAGCATTTTCTTGTGATTGCATTGGTCACACAGAGTTTGTGGGTACCACCAATAAGTTTCACGTATTTGGGAAAATTATCCCACATTCATTCCTTTCTTCCAATATTTCTCCTTTTCCCTCCCTAGTTACATTGTTTGTGATATCATTCGGAATTCAAGTTTCTCTACAAGGTTTGTAATGGCTCTATCTGTATCCAAGGAATTAGAGATAAGGTCATTTTTTTTTAATTCCTCTAAACCTATTTATAAATATTTTACTTTCTTCTAGGGGCTCAACTCCAGAAAAGAGTGAAGCCAAGATCCAGTGATGTGATGGAGCAAGCTCAGACCAACTCATAAAAACCATCAAATGTTTAGAAATATTGTCAGCCAGTTGTGAAACACAGACATTATTTTAATTTAATTTATGTTATCCTACATTTAAATTATGTTTTAAAAAAAGACAATAAATATTGCGATTCAAGATGTTCTAACAATTAATTCTATTAGAGCTAAATGTGTCTTACTTAACCCAGGTTCCCATTAATGCTGATATAGTGTTTCTATATGCTTGACACTGTTTTAAATGCTTTATAGGGGAAAGCAGATAATGTCATGGTTGGGTCCCTGGACTCCCATATGGCTGCCACAGTTTGAATTCTGGACCTGGTGGCTTGAAAATTATGCCAGGCATATGTGCATGTATGCCCAAAATCCCGAGAGGAGAATGGAGAAGGGGTTGTGACGTGGCCATCCCCCCTGGGGGGTGATTTCTCGCTTTCTGTCTTTCTCTGTCTTTCTGGCGAGTGCACGTGCCCTATAGCAAAAATGCTTTATTTATGATAACCCCTTTAATACACACACACACACACACACACAAAACACCTCTATTTCATAAGTGTTAATTAATATTATGATTCCATTTTGAAAAAAAAAACTGAGGCATGGAGAGAAGAAATTTAAAATATCTTATTAATTTTATTGTCATTTTGCTAGCAAAATAAACTTTACTAATATTTATACTTTTCAGATGATTTATCTGTATTTTATCTTTCCAACTCTCCATTCAATGACATCATGCTGGCATCATGAAATTATCCATAATTACACCACAGAAATTAGAAAACTCTGCCAGCAAAGAACTGCTTACGTCTCACCTCTTGCTTTCGGCTTCCTTTAACTCTTTGTCGTTTCTCCTCTTTTTTCCGTGGTCCAAAATTTATTACTTCTTATGTGCAAAAAGACCTGTCCCTGTATCCTCCTCTTTTTCTGGGATAAAAAAAGGCAATAATAACATTTATTGTCTTTTAATTTTAAAAGGGCATCAGAATCTGGACTTTAAAAAAATGTTATATTCATTGCTTGACTGCTAATTTACTTTCCGAAATCCATCTTCGTAGTGAAAAGAAGGACAAATCTCAGCCAAGATCAAATCATCCCAAACTCCAAATTAATAGAGTTTCATTAAGGATTTATTATAGCAACAAGTAGCAACAAATTGTCTAGCTTAAGTTCTGAATAATTCACATTTGCAAATGTACCACCTTGACATTCTTCGTTCTTCATAACTTTCTTAGTTTCTCATGATAATAAAGCTGATTTGATTTAACTAGTAATTAGTGAACATGAGTAATTGTGTTCCCTTGGCATCTTTAACAAATGGAATTACCATAGTACAGCAATCTCGAGGCAGAGGATTTTTCTGCTCTTCTGTTTCCACAAATGGTACAGAGGAGGTAGATGATTGCTTCATTAGTCACTAATAATCATTTATAAAATTGGAGAGAAACCACAGACTAATGAATGTTTCAGCTTCTTCCAGCTCTTACACTCAGTCCTAGACTAACTTAGCTCTAGACTAAAATCTTTGTTTTTTCACTCTGTGGATTAAACGGCCATTTTGCCAGACAGAATTTAAAAGAACAAGCATGTGGGAAATACATTTATTGCTCAATTCTCTGATGAATTGATTCCAGGTCCCTGAGTTATGCAACATTTTGTCCAAGAAAAAAAAAAAAAAAAAAACAGAGAAACAAAATTTTTCTCGGTGGAAAATGCTAGGATTTTCTCCTAAACACTATTGGGAAGTGGAATTTCTATTTTTGAGACAAGGAAAATAGTTAATCTGGAAGCTATCAATATTGACATCTTGCAATAATATAACTTTTCTCCTTAAAAGAGAGAATGCGAAATTCACCTGGGAAAGACTTTCCCTCTGTAGAAGTAGCTATACATGATAGAACATCACTAAGAACAAAGACCAAATGTGGTACATATACACAGCAAAATACTACTCAGTCTTAAAACAGAAGGCAATCCTGCCATTTGAAACAACATAGATGAACTTGGAACACATTGTGCCAAGTGAAATAAGCCAGACACAGAGACAAAGGCCAGGTAGTATCCCTAATACATGGAATCTTAAAAAGTGGACTTGTGGAAGCAGAGAAGAAGATTGTGGTTGCCAGAGGCTGCAGAAAAGAGGGAATAAGTTTGGGAATATGATGATCAAAGGATATAAAATTTCAGCTAGATGGTCGGCATATGTTCAAGAGTTCTACTGTATAAGATGACTATAGTTTTTGTTTTCTTTTTTCTTTTAAGAGATTTTTGCTATCAGGTGCATGAGTTTGCTGGAAAAATGTGTTTGCACACACATGTACCCGGCATTAGTTTTAAGCCACCTGGTCTGGGACTTGAACCACAGTCGACTATGCAGGAGTCCAGTGAAGTAACCATTACACCATCTGATGGTCTGTAATGTGACTATAATTAATCATAATATATTGTGCACTCAAAAATTGCTGATTGTTGTCACCACCAAAAAGAAATGGCAAGTATATGTGGTAATAGTATGTTCATTAGCTTGATTTATCCATTTCATATACATATATTGAAACACTATGCTATATACCATACAGATTCCACGCCCCTTAGTTATAAAATTTTTTCTAAAAAAAAAAAAAAAAAAAAAACAGAGAAACAAAATTTTTCTCGGTGGAAAATGCTAGGATTTTCTCCTAAACACTATTGGGAAGTGGAATTTCTATTTTTGAGACAAGGAAAATAGTTAATCTGGAAGCTATCAATATTGACATCTTGCAATAATATAACTTTTCTCCTTAAAAGAGAGAATGCGAAATTCACCTGGGAAAGACTTTCCCTCTGTAGAAGTAGCTATACATGATAGAACATCACTAAGAACAAAGACCAAATGTGGTACATATACACAGCAAAATACTACTCAGTCTTAAAACAGAAGGCAATCCTGCCATTTGAAACAACATAGATGAACTTGGAACACATTGTGCCAAGTGAAATAAGCCAGACACAGAGACAAAGGCCAGGTAGTATCCCTAATACATGGAATCTTAAAAAGTGGACTTGTGGAAGCAGAGAAGAAGATTGTGGTTGCCAGAGGCTGCAGAAAAGAGGGAATAAGTTTGGGAATATGATGATCAAAGGATATAAAATTTCAGCTAGATGGTCGGCATATGTTCAAGAGTTCTACTGTATAAGATGACTATAGTTTTTGTTTTCTTTTTTCTTTTAAGAGATTTTTGCTATCAGGTGCATGAGTTTGCTGGAAAAATGTGTTTGCACACACATGTACCCGGCATTAGTTTTAAGCCACCTGGTCTGGGACTTGAACCACAGTCGACTATGCAGGAGTCCAGTGAAGTAACCATTACACCATCTGATGGTCTGTAATGTGACTATAATTAATCATAATATATTGTGCACTCAAAAATTGCTGATTGTTGTCACCACCAAAAAGAAATGGCAAGTATATGTGGTAATAGTATGTTCATTAGCTTGATTTATCCATTTCATATACATATATTGAAACACTATGCTATATACCATACAGATATACAATTTTTATTCGTCAATTAAAGAAAATAAATTTTAATTAACCAATTGACATTATCTTCAGGTGTGTTACCCTCAGTAAGAAGTGTCTGCATGGCAAAAGACACAGTAATTAGTATGAATCAACAGACCTCAGAATAGGAAGATATTTTTGTAAACTATGCATCAGATAAGGGACTGATAACCAGAATACACAAGGAACTCAAGCAGCTGTCCCCAAAAAAGATGACTATTAAAAGATGGGAGAATGAGTTGAAAAAACCGCCCTCTAAGGAAGACATACAAATAGCCAAAAGGCACATGAAAAAAATGCTCATCATCCCTCATTGTAGGGGAGATGCAGATCAAAACCACAATGAGATACCACCTAATCCCAGTCATAATGACTAAGATTAAAAAACAGAAAATGATAAGTGCTGACAGAAGTGTGGTGAAAGGAGAACTCTCCTACACTGCTGGTGGGAATGAGGACAATTTGGATATTCCTTAAAGACCTACAAATAGAACTATCATATGATCCAGCAATCCCACTCCTGGGTATCTACCCAAAGGACAGAAGAATTCTTAATCAGAAAAGTGCTTGCACATCCATGTTTATTGCGGCATTATTCACAATCGCTAAGACATGGAACCAATCCAAATGCCCACGAACAGGTGAATAGATTGAAATACTGTGGCACATATACTCTATGGAATACTACTCAGCATAAAAAGAAAAAAAAAAACAAGACCCTGGCTTTGACAGAATGTGGATGAATATGGAAGATTTACTGCTGAGTGAAGCAAGTCAGGCAATGAGGAGAGATATTATATGTCTCCACTTAATACATTATATGTCTCCAAGTATCTGTACTCTATGGCCAAACTGAGTGACTGAAGGCTATAGCAACTAAGTAAATGATTGTGAATACCAGATACAGGTGGGACGAGAACAGGTGAAGGAGTAGAAGAAGATAACTTTCTAGTATAATGAACTGAACTGGAGAGAAATGTACACCTGTTGGAATATTCACTTCGTAAGCTAAGTAACATAATTGAATGTATAAAAGAAATAGAAATTTTAAAAAAGCAAAACCCAAAGTGAAGCATATTCTAAAAATAATAGGCCTTTATTCTTCAAAATTATCACTACTTTGAATGACTAGGAATATTTAGGTACTGATATATATATATCAAAGCAGCTAGAAAGGAATGACTAACTAAATTAAACATGTTCTTAGGCTGGATTCTGAACTGAGAGATAAAAGAAAATACGGGCTGTTTGTAAGCTAAATAATGTGATTGAATGTCAAAGAGAAAATAAAATAAAAAATGTTTAAAAAAAGAAAATAAGGGCTATTATTGAAACAACTAACAATAATAAAATAGGAACAATATAAACTATGTATTTCAGGACCTCTTTTACTGTGGGATAGGGCTCTGAGGACACCACATCCAAGCCAACTTCAGGGTTTTGATTGGCCACCTACACCTAGGATTGCCCACCCAGCCAGACTACTGCATTATTACTGTTTCTTATTTGTTTTCTATTAAATCACTTCAAAGAGAAGAGCAGAAAATGCATTCATATTCCAGCACAATTTCATTCAGCCATCTAGTCTGTGTAAAATAATTAAATCACCAGAATTTTGTGACTCTAATTCTCTGGTGCTTTCTTTGTTTTCCTGCAGCCTTTCACGTGTACCTCCCTGGTGCCTATTGTGGTAATAATACCTGTTAATCCTTAAATGTTCTATAGGAGAAATCAAAGCACTTATTTTTTACTATACTAGTGCCCAAGGCAAGTTCAGTTCCAGGGTGAGTTCAAATTTATCTCTCATAATAACATAAACTACAGTATTTATAACTGTGATAAAAAGCAATTGGAAGTCTTTCTATTTAGACTAGATATTTGTAAATGTAGACTCTGAGCATGTTAGTTTCTTAAAGGAAAGAAGATAGGGAATTCATCTGGTTAAATGAATACAGTTAAGAGGTTAAATTTATTTTCATTTAAAATGCTACATGAATTTCTATTGAACATACTAATTAACCATATGAGTTTATTTAATCAATTTTCTATTACAGCAAGAAAGAAAAAAATGATAACCTAAAGGACAAGGAGAATATAGAAATCTCAGAAAATATGATATTTTAACCAATTTTTTTTGGAAAATAGAAAATAGAAGATAGTAACTGGCTCATAACAGCAGGGGAACCTACATGCTAAGTGGAGAATCTATGTATATGGATATTCATAAAAATTAACTTTTCTTCTTAATTTCTTTAAGATACATTTTGTTTTCGAAACTTTTTATTATCTCCAAAAAGTCTTTTTAGACTATTTTCTTAATCATGCCACCCTTTCATGAAATTTTTATATGTAAGTTAATGTACATGTTTGTATATTGTATGTAATATCTGTTTTATACATAAAAATAAAAATACATAAAACTCTTTAAAGGTACAGAATAATTTATTTTTTTAAGTTTATTGCTTTTCCATGGTTTATAGGCCTATAAAACTAATCTCTACCTCAAACAGTCCAAGAGAGACAGAGAGAGTTAAAGGGAGAGCATCCCCATCAGAGTCTTTATGCCACAATCCACGCCCCAATTTCAACAATCTCTGGATGACAGCACACCCATGCCTAATATACTCAGACGGGTCTCTAGACATGAATCTGAAACTTTCCCATGTGAATCAATCTCACAGAGCAAGGTGTTTTACTGCTGTGCCATTATCTGGACCTCTAGAATGATTAACTTTGGCTTTTGTTTTATTTTATTTCAAGACAGGATTTTGTTGTGTTATGATCCTCTTGCCTCAGCCTCCTGAGTAGCTGGAACCAAAGGTGTGTGCCACATTTTTTCAGAGTCTTGCAGGCCAGCTTCTAGCTTGCCATTCTCATGCTTTATCCTCTTGCTGGAATTACAGGCACTTGCCACTCTGGCCTTCAGAAAGGGCTGGGAGTCAAACCCAGGCTCTCATGCTGTCCCAGCCTGCAAGGCAGTGTCTTAGCAGCCTGTTTAACTGAAGCTGGGCCAAAGATCTAAATTTTTTTAAGTTGAAAGTTAGCTATAAAAAAATTTAAATGCTATAAGCATGCAACTTAACTTTGTAACTCCTTGATTATGGCTGAGCAAATTTTAATGTAATTTATGTACTTATATAAATTGTAATACAGATATATGCAAACTAGCAACATATTACAACATTAATATATTTCAAAGCTATTAATTTTTAACAAAAGTAATATAACTCAAAAATTACATTTCTTACCATTATTTTTAATAAATTTACCTTTTAACTTTTTTTGACACCAGAAAATAACTTCTAACCTACTAGCTATGAGGTATTCATTTGAATTTTGGTGCTATTTTCTTCTTTTCAGCATTTGACATCATGATAGGTTGCATGCTTATACACTTGAACAACTATTTTGAACAATTATTAAATCATTACTATGAATACCTATAAAGTAAAGTATGTTGGTTTAATTGTCAAAGCTCAAGTCACAAACCCAAACTCTAAGGATCAAACATAAACGAGGTAGCCTATAGCAGTTAATGGACATAGGTGGGCCACCTCTTCCAGTATGTCTTCCAAACAGAGTCGTTGATTAAAAAATGAGAGCCATTTCCTCACCATAGTTTGGCAGCACTGATCTTACACACATTTCTTGTGTTTCCCTTAAACTCAATGTCAATACTGCTCATGTGATACCCAAAAAAACTCAAAAGAAATTTGATTCTAAGTAATGGATTCTATAAGGTAGAGATGAGTTTTACAGGCCTAGAAACCACTGTAATTCTAAGAATTTTCACCACCCCCCCACCAACAGCCAATTTTCATCTGATGGAGAGACATATCATCCCTTTTGTAAATACATAGCTTAAAGCAAAAATTGGAACAATGCATTGGGCAGATTACATGAAAACTAGATCATCAAGGTTTAAGATGAAGATAAACACAGGCATATGACAGCAAGTGCTAAGAATTGTGGAAATAGAAAACAAACAGACAAAAACTATTCTAATTTGAAAGTGTCTGGTACTGAAGAGAAGCCTGGAGGGATAGGAAGAAGTGAAGTAATCACCTTGGTTTGCTGCTTTCAGTCTGGTGTTTCTATTTTATAGCTACATAAATAGATTAGTTTAATAAAACAAAGGACATATTTTAATAAAATATTAAAAGTAAACTGCCTAGAACGCATATTAGAGTCTTGCTCTTTTTTTTAAATCTAGTTTATACAAAGACCTGTTTCTGACTATACACAAAAAAAATTAGTATGTCTATTAAAATAAAATACACTTAACAGCATTGTTTGGGGTAGCCAGGGAATCCTGGAAGATAATAAGTAACAAAGCTAAACAAGTTTCTCCAGAGACCCAAAGACCTCTAATTCCTCTTCAGTCATTTATATGTTACATTAATTCATTTAATCACTTCAGTACCCAAAAACTTAGACTCTCCTTTATTAATAATGTTCCATGCATAAAAAAGGGAGCCATCACAAGGAAGCTTTCAAAGTATTTTCTAGCTTGAAGAAAATCCTACAATTTCAATCCTCTACTTGTCTGCCTCTACCCTAATTATCAAGCCCCTTTTTATCTAATAGGTCTCAGCTCAAATATTTGTCCTCCATCCTTTCCTGACCTCCAAACCTAATTTCAAATTCTTTTGTATTTTCACAGAGCACTCTATTATTTTTATGGCATTTATAAAATTTATTATACTACCTGTGTGTGCTTATTTTGGTTAATAATATCAGCTTTCCCTAGTATGCATTAAGTACACTCAGGAATGCAAAGATCATATTTGTTTGATTCACAACTATATCCATGATTAAAAATGAACCTGAAAAACAGGATTTTAAAATACTTCCAATTTGAGCATGGGTTGGGAAATAAAATTGGAGTTCATTTTCACCTTTCTTAAAATCAAGTTTTACAGATTTTTTTTTAAGTGGGTTTTTTAAATCAGGTCATTAAAAGAACAAACACAGCAAAATGACCATCCTTATTTGTGCAAGAATTTGAAAAACATGTCAAAAAATTAGAAAACTCTTAGTCCCGGTATCATGCACTATACAATGTCAACAGAGGTTAAGAGTTTTGTTTCTGTAACACCATTTCTTGTAATCATTTATTAAAAATACAGCTATTCATCAGAGTTCAGTTCTTTTGAAAAGTAAACTCCTCAAACACTTTTTCACTTGTTTCTTTTCTTTCATTTTTCCATCTTCTCTGGCCACAGTCCTGGTTATACGTAGAAGGATGAGTGGAGACTGCTGTCTTCCGCTGCTGAATTAAATACCCTGGACATGTGCTGTTAGTGGGATTGTTCATCTTCCGAGCATTTGACTGAGATAATCTCCCTTCTTGAAGAACGTGAAAAAAATGTGATATTCGTGCAATCCAGGTCTCAAAGAGAGGATATGTTCTATTTCTCACTGCCTTTCACCTTTAGACTGCTATTAAAACTGAGAGTGGCTTACATGCCCAACAGCATTATTCCTTTGCCTTGCAGTCACCAACCTAACTCAGATCCTGCTCATCTTGCCCTTGACTTGTTTCTTCCTTCTTTCCGTGCTTTAGGTATTGCCCCCTACATTGAGAATCACATCACTGCTATCATTAGCTGTTCAGTAGTTTTCCAGCCTTAGAACTCAGAAAGAAAATCTGTCCTCAAAGCTCTTCATGAAAGCTATTTCAAGGCTTCACATCTGCCTTCATTGCTTTTATTGCCTCATTTATTAGCTACTCACAACACAGAGGACAGTGTATAATAAAGCCCACTGAAAGCTCTCCCAAACACCCATACCTGAACTTAGATGGCCTTTCTTACTCAGCCTCCTGCCTTCCATCCTGTATATTGATCCTACATAAACCTGCCTCAAGGAAGCTCTCTTGATGAATCAACAGACCTCAGAATAGGAAGATATTTTTGTAAACTATGCATCAGATAAGGGACTGATAACCAGAATACACAAGGAACTCAAGCAGCTGTCCCCAAAAAAGATGACTATTAAAAGATGGGAGAATGAGTTGAAAAAACCGCCCTCTAAGGAAGACATACAAATAGCCAAAAGGCACATGAAAAAAATGCTCATCATCCCTCATTGTAGGGGAGATGCAGATCAAAACCACAATGAGATACCACCTAATCCCAGTCATAATGACTAAGATTAAAAAACAGAAAATGATAAGTGCTGACAGAAGTGTGGTGAAAGGAGAACTCTCCTACACTGCTGGTGGGAATGAGGACAATTTGGATATTCCTTAAAGACCTACAAATAGAACTATCATATGATCCAGCAATCCCACTCCTGGGTATCTACCCAAAGGACAGAAGAATTCTTAATCAGAAAAGTGCTTGCACATCCATGTTTATTGCGGCATTATTCACAATCGCTAAGACATGGAACCAATCCAAATGCCCACGAACAGGTGAATAGATTGAAATACTGTGGCACATATACTCTATGGAATACTACTCAGCATAAAAAGAAAAAAAAAAACAAGACCCTGGCTTTGACAGAATGTGGATGAATATGGAAGATTTACTGCTGAGTGAAGCAAGTCAGGCAATGAGGAGAGATATTATATGTCTCCACTTAATACATTATATGTCTCCAAGTATCTGTACTCTATGGCCAAACTGAGTGACTGAAGGCTATAGCAACTAAGTAAATGATTGTGAATACCAGATACAGGTGGGACGAGAACAGGTGAAGGAGTAGAAGAAGATAACTTTCTAGTATAATGAACTGAACTGGAGAGAAATGTACACCTGTTGGAATATTCACTTCGTAAGCTAAGTAACATAATTGAATGTATAAAAGAAATAGAAATTTTAAAAAAGCAAAACCCAAAGTGAAGCATATTCTAAAAATAATAGGCCTTTATTCTTCAAAATTATCACTACTTTGAATGACTAGGAATATTTAGGTACTGATATATATATATCAAAGCAGCTAGAAAGGAATGACTAACTAAATTAAACATGTTCTTAGGCTGGATTCTGAACTGAGAGATAAAAGAAAATACGGGCTGTTTGTAAGCTAAATAATGTGATTGAATGTCAAAGAGAAAATAAAATAAAAAATGTTTAAAAAAAGAAAATAAGGGCTATTATTGAAACAACTAACAATAATAAAATAGGAACAATATAAACTATGTATTTCAGGACCTCTTTTACTGTGGGATAGGGCTCTGAGGACACCACATCCAAGCCAACTTCAGGGTTTTGATTGGCCACCTACACCTAGGATTGCCCACCCAGCCAGACTACTGCATTATTACTGTTTCTTATTTGTTTTCTATTAAATCACTTCAAAGAGAAGAGCAGAAAATGCATTCATATTCCAGCACAATTTCATTCAGCCATCTAGTCTGTGTAAAATAATTAAATCACCAGAATTTTGTGACTCTAATTCTCTGGTGCTTTCTTTGTTTTCCTGCAGCCTTTCACGTGTACCTCCCTGGTGCCTATTGTGGTAATAATACCTGTTAATCCTTAAATGTTCTATAGGAGAAATCAAAGCACTTATTTTTTACTATACTAGTGCCCAAGGCAAGTTCAGTTCCAGGGTGAGTTCAAATTTATCTCTCATAATAACATAAACTACAGTATTTATAACTGTGATAAAAAGCAATTGGAAGTCTTTCTATTTAGACTAGATATTTGTAAATGTAGACTCTGAGCATGTTAGTTTCTTAAAGGAAAGAAGATAGGGAATTCATCTGGTTAAATGAATACAGTTAAGAGGTTAAATTTATTTTCATTTAAAATGCTACATGAATTTCTATTGAACATACTAATTAACCATATGAGTTTATTTAATCAATTTTCTATTACAGCAAGAAAGAAAAAAATGATAACCTAAAGGACAAGGAGAATATAGAAATCTCAGAAAATATGATATTTTAACCAATTTTTTTTGGAAAATAGAAAATAGAAGATAGTAACTGGCTCATAACAGCAGGGGAACCTACATGCTAAGTGGAGAATCTATGTATATGGATATTCATAAAAATTAACTTTTCTTCTTAATTTCTTTAAGATACATTTTGTTTTCGAAACTTTTTATTATCTCCAAAAAGTCTTTTTAGACTATTTTCTTAATCATGCCACCCTTTCATGAAATTTTTATATGTAAGTTAATGTACATGTTTGTATATTGTATGTAATATCTGTTTTATACATAAAAATAAAAATACATAAAACTCTTTAAAGGTACAGAATAATTTATTTTTTTAAGTTTATTGCTTTTCCATGGTTTATAGGCCTATAAAACTAATCTCTACCTCAAACAGTCCAAGAGAGACAGAGAGAGTTAAAGGGAGAGCATCCCCATCAGAGTCTTTATGCCACAATCCACGCCCCAATTTCAACAATCTCTGGATGACAGCACACCCATGCCTAATATACTCAGACGGGTCTCTAGACATGAATCTGAAACTTTCCCATGTGAATCAATCTCACAGAGCAAGGTGTTTTACTGCTGTGCCATTATCTGGACCTCTAGAATGATTAACTTTGGCTTTTGTTTTATTTTATTTCAAGACAGGATTTTGTTGTGTTATGATCCTCTTGCCTCAGCCTCCTGAGTAGCTGGAACCAAAGGTGTGTGCCACATTTTTTCAGAGTCTTGCAGGCCAGCTTCTAGCTTGCCATTCTCATGCTTTATCCTCTTGCTGGAATTACAGGCACTTGCCACTCTGGCCTTCAGAAAGGGCTGGGAGTCAAACCCAGGCTCTCATGCTGTCCCAGCCTGCAAGGCAGTGTCTTAGCAGCCTGTTTAACTGAAGCTGGGCCAAAGATCTAAATTTTTTTAAGTTGAAAGTTAGCTATAAAAAAATTTAAATGCTATAAGCATGCAACTTAACTTTGTAACTCCTTGATTATGGCTGAGCAAATTTTAATGTAATTTATGTACTTATATAAATTGTAATACAGATATATGCAAACTAGCAACATATTACAACATTAATATATTTCAAAGCTATTAATTTTTAACAAAAGTAATATAACTCAAAAATTACATTTCTTACCATTATTTTTAATAAATTTACCTTTTAACTTTTTTTGACACCAGAAAATAACTTCTAACCTACTAGCTATGAGGTATTCATTTGAATTTTGGTGCTATTTTCTTCTTTTCAGCATTTGACATCATGATAGGTTGCATGCTTATACACTTGAACAACTATTTTGAACAATTATTAAATCATTACTATGAATACCTATAAAGTAAAGTATGTTGGTTTAATTGTCAAAGCTCAAGTCACAAACCCAAACTCTAAGGATCAAACATAAACGAGGTAGCCTATAGCAGTTAATGGACATAGGTGGGCCACCTCTTCCAGTATGTCTTCCAAACAGAGTCGTTGATTAAAAAATGAGAGCCATTTCCTCACCATAGTTTGGCAGCACTGATCTTACACACATTTCTTGTGTTTCCCTTAAACTCAATGTCAATACTGCTCATGTGATACCCAAAAAAACTCAAAAGAAATTTGATTCTAAGTAATGGATTCTATAAGGTAGAGATGAGTTTTACAGGCCTAGAAACCACTGTAATTCTAAGAATTTTCACCACCCCCCCACCAACAGCCAATTTTCATCTGATGGAGAGACATATCATCCCTTTTGTAAATACATAGCTTAAAGCAAAAATTGGAACAATGCATTGGGCAGATTACATGAAAACTAGATCATCAAGGTTTAAGATGAAGATAAACACAGGCATATGACAGCAAGTGCTAAGAATTGTGGAAATAGAAAACAAACAGACAAAAACTATTCTAATTTGAAAGTGTCTGGTACTGAAGAGAAGCCTGGAGGGATAGGAAGAAGTGAAGTAATCACCTTGGTTTGCTGCTTTCAGTCTGGTGTTTCTATTTTATAGCTACATAAATAGATTAGTTTAATAAAACAAAGGACATATTTTAATAAAATATTAAAAGTAAACTGCCTAGAACGCATATTAGAGTCTTGCTCTTTTTTTTAAATCTAGTTTATACAAAGACCTGTTTCTGACTATACACAAAAAAAATTAGTATGTCTATTAAAATAAAATACACTTAACAGCATTGTTTGGGGTAGCCAGGGAATCCTGGAAGATAATAAGTAACAAAGCTAAACAAGTTTCTCCAGAGACCCAAAGACCTCTAATTCCTCTTCAGTCATTTATATGTTACATTAATTCATTTAATCACTTCAGTACCCAAAAACTTAGACTCTCCTTTATTAATAATGTTCCATGCATAAAAAAGGGAGCCATCACAAGGAAGCTTTCAAAGTATTTTCTAGCTTGAAGAAAATCCTACAATTTCAATCCTCTACTTGTCTGCCTCTACCCTAATTATCAAGCCCCTTTTTATCTAATAGGTCTCAGCTCAAATATTTGTCCTCCATCCTTTCCTGACCTCCAAACCTAATTTCAAATTCTTTTGTATTTTCACAGAGCACTCTATTATTTTTATGGCATTTATAAAATTTATTATACTACCTGTGTGTGCTTATTTTGGTTAATAATATCAGCTTTCCCTAGTATGCATTAAGTACACTCAGGAATGCAAAGATCATATTTGTTTGATTCACAACTATATCCATGATTAAAAATGAACCTGAAAAACAGGATTTTAAAATACTTCCAATTTGAGCATGGGTTGGGAAATAAAATTGGAGTTCATTTTCACCTTTCTTAAAATCAAGTTTTACAGATTTTTTTTTAAGTGGGTTTTTTAAATCAGGTCATTAAAAGAACAAACACAGCAAAATGACCATCCTTATTTGTGCAAGAATTTGAAAAACATGTCAAAAAATTAGAAAACTCTTAGTCCCGGTATCATGCACTATACAATGTCAACAGAGGTTAAGAGTTTTGTTTCTGTAACACCATTTCTTGTAATCATTTATTAAAAATACAGCTATTCATCAGAGTTCAGTTCTTTTGAAAAGTAAACTCCTCAAACACTTTTTCACTTGTTTCTTTTCTTTCATTTTTCCATCTTCTCTGGCCACAGTCCTGGTTATACGTAGAAGGATGAGTGGAGACTGCTGTCTTCCGCTGCTGAATTAAATACCCTGGACATGTGCTGTTAGTGGGATTGTTCATCTTCCGAGCATTTGACTGAGATAATCTCCCTTCTTGAAGAACGTGAAAAAAATGTGATATTCGTGCAATCCAGGTCTCAAAGAGAGGATATGTTCTATTTCTCACTGCCTTTCACCTTTAGACTGCTATTAAAACTGAGAGTGGCTTACATGCCCAACAGCATTATTCCTTTGCCTTGCAGTCACCAACCTAACTCAGATCCTGCTCATCTTGCCCTTGACTTGTTTCTTCCTTCTTTCCGTGCTTTAGGTATTGCCCCCTACATTGAGAATCACATCACTGCTATCATTAGCTGTTCAGTAGTTTTCCAGCCTTAGAACTCAGAAAGAAAATCTGTCCTCAAAGCTCTTCATGAAAGCTATTTCAAGGCTTCACATCTGCCTTCATTGCTTTTATTGCCTCATTTATTAGCTACTCACAACACAGAGGACAGTGTATAATAAAGCCCACTGAAAGCTCTCCCAAACACCCATACCTGAACTTAGATGGCCTTTCTTACTCAGCCTCCTGCCTTCCATCCTGTATATTGATCCTACATAAACCTGCCTCAAGGAAGCTCTCTTGATGAGAAAGCAGGATTTCAACCTTCCTGTAGATAAAGCATTTTTTTTGTAAATATTTAACTAATATATTAATTTCTACAATTGCTGCTGATTGTATATAACTCAAAAAGAGTAGACCATGTGCACCGCTGAAATAATTGTGCTCAGGGCCCACAGCTGACATAGGTTGGGATATATGAATGAATGAACTGGACAGCATCATTCTGAATGAGTGACATCATATCAAATAATTGGGAAACCATTTAAATATTTCTGGAAGTTGTTTGCAATTGTTTGAAAACATAAATTACATTTTACCTAAGAATCTCCTGTTTGAGACCAGCAGATGGGCATAATGGTTACATGGATGAACTTCCACACAGTCAACTGTGGTTTGAGTCCTGAACCTGATGGCTTAAAACTCAGGTCGTGTGTGTGTGTGTGTGTGTGTGTGTGTGTGTGTGTGTGTGTGTATGCCCAAAATCCCAAGAGGAGAATGGAGAAGGGATTGCAGCATGGTCATCTCCCCTGAGGAGTGATTTCTCATTTTCTGTCTCTGTCTCTCTCCGTCTTCTCAGCAAGCGCACGTGCCCTATAGCAAAAATCTCTCTCTCAAAAAAAAAAAAAAATCACTTGTTTGTAAAGTAACAAAATATTTTCAAGCCATGAAAAGTGAAAATGATGATTCAGTAAAAGGAAACTGTGAACCTTTTGAAATTCAAGGGAAGGAAGTGCACCTGGGCCTCAGGAGGGATGAATTTACATTGGGGCCACATAGTCTCATGTCTATACAGTTCTACATCATTCTTCTTTCTCTCTGCAGAAAGGCTTTCTCTACCTTTCCTTGCATGTGGCTCAGTCAAGCTTCACATTATGTTTAACTACAGTCTCTGAGTATAACTCTCTAACTTGGCATATAAAATATAACTTACCCATACCCAGTTCTGTCCCATCACCAGCCTTGCCTGAGCGGCATACTCAAGAGACCTACAGCAAACTCAGCACATCCTGTAAGATTAGATTTTCTGAGATTAGATTGGGCAGATTTTCTCTAAGGAAAGATAGGGCCATGGATAAAGAAAGGCAGTGAAAATGCCTGCATTTTCAAGATACACAATTTTTAATAAATACTGATAAAGAAGTGCTTCTAAAAGACTGTATAATGCATTTTTTTTCTCTCTCTTTGCCCCCATAGATTACAAATCCCATGAAGGCAGGGTTCTGTTTGTTTTGTTTTGTTTTCTGTTTTGTTTACTATTCAAGTTCTTAGACCATTATCTTACAGTAAATTTTTGCAAAATGAGTAAATAAAAGTGTGTAAATAATAATAATGATGGTAACTATGGTGACTTTGACCTAAAGACAAGAAAATAAGTAACCACATATAAAAGGGAGGTTATGATGTCTAGAGTAGACATATTTCTCACAATTTTTATTATAATTACAAAATTTTAAAAATTAATTTAACTTTATTTTACTTTAATTTCTTTTATACATTCATCACTATACATCACCTAGCTTGTAAAGTGAATTTTCTGACATGAATACATTTCACACAAGTCCAGTTGGGGATACTATATACATTATCATCAACAGATAATGATCCATTTCTGTGTCCCATAGATGCCATGCCTCTCTATTTTTCCACTTCATGTCTTTACCCAGACTCTTCCTTCTCCCACCCTCTTTCCATACTGTATCCGGTATATATAACCATTATCTATGTTTCTGTATCCTCAAATCTTTCCATTTTGGCCATTGAGTATTGACAGCTGGTCTTTATTAAGTGGAGACATATAATGCATCTTTTTCATAGCCTGGCTTGCTTCACTCAGCAGTAAATCTTCCATATTTGTGCTCTTTCTATCAAAAGCCAGGGTCTTGTTGTTTTTTATGGCTGAGTAGTATTCCATAGAGTATATGTGCCACACTTTTTCAATCCATTCATCTGTTTGTGGACATTTGGGTTGCTGCCATGTCTTAGCAATTATGAAAAATGCCACAATAAACATAGATGTGCAAGTGTTTTTCTGATTAAGCATTCTTCTGTCCTTTGGGTAGATATCCAGGAGGGGGATTGCTGGATCATATAGTGGTTTTAATTATAGATCTTTGAGGAATGACCATATCATTCTCCACAGTGGCTGGACCAATTTACATTCCCACCAGCAGTGTAAGAGAGTTCCCCTTTCACCACATCTCCACCAGCATTTATCATTTTTTAAATGTTTTAATCTTAGTCATTCTGACTGGGGTTAGGAAGTATCTCATTGTGGTGTTAATCTGCATCTCCCTCATTATGAGGGATGTTGAGTATTTTCTTATATGCCATTTTATGTCATTTGGCTGTCTATACGTCTTCCTTAGAGAGTTATTTTTTTTTCAGCTAATTTTTCCATCTTTTAATTGGGTTGATTTTTTTTTTTTTGGATGGAGGAGCAAGCAGCTTGAGTTCCCTCTGTATTCTCGTTATCAGTCTCTTATCTGAAGCATAGTTTACAAAAATATTTTCTGTGCAAAAATTTCTTAATCTGATGCAATTCCATTTGTCCATTTTGGGGATTATTGCCTGCATTCTGGGGGTCTCATTTAAGAAGTATTTGCCTACCCCAATGTCTCCCAGAGTTTCCCCAGTGTTTTCCACCAGTATTTTTATAGTTTGAGGTCTTAGGTTTAGATCTTTGATCCACTTTGAGTTTATTTTTGTCAATGGTGAGAGACAGGGGTCCAGATTCATCTTTCTGCAGGTGGCTACCAAGTTTTTCCAGCACCATTTGATAAAGAGGTTTTCCTTTGCCCAATGGATTGACTGGTTCCCTTTATCAAAAATCAGCTAGCTATATGTTTTGGGGGGTTATTCCTGGGGTCTGTATTCTGTTCCATTGTCTGTTTTTGTGCCAATACCATGCTGATTTGTTTTTTAGAAGATTTTGTTATAGGGTGCGTGCTCTTGCCAGACAGACAGAGAGAGATAGAGAGACAGAAAGTGAGAAATCAGCCCCCAGGGGGGATGGCCACACTGCAATCCCTTCTCCTCCATTCTCTTCTCGGGATCTTGGGCATCCACCACACATGCACCTAGCGTGAGTTTTAAGCCACCGGGTTCGGGACACAAACCACAGTCGACTACATGGGAGTCCAATGACATAGCCCTTACATTAACTGCTGGTCCCTACCATGCTGTTTTGATTATCACAGCTTTGTAATATATTTTGTGGTCAGATGTCTACTACTCCACTCTTCTTGCACAGGATGGCTTTGGCAATATAGGGACATTTATTATTCCAGACAAATTCTATGATTGTCTTTTCTAGGTCTGTGAAGAATATCTCTGGTATTTTGATTGGGATTATATTATATTTGTATATTAATTTGGATAGTATTGTCATTTTGATTCTATGAATTACTTCAATCCATGAACATGGGAGGTCCTTCCACATTTTTGTGTCATTTTCAATTTCATTTTTTAGCTTCTCATAGTTTTCCATGTGAAGATTTTTTACTTCTTTGGTAGGATTTATTCCTAGGTATTGTGTACTTTTTGTGGCTATGATAAATAGAATTACTTTCTTCAGTTCTATCTCAGTCTACTTGCTGCTCATATATAGAAATGCTATAGATTTTTGTGAGTTGATTTTTGTACCCTACAGCTTTACTGTATTCATTCATTATTTCCAGGAATTTTTTCATGGATACAATTAGGTCCTCTATGTATGCAACCATGTCATCTGCAAATAGAGATAATTTCACCTCTTCTTTTCTTATTTGAATACCTTTTATTTTAATTCTCTTTTCTGATTGCATTGGTGAGGACTTCCCATACTATATTGAAAAGGAATGGTAAAGTGGGCATCCTTGTCTTCCTTTTGGATCTTTAGAAATAATTTGAGTAAAATGGGGGTTAACTCTTCTTTAAAAGTTTCATGGAATTCAGAAGTGAAGCTATCAAGACCAGGGCTTTTCTTTGTTGGGAGGTTATTTGATTGAATCAGTAAATTCAATCTCATTGCTTGTTATGGACCTATATTTCTTATGGCTACCTTTTTGTATGTACTATCATTATTTTTGAACTGAAGTTCTGGAAAGAACTAACCAAACTCATTCAGCTTTAGATCTCAAAGGTCCAGCATAATGACAGTGCATATTGGATAAATATTAATGGATCAAGTGAAATAAATGAATCAAGATAGCCTTCCTTTTATGCCAATTAGAAAAGCACTTTGCAAACCATAACATGCTGCCCAAACATTAGATTACAGTGAAGCTTTAGAAAAATTACTGTGGCAATAGTATTAAAGATGCATAGGACACTTAAAGGTCAAGAAGCAAACTAGGAAGTTGACTCAAAAGAGTCTAAGCAAAACCCATCTGACCTTAATCATCTTTTTGGTTCCCTTTTCCCAGAAGGCCCTGAGTTAGACTCTAATCTGGGCCTGAATTATTAACATAATCTAATCTCTGCAATTCCATAAGGGGAAAAAACCTGCAGGTATTTGTTTTTGTTTTGTTTTTGCTTTGTTTTGCTTTTGTTTGAAAGGTGTTATTTTGCTATAGGGCATGTGTGCTCACCATAAAGACCGAGAGAAACAGAGAGACAGAAAGTGAGAGATCACCCCCAGAGGGGATGGCCATGCCACAATCCCTTCTCCTCCGTTCTCCTCTTGGGATCTTGGGCACACACACATGCACCTGATGGGAGTTTAAGCCACTGGATTTAGGACTCAAACTGCAGTCGACTACATGGGAGTCCAGTGACATAGCCATTACGTGAACTGCAGATATTTGAATTGAGTATCTCAAACTAGATTTCTAGCACTGTCCATGTTAAACCAGTTTTAGGTTAGAAACCTAAATTGTAGTTCATCTTCTTCTTATTCTGAAGAATCACCAAAGGGTTTATTCAGTTTAATATCAACCAACTATTCAGAAAACATGTAAGTAAAAACAATTCTTAGAGTGCTTTGATTTAAAAAAAAAATTCATTGACTCTATTTTTTAAAAAAGAGAATTATTTATGTATGTATGTATGTATTTTAATTTGATCAGAGAGAGAAAAAGGCAAAGTGAGAAAACATGTCACCAGATCTGGGACTCTTACTGAGTTCAGACCTGCAGGAATCCAGCAACTAAACTACCATACCACCTGCTAGCTCCACGATTATTGACTCTCATGTCAAATATATAAGAACATACATAAAGGAATTTAACTAAGGGCTCATATTGGGCAGTTTTCAAAAATTTCATGAAAATGTATATTATGAAAAACTATGTATGTATTTCAACATTTTTTGCACTAAAATATACTTGTGGTAATTTGTTATAACATGACTAAGTAGGATCTACTTTGAGGCACTATATATGAAAAGACATCAATTTGAAATGTGCCCCATCAGAGCCATATTAACCTACTGAAATTAAAGCAAGAACAATATCAAATTTATGGTGAAACTTTGGTGGAAGAATGGTAAAAAATCACAAAAGTTTATGGGGACAATGTCTCAAAAAAGGCAGCAGTTTACAAATGCATACCTCATTTTTATAAGGGAAAAGATGATGTTAAAGGTGATTCCTGCAGAGGCGGACCAATCATATCAACTTGTGAGGAAAAAAGTTCATTTTGTTCATGCCTTAATTGAAGAAGATCAATAATTAGCAGAAATAATAGCCAATATCATAGACAGCTCAACTGGATCAGCATACAAATTCTGACTGAAAAAATAAAAGCTGAGCAAACTTTCTGCTTGATGGGTGGCAAAACTGCCCAGATCAACTGCAGACAAGGAGCAGAGCTCTCAATAAAATTTTAAACAAGATCAAGATCCTGAAGCATCTCATCAAAGGTTGTAAGAGATAGCACATGGTTTTACCAGGATAATCCTAAAGACAAAACACGATGAAAACAATGGCTACCAGGAGGTGGAAGCCGTCTAGTCAAACAGTGAACTACTTGAGAGCAAAGGTTATTGCAACAGTTTTTTGGGATGCTCAAAGAATTTTGCTTGTTGACTTTCTGGAGGGCCAAGAATGAGAGCATCTGCTTCTTAAGAAAAGGTTTTGAAGAAGTTAGCCAAAGTTCAAGCAGAAAAATGCTTTGGAAAGCTTAACTATAGAGCCCATTTTCACTACAACAATGTTTCTGCTCATTTTTCTCATTAAACGAGGATAATTTTGCAAGAGTCTCAGTGGGAAATCATTAAGCATCCACTTAATAGTCCTGATTTGGGTCCATCTGGCTTCTTTTTGTTTCTTTGCCTTTTAAGGAAAAAAAAAAACTTTAAAGATTAAAGAAATCTTTAAAGGGCACTGCACCATTACTCTTCAGTTAATAATGTTAAAAAAAAAACTGCATTGACACATTGACATGGTTAAATTTCCAATCCTCTCAATTCTTTTGGAATGGAATGTTATCATTACTCACAAAAGTGTCTTAAACTTTATGGAGCTTATGTTGAGAAATAAAGTTTGTACTTAAAATTTTTATCTTTTAATTCCATTTTTCACAACTTTTTGGAATCCTACCATACAGGCATAATGTAAAATTCAGCAACTTTCTCACAAATTCATTTTAATCAGTATTAATTTAACAACTTTGTTAGTTAAATATAAAGATGAATATTATTCAGCATGATCACTAAAAAACTTTGAATCAGTTGGAGAAAGTGAGTTATAATAAAACATAATAATTGTAATACTGGTTAATAAGTTCCATATGAGAGGTAAAAAGAGCTATCTAAGTTTAAAGGATGAAAGAATCATGTAGTATCTGATGTAAAAAGAGAAAGTGATTATGAAACATAGAAAAAGTTTTAAAAAAATTAACTTGAAATCGTTCTTGAAAAAGTGATACACAATACACTAATATTTTAAAATTTCGAATTAGGGAAGAAAAAGTTTCAAGAAAAGAATATAATGGCAGGAGAACCTGAAGCCCATTTTGAGGACTAGAAAGTTGTCCAGTTTGGCTGGACGACAGAGTATGCAAAATGAAGGAGAGAAAATAAGTCTAAAGAGGTCATGTAAAATCCAGTTACTCAGCATTTCAAATATTAAGTACTAGGATTCTGTCCCTAATTCAGTGCTTTTCTTAAAAGAATAACATTGAGATTTTGAGTAAGATTGTGTCACTGAGACATAAACTCTAAAATAAATAAAGTGGCAGAGTAGTTTAGTAAGAATTACAAGAGGAATCTTAAGGATCAGAGACCAGTGAATTCACTGGCATGATCCACAGTGTGAATCCATATGGGCTGGAAGTGGAGCTTTAGCTACAGAACATGGTGGCAAGGTGGAAAGATATGAGCTCAAAACCGTGACAGAACAGAGAAAGGAAGGAAAGAGATTGTAGTGTGATCATGCTCCACTGGAGTTGCTTTCTCTGTCTCTTTCTTTTTCTCTTTAACACCCATCTTCTGACAATTAAAAAAGAGAGAAAGAAAGAAAGAAAGAAAGAAAGAAAGAAAGAAAGAAAGAAAGAAAGAAAGAAAGAAAGAAAAGAAACAAAGGAGGGAAAAAAGAAAGAAGAAGAAAGGAAGGAAGGAAGGAAGGAAGGAAGGAAGGAAGGAAGGAAGGAAGGAAGGAAAGAAGAAAGAAAGAAAGAAAGAAAGAAAGAGAAAGAAAGAAAGAAAGAAAGAAAGAAAGAAAGAAAGAAAGAAAGAAAGAAAGAAAGAAAGAAAGAAGAAGGAAAGAGATTGAAGTGTGATCATGCTCCACAGGAATTGCTTTCGCTGGGACTTTATTTTTCTCTTTAACACCCATCTTCTGACAATTAAAAAAGAGAGAAAGAAAGAAAGAAAGAAAGAAAGAAAGAAAGAAAGAAAGAGAAAGAAACCAATAGGTTCAGAGAAATGCATTGTATATGTTCAGGAAGCCAGTAATGGATTTCAAGAGGTCATTCACTTTAGCCATTAAGAAACTAGTGGCCCCTTTTGGCTCTCAGAGTAACACCATGGTGGTTGGCAAGAATAAGCCCCTTGTGAAAGGCGGCACAAAGAGAGCCAAGAAGAAAGTGTTTGATACATTTTCTAAAAAAGATTGGTATGATGTGAAAGCACCTGCTATATTCAATATAAGAAATATTAGGAGAGCACTATTACCAGGACTCAAGGAACCAAATTGCGCCTGAAAGCCTTAAGAGCTGTGTGTTTGAAGTGAGCCTTGCAGAGCTGCAGAATGATAAAGTTTCATTTAGGAAATTCACGCTATTTACTGAGGACATTCAGGGGAAAAAACTGCCTGACTAACTTCCATGGCATGGATCTCACCCATGGCAAAATTTGTTCCATGGTTAAAAAATGATAGACCATGATTGAAGCTCATGTTGACGTCAAGACTACCAATGTCTATTTGCTTCATCTCTTCTCTATTGGATTTACTAAAAAATGCAACAATCAGATACGAAAGCCCTCTAGTGCCAAATCCAGAAGAAGAGGATTGAAATCATGACCCAGGAGGTGTAGACAAATGACTTGAAAGAAGTGGTCAATAAACTGATTCCAGATAGCATTGGGAAAGACATAGAAAAGGCTTGTTGGTCCATCTATCCTCCCCATGGTGTCTTTGTCAGAAAAGTTAAAAGGTTGAAGAAGCCCAAGTTCAAATTAGGAAATCTCATGGAGCTTCATGGTGAAGGTAGTAGCTCTGGAAAAGCTACTGGGGATGAGATGAGTGCCAAAGTTGAACGAGCTGATGGATATGAACCACCAGTCCAAGAATCCGTTTAAAGTTCAGACTTTCAATAGTGACAAATAAAAAGTCGTATTTGTGACAGTTTCCACGTGAACATTTTTTAAAAAATAACCCAAAAGCTTAGTGAATCAGATACTCTGATTTGATAATAAAATTTTGACCCATGTATGAGTTTTATTAAATAGTTGAAAAGGGGGGGAAAGAAAGAAGAAAAAAACTAGTGGCTAAGATTTAAAAAAAAAAAAAATGATCAGTGCTAGTGAGGCTGTGGTGAAAAGGGAATTCTCCTACACTGTTGAGAATGTAAATTAGTACAGCCACTGTGGAGATCAATACGAAGGTTCCTAAAAGATCTACAAGTAGAACTACCATATGATTCAGAAATTCCACCCCTGGGTATCTACCCAAAGAATGGGAAAAAGCTCAGTTGGAGAAGTGTTTGTATATCTGTGTTTATTGTGGCATTATTCACAACTGCTAACACGTGGAACCAATCTAAATGTCCAAGAACAGATGAATGTATTGAAATAGTGTGGCACATATGGAATACTACTCAGCCATAAAAAAACAAGACCCTGGCATTTGATAGAAAGTGAATGAATATGGAAGATTTGCGGCTAAGTGAGGCAAGCCAGGCTATGAAAGAGATACATTGTATGTATACACCTAATATATACTGACTGTCCATACTCTATGGTGGAAACTGAAAGATTAGAGGATATGTAAGCACAGAAAATGGTTACAGATACTGGAGACAGTGTGGAAAGAGGGAGGGAGATGGGGGGATAGTGAAAAGAAAGGAATAAAGAAGAAAAATAGAGAGGCAAGACATTTAAGTGATACAGAAAAGGAGGATTGTCTGTTGATGATGATATGTATGATATCTTCAACTGTACTGGTGTGAAGTGTATTCACATTGGGTAAATTCATTTTACAAGTTGTAGTGATGTACAGTTATTTAATGTATAAAATAAATTCAAATTATTTTGAAATTAATTTTGGAGAGGTTTTTGCTATAGAGTGCGTGTGTTTGCCAGAAAGACAGGCAGAGACAGAGAGACAGAAAGCGAGAAATCACCCCCACTCCCCGGGGGGGATGGCCATGCCGCAATCCCTTCTTCTCCATTCTCCATTCTCCTCTCAAGATCTTGAGTTTAAGACACCGGGTATGGGAACCAGCAGTTATGGCTATGTAATGGCTATGTAGCTGGACTCCCATGTAGTCGACTGCGGTTCACATCCCAGACCTGATGGTTTAACACTCACTCCCGGTGCGTGTGCATGCGTGCCCAAGATCTCGAGAGGAGAATGGAGGAGAAGGGATTGCAGCGTGACCATCCCGCCTGGGGGGTGATTTCTCGCTTTCTGTCTCTATGTCTCTCTCTGTCTGTCTGGCGGACGCGCCCTATAGCGAAAACCTTTCCAAAACAAAACAAAACAAAACAAAACAAAACAAAAAAAGAGAGAGACTAGTAGAGATCATTGTGATAATAATTCATGCAGGCTGATTGTATTTAGAACCCTGACTAAAAAGAGTAAAATAAATGAGTAGACAGAAAGACATTAAATGCAGTCATTTTAGACTACCCTTTTAATAATTTTAGTAGCAAAGAAAAAAGTACATGGTAGCCTAAGGTACAGAGCAACTTACATTCCCTCCGTAGTTGAGAGCTTTGATCTGTGATTCCCTAAATAGAATAGTTCAATTTGCCATTTTACTTTAAATATTCATATCTTGGTTGACCAAATACACTATAAAGGGCTTGTGAAATAGTCATTAGCCTTGATTCTAATGAGAAATTTGTATTTTTGTTGTGATAATAAGTTAGCATGTGCATACTTAACATCTGAAAAAAAAAAAAACATTTAGAGAGCAGCTTCCACTGTTCATTATCTTATATTTTGGATTATTTCCCTAGCAGAAGATACCATTTGGCAGAGGAATAATGTTTTGTAACAGAACATATATTCTCTTTTTGGAAAAATGATAATTGCTTCACCTTAACTTTCCATGGCCTGGCTCTAATTTCCTCCTATAACTTTCTATTCCTTAACAACTATAGGCTTTTCCTACTGGTCAGTTACTGGCAGCTTTCTGTGATATGGAAATTAAGGGCATTATGTGTGAGAGGATCTTCCATGTCACTAGCCAATCCTCTAGAAGGCCTGCAGTTGCTAAAACAACTCAGCTGGTACACTTCATAGCAGGCTTTGCTTCTCAGCAGCACACATCCAAATACTGTTCAGAGAGCACCTAGTCTTTGCAGGCCTAGAGCACTCTGTTCTTTGCTCTGAAACAATCACTCACTTAAGAGTCCCAAGTAGGACTATTCCTACTTACCAAAGACAACTGGACACTGTGGATGTGTTTATCAGACCAGAAATCCTTCCCTCTAGGTTGCAATTTTTTTCAATAAAGAACCAGATTATAAATATTTTAGGATTTTCAAGATATATAGCCTCTGTGGCAACTCTACCACAGTACTGCAAAAGAAGTCATAGGCAACAACTAATCATGTGACTTTTTTCCAATAAAACATTTTTTACAAAATCAGGCAGCAGGCTAGATTTGCTACACGACCTATATTTTCACAATCTCTGTTCTAGAAAAGGACTCATGAGTAAAATATGTCATTTTACCGTCTGTGAGGACTTAATTATAGGGAACCTAAATACATCATTGAAAACATGTTAGATTCTCAGTTGATGGCATGTCAGTTCTAGTATTTGGATCACAGACATTTGCAGTCCATCTCAAGAGTTTCCCGAGAGTGAAGGCCTATGGCTCAGATTCCAGGTCAATGTGAACGCACTGGACATATTCTCAATCCTGGCTGACTGGAAGATAGGAAGGAGGATTGCAGAATGGAAATACCTTGTTGGAGTTCTTTCTCTCTAAAAAAAAAAAAAAAAAAAAAAAAAAAAAAAAAAAAATAAAAAAAAAAATAATTCTCCCATACCACCTTCAACTCTATCTACCTGTGTTTTTTTCTGTCTGTTAGCATGGTTCTCTGTCCTCCTCATAGTCCACATTATTTATCAATGCTTTTTTTTAATGACATTCTTTCTATTTGATGATTTCTTATTAATATTTAATATTTGTACATTTGGAGGAGTGAAATATGGTTTTGAAAATACTTAGGCAGTGCATAATAATAAGATTCAGGTTATTACCATATCCATTAAATCCAACAAAGAATATTACATAATGTTGTACAACTTCAATTTTATATTTTTTGCTATTTTTTATTTCATTTTCTTTTATACATTCAATCACACTATTTAGCTTACAAAGTGAATATTCTAACATGTGTACATTTCTCCCGAGTTCAATTGATAATACTATAAAATTGTCTTCAACAGATAATACCACATTTATTTGTCCCATTAATGCTCTGCCTCTCTATTTTTCTTCTAAATGTCTTTCCTCAGATTCTGCTCTTTCACACACACTATATCTGGTACTCACATCCATTCACTGTGTTTCTATAACCTTTAGCCAATCAGTTTCAGTCATAGAGTGCGTACACTCTTTATTTATCTCTATATTTATCCACGCTTTCAAGCTCATCCTATTGGCTCTTAACTTTACATCTATGTTATGACTTCCAGAATTTGCCTTTAGCTCCAAATACTGTGAACTCAGAAAAAATGTATTTTGTTTCAGATCCTCAAATAGTAACCAAAGAAAGAAGTCTATACTCATACATGATATATTTTCTTGGCCAGTCACCAAATATTTCTTCTCCTATTTATCTTCTCAGGTACTCCAGGGTGAAGCTACTACACCAGCCCTAGAGTGAGTTCAACACTGATCTGAAGCCCCCACTCTATTTAACTCTTTGCATCTCAATACAGTAGAGGAGAAAGCAAAAGACTAAATCAGATCATCTACATTCTAGTACTGGCTTGCTTTGTCCTTGGGAAAGTTGCTACCATTCCTGAAAATGCAGGTTACCTGTGAACAGTGTTTTCCCAGTTGTGCTTCAAAGAACATTTAGACCGGGAACCAGCAGTTAGCGTAATGGCTATGTCGTTGGACTCCCACGTAGTCGACCACGGCTCACGTCCCGGACCCGGTGGCTTAAAACTCACGCGAGGCGCGTGTGCGTGCGTGCCCAAGATCCCGAGAGGAGAATGGAGGAGAAGGGATTGCGGCGTGACCATCCCCCCTGGGGGTGATTTCTCGCTTTCTGTCTCTATGTCTCTCTCTGTCTGTCTGGCGAGCGCACGCGCCCTACAGTGAAAATCTCTCCAAAAAAAAAAAAAAAAGAACATTTAGACCTACTGAAACAATTTCATGCCACATGATAAATACTTAAATTGTCTGAGGAACATTTTTTCAGCTGTTTCTCATATTAAAGTTATAGTAACTATTATAAAAAAAAGTTTTCTATAGGTTTAACAAATTTTTGAAAACCACTTGTTTTACAAATGAGGAAACAGTTTTAATGAAGTAAGGTGATTTACTGAAGATCATATAGCTGGTCAGTGCAGAATCAAGCTTAGAATACGTCTTCGCATTCTCAGTATCTATGAGTTTCTCTTTTAAATTGCACTGCTGTGAGGACCAGCAGATGGTGTAATGGCTACATAGCTGGACTCCCATGTAGTCGACCGTAGTTCAAGTCCCAGACCCTGTGGCTTAAACTCAGGCCAGGTGTGTGTGTCTGTGCGTGTGTGCCCAAGATCCCAAGAGGAGAATCGAAGAGAAGGGATTGTGACATGGTCATCCTCACCCCCATCCTCCAGGGGATGATTTCTTGCTTTCTGTCTCTCTGTTTCTTCTCTGTCTTTTCTGGCAAGCACATGTGCCCTATAGCAAAAAAAAAAAACCTCTCCCCCCCATAAAAAAGTAAAAAAGAAAAAATAAATAAATAAACTGCACTGTTTTGTTCTGCTTCATCTTAGTACAATATTCATATTAGTCAATCTCAAGATATATTGTGACCCTTTCAGAGAAGCATACTTGTCATTAGATATAAGACCCCATTTGACCATTGTTACTCTGATTATTACCAAATTAAAATTTTGATTTGATTTTACTAGTATATTGAAACATTTTTCTCTATAATAAGCTTGTATCTAACAATATCACTAAGTTTATTAATTTTAATGTTTATCTTTAGAGTCTTTTGGACTTCCTACATACACAATTATGTTACCCACAAATATTTTCCAAATTTTTCTCAATAAATATTCTATAACCAGAAAAGATAAGGATCTATACATATTTAATTAAATGAGGACATGTCTAAGGGGAGTGGCAATTCGAAACAATTATTACAAAATGTTTTAAAAATAGTCAGATATTTCTTTTCTCTGTGGTAGAAAGTTATTACAATAGCCCTTGAATGGGAAAAAAATCAATGAAAATTCAAGATCCTATGTAAGATCTCATGCTTAGAGTTATGATCTCATGTTTAGAGTTTCAGGGTTACTGTTGACTAATCATTTGCAAAGTCCAAATTTCCACAGAAGATTTATTTGGATAACAGTCCAGGTGTTGCTAGGTCTCTGGGATAAGACAACACTACCTTGTGCTAGCCAGCAACAGGGAAAAGAGGCTTACTTAGAGTATCACATAAACGCTTCACATTGTGCATTCCTCCTGCTTCCATAGTTATTTGCTTATTAGGTCCTTGGACACCACAAACTCTGTTAAAGGTGAGTGACATATGATTTCATTTATAGCTTTAATGTTTCAAAACTGTAGATCATATGTGCAACTAACATATACTTCCGTGCATGAAAATACGTAACTCAAGACTCTAGCCATTTCTTAGCCTTTCTTTCACAGTAAGAAATAACCACTTTGCTTAAATTCCAAAAGATTGAAAATTTTATGGTTTTTAAGCAATGTTTTTTCAGAGGACACTTGAAATTACGTTTCTCTATGAGATAAACTACAGTTAAAAGTAAAATAAACATACTCCTTAGCAGAAGTCGGTCATATGTCTGAACTCCTCAGCTAACCTTTGCAGTGGTAAATATTTCTTGAGCCTCTGGGAACTTGTATAAAGGAAAATAAAATTGGAAATAAGAGGTTCAAGGAGATTGAAAAGAAGAATGTATCATTGCTGATAAACCAGACTATCCTCTCATATGTCAGGTAAGAAGTTCTGAGCTGCCTTGCAGACAAATCGTTTGTGTGAGTAAAGTACCTTGTAAGGTGACAGGCTAAAATAAGATGGACTTCACTTTTAACTAGAATTCTCTAAATGTTCACAAGGCCATCTTCAATGATTCAGTGGGATTGATTTTTAGGGTGTTCAAGAGGGGATGGCAATTATGAGAAAACTGCAGATTGCTGCTCTTCTACCATGACACTGACGTGGAAGATTTTTTTTCCAACTATCTTCCTCTATTCAGTTGACATTTTTTGATCTGCATCTGTATGAAAATTGTATGGTAATGGGTACATGCCTGCATGTCATTCTATATGCCACTGGAATGTCTAGAGATATTAAAAATTAATAAATAAGAAACCATATGATCATATATGCTGTATCATTACAATAAAAAGGGAAATAGTTATCTTTATCTGAATAAAGATTATTTCTTAACATAAATTCTTCTAATAATAAAATGTTATGAAAGGAGAAGCTACTGATCAGCTCTTTTATTAGCACTTCATCAGATTAGTTTCAACATTACCATCTTAACTTATATCATTTTCTAAACTGCCTCAGAACAGTTATAGTCAAAGAAGAAGTAAGAATATTTATAACAAATCCGTTTTCACAGGTATTGGTGATAACTGGAATAAAATTGAACTATATTTTTCAAGCTTTTCAAATTTAAAATAGTGTCTGCTGAGAGCTGGGAACCAGTAAAGCGTTGCAATTTGACTTGTCCCAATCATTTACATGATGATTCTACAAGATGCTTTAAAAATTTGTTTCAGACTATCAAAGGCAGGCATTGTAGGTCCCTGTTCAATATATAGCGAGTGTCTGCACTCTCTAGCAGAAACTGAAAGACTGGAAGCTATAATAGCAGGGAGGGCAACAATGGATAGCAGAGAGAGTATGGCGTGGGGGAGGATGATAGAGGATGTCTAACGGGATGAGAGGGAGGAGATCAGGAGAAAAACAAACACCACATTTAAGAGACACAAAAATGAAAAGTAATCTGCCGATGATAATGTCTATGGTAATGTCTATCACTTGTCTAATATGCACTGTGTTCATGCTGAGTAAAACCATGTCATATACTATAAAGATGTAGAGTGATTAAATGTAAATTTTTAAAAACTGAGAAAATAATACAAGAAAATTTAAAAAGTAGACATTATCTTAAATGTTTTTATCAGAATAAAAGTTCATTAAAACTTTTTAAACTGTTTATAATAAGATAATGAATATGTACAAGTAATTATAAATTTTCTTATGTAAAATAAGAAAAGAAATATATTTTAAGTTGCACAATTAACATTATAACAAGATTTTTTTTCCTGCAAAAACTACTCAATTTGGGACCAGCATATGGCATAATGATCACGTCACTGGACTCCTATGTAGTCGACCATGGTTCGAGTCCTGGGCCTGGTGACTTAAAATGCTGAGCATTTGTGCATACATGCCTAAGATCCCAAGGGGAGAATGGAGGAGAAGGGACTGTGGCATGACCAACATCTCTGGGGGGAGGGGGGTGATTTCTTGCTTTCTGTCTCTCTGGTGAACACACACACCCTATAGTAAAAAAATCTCTCTAAAAAAGGAAAAAAGAAAAAAAAAACTACTCAATTTCTTAGCAAAATGAAAAAAACACATCTGGAAAAGATAAAATTAAATATGTAGTAAACATTTTGAAACAAATTGCTATTCAAAAAAAGAAAGGAATTTGTTTCCTCTACAATTGTGTAATATAGTCTAGAAAAATCCATCCTTTTTAATGTCTAATAAGAAAAACACAACCAAATAAACATCAACAATAAATACCTATTTAGCTTTCCTTGTTGAAAACTTCTCTGTATAAGATTTTAATTGGGGCATCAGGGGCTAGAGATGAGGGAGAGTCTCTATAATCTGTCTACTTAATTGAGAGAAAGATGTATAACTGTTTAGGAGCCTTAGCTCCCAAGACCTCTGAAATCAGTAAAAGAAACACCTAATCTAGGTTGGATGTTAAGTACTCATACTACTCCATTTGATCACAACCTAAATTATAATGGCCACTTGTAGCAATGCTCTGATTCTGGTTGCCAAGAAAGACCAGCAAACATGAGTTACTAAAATCAGCAGGCCAAGTGGAACGATTTTTAAAGGAGCCTCTCATTTTTATGATTAAAAATAGCCTAGGTCTGCAGAAGCTTATTTGTGAGTTACATAAAAAAGTTTGGACAAAAGTATGTATGGTGTCTTCAATTTCTTTCTGTCTTCCCCAGTCAGTGATAACGGTTTCTAATATCTTTGTACCAAGAAGCACACAATACTCAAATGTGTATTGATACCCTTTTAAATTAAAAGATATATTCAGCCATATGTCAATGCATTCAGCTGCTTTTATTCCAGTGTTTTTCTTTGAGCTTGTAGAAAAGTTCAAAAGCTAACTCACCAACAAGTAATGTTCTCATTGGAACACAGTGGGGAAACAATTCTTACATGTGATCTCAAGCTCCTAGCTTGCTGTAATATTTATAAAATGGTGTAGCTCATTTTACTTTACTAATGTATCTTTTCATCGCAACTGAGAAACATAAACTAACTCCATTAAATATAATAGAAACTTACCCTCTGAGACATTTGAGAGAGCCAAAGTTCAGTAGGGAAATTTAGCAACATTTATAAGAAATTTTAAATTTGATATCAGGGCTGACTCCATGGTGCAGTGGTGATGCACTACTTAAGGAAAGCTGGATCCCCCATGGAAACCAAGGTTCAAATCTCTGGTCCAGTCAGTCTAAAACACAATGGGCACATCCACAAGTGCCCAGGGTCCAACAGCTGGAAGATTGGAGGAAGGGTGTCACACTTTGACCAGAAACTGTGGGCAGTGTTTTTCTCTCTCTCTCTCTCTCTCATATATTCATTTATGAGTATACACTCTATCATGAATAAATAAAAATATAATTAAATACAAGTATAATTTTAAAATATAATTAAATAAAAATACACATAATTTGGCTAAACCATTCTGGAAAGACAGAAATTGAAGACACTATACATACTTTTTGTCCAAATACATATAATTTCACTAGAAATACATCAACTGGTCCCATGAATAAGCTACAAAAGTATGCTAAGTTATAATCATGAAGATATTTTAGTGAGTGTACTAAATGTATTAGAATAATGGCAAAATTCAATGTAACACATTCATATGGTAAAAAATGACATAGCCATTGAAAAGAGTGAAGTAGATATGCATCTATTAATATGGAGTAATCTCTGAAGCATGACATGAATTGAAAAAAATGAAGTGCAGAGTAGGATACATAAAATGTTCTCTTTTTGTGTACATTTTTAAAGAATATGCATAGACATATATGTATTAGTTGATATAAGAAAGAACTTCCTTTCACTGAACACTTATGAAAAAGAAAAAATTGTCATACATGTGGAAAGAGCTTCTGCAAAGAAGTAGATGAGAGTTTAAGTCTTATCATTTTTCTTTCTAACCTAAAACTTCTAATATAGGCATCTATTATTTATATTTTTAAATGTCAGTAGAAGTTTTCCAGCTGGTTATATTATAGAACATCCTAGTTATTCTTCATACTTTTTATATTTTAGAACACAAGAAAAGTTCTTAAATAAATTAGAGGTAGACTAAATAAGTAAATTTGTTTTTTAAAATGAAAGCATTTAACCTGGAGGTTGGAAAGATTCATTCCAGTCCTCCCTTCTATAATTCTCTATGTAGAGACAGTTAGACAGTGAATTCTTTCCATTGCGAGTTTCTTGGATGCCAGAAATTAAAGTAGAGCTTTTGGAAGACTGGTCCAGACTCCTTCCTCAATCCCAGAAAAGCATAAAAAACCAAAATGTAGTTGAGAAGACTGAACACACAAAATGAGCAGTTGTTTTAATAAGATGATATAAATCTCAAATGCTTTGGGGGATGACATTAATTACAAATATATACTACATATGAGAAAACTTCAAAAAACTCATGGAAAATGGAGATATGAGTTTTAAATGAGTTTATTTTGGTGCAAAAAATTTTAAATTCATGCATAGTTTAGTCATAATACAAATTTTTGATGAACTCTTTAAAGACATCCTCATATTTTGTTTTGTAGCTTATCACTAACAGCTCAGAAACACTTAATAGTACTCTTGGAACTATGGTAATCTTTATTTTAAAACATAGGATTTGTGCTTATGAGTATCTGAATTTTTTTTAGAGGTTTTTGCCTTAGGGCACATGCTCTCACTGGAGATAGAGAAGGACAGAGATAGTAAGAGGGGAAGTAAGAAATCAGCCCCCCACCCCCAGGGAGTGACCAAGCCACATTCTCTTCATCCCTTCTTCTCTACTCTCCTTCTGAGATCTTGAGCATACACACATAGGCACCCGGAGTGAGTTTCAAGCCACCTGAGTCCGAAACTCAAACTGTGATCAGGCATGTGGGAGTCTAGTGATGTAACTGCTACTCATCTGCTGGTCCAGAGTATCTGAATTTATAGATGATGACTTGCCTGAGGAAAGCAGAGAAATACAGATATTTTAAAAATTTCATTTAAGTTTGTGACTCAAAATGACTTGTAAAGTTTTGCCCCAACAAGCATATGATATATATCATCCCATTCAGGGCCTAGAGACTCAAGAGGCACATGGCTGGACACTCCACATTGTATTTCATCCTGATGTGTGCTCTGATTGACAAGGGCCAAGCCTGCTTCTGTGATCGGTATCCATGGTCACAGTGGTCCAGCTGCTCAAAAACATGTGATTCTGGAACCCAGAGCAGAGAGAGGTGGGTGTGAACTGCATAGCATTTCTTGAGAATGGAGTTAACAATTCAATTCCCATTAAACAAAGGGGAAAATGTATTTCAAAATAAAACTCATGGATGCAAATAGAATGTAAGGCCTTTTGTATTAATTCTATTCCCATTATCTCTGTAAAAATCAAGGGGTTTCAAAGAAATTGGATGAGAATCTGTATAATATTTTCAATTGACTAACTTATTTAGAATCATTACTCAAGTTTTTATATAATTTTTTTTAATCAGTATTTAACTTTGGTTGTCTACACTTAGAAAGTTCAATGTAGAGAATTTTTTGCCCATTAAACCAAGTCTAACAGAACCTCAACTGAGTAGCATCGCTAGCTATCAACTTGATTGCCATATACTAGAGGCAAGAAAACTGTGTTTACTTGTTAACACGTAATACATCAATATTTTTACCAATTCAGATTATTTGCTCCCCCCATTCCCCACAGTTCCTTTAAATCTGTTAGATGATGTATCTGTACCATGTAGATGTTCTTCACATGACTTGGAAGAGAAAGACATATATTGAATGTGTTTTAACTATTGCAGAACTTTTTAGAGATTCATTTCAGAAAACTATTTTCATATATGTAGTGTGAATCTCGTTATAATCACCATTTGATTTCCCCAATAAACAATGTACTAAGTATGTGAAAACAGATTTGTTTATAAATATTATTCCACTAGTCAAGAGTGCTTCAGTGCTCTCTACTACCTACCAAATAAAGTTCAGTATACCCCATCCTTTCCCATCTGGTCAGTCACCCAAGCTCCTTCCTGGATATGTCCCACTCTCTTCCACTTCTAATTTTTGTACATGTCATTCCCTCTGAACACCCCTCTTTTGTTACCTGGAGAATTCACATAAATTTTTCAAGGCATTTCTGTCATGTCTCTTTGTCTTTGGATCTTTGGCTTCACACAGCACCCTGACCCTATCTCAGTCACAATGCTTATTATCTTGTGTCTTAATCTTTTAAGCTATTTGAAGAAACATTCTTTCCTTTCTTCTTTCTTTTCTTTCCCTTCCAGCCCTTTCTGGAAAATTCATGCAGTTGCCAGCACCCCTCCCCCACACATAGAAAGGCCTCGTGCCTGGCTTATTGGTCTGCCATCATTGTATTGAAATTCTTATTTTTGTACAACAGATCTCCATTTTAATTTTTCATTGAGTCTTACAAATTTTGTAGCCAGACCTGAGTTTCATTAAGTGATAAGAACTGCGTAGATATCAAGCTGCCTGATTTTCTATGAGAGCATTCTTTCCCCTTTTTCACTGTAGTTAATGCTCAATGATATTCATTCTAAACAGCTTTTTCCTCACCATTACAGACACCTAATACTAAACCAGTACTTTTGGGATAACAAGTGTTCTCAGCTTTGCTTGAGGTATGAGACCAAAGAATGTAACTGGCAAAAATGTCCTATCAACTGCATGCTGGGAGGTTATGGACCATGGTCAGACTGTGACCCTTGTGTTGAAAAACAGGTACGTGATGAGTGGTCATATCCAGGAAATTTAAATCACAATAAAGTACTCCAATTTCCTGACAGACTGAGAAATGCTGAATTTCTTCAGGTTCCAAGAATAAACTGTCTCAGCTTCCACTGGGGGGAAATTTTCATTTAGCAATTTTGAGGGGGATAAGAAGAAGAGTTAATTTCACATTTTTTGCTATCATATGAGCACTAAAACGAAATTATGCCCCAGTATTTGTATCATACTTTACTCAGCTCTGAATTCTACTACCTGAGCCACCTGAAAATTCTGAAAACAAAAGCAGTGCTAAAAAATATAAATTTCAGTCCACATTTTAAAACCAAACAAAAACAAAACAAAACAAGAACAAAAGAAATGAATTAAAAGCCTGACTCCTTGCCCTTCCTCTAAATTCTCTCTTCCCATGAGAAAGTCCTTCAACTTGTTTATTGTTCCCAGCTGCAATATTTACTCACCTCCTGCTCATTCCTGTAAAGGCATGTGAAGTCCGTATTGAACACTTACACTTTAGGGAAGAAAAGGAAACTAATTTGTGAAGCGCCTACTATCTGAGGGCAACTGTTCTAGCCCCTTACATGTATCAGTCACCTTATTAAAACTTCACATTGTGTTTTTCTACCCATTTTACAGATTAAGAAATTATAGCCCATTCGGGGTTATGTAGTCTGTACAAGAATGTACTAGTAATTATGTAGCTACATTTTGAATTTGGACTTTTCTGACTTCAAAGTCATTCCTATTGAGTTCTGTCATATTTCTGTCCCTCCTTCAAGTCAGTTTTACCACTCACCATTTAAAATGAAGTGTGGAGAATATTCATGTTAACCTTGGTTTCTATGGTGACTTCATTAAGCAGAAGAATACAAAATCCTATCACATTTATCACTTCACACTATCTTTGAGATTATAGAAGGGCTATTGCTATTGCCTAGAAGAATTTACTGCACTCAAGAGACTCTCAGTAAACATTTGTGAATTTGATTTTTATTTAATTTAGAACCATATGATTTTGGAGTCAGAAGCCTTGGGAGTCTTTTTGCTTTACTTCCTCATTTTACAGTTTGGGAAACTGAGATCCAGAGAAGTGGTGGTTTCCCTAAGACCATATGGTAATGGAATTATTTTTCCCTTCTTCTTTACATTTAATTGTCATACATGTCCATAGCACACAATATAGGTTTTCAAAAACATGTATTACATAACCATTAAGTCAAGGATATTATCATATAAATATTTTCCATTGGAAAACTTTACATTTTTATATTTGTCAAGTACTTCCTCCCTAAACCCCTCACACTTTCCTGCTATCCATCCTTCTTCCCTATAGTATCTGGTATCCATACTTGTCTTCCCAACTATTATACCTATATTGAGCAGAGATATACAGTGTTTTTCTTTTACAGGCTGGTCTACATTGCTTAGCATTAAATCTATATTTATCCACTTTATATCAAATAACAAGGTCGCATTATTTCTTGTGGTCAAGTAATATTCCATAGGTGTACATGCAAATTGCTAATAAATTTTAAGAAATACCACCATACAAAAAATCAACATGATGATTGAGAAACCCAGTTTTCTTAAACACATTTTGATAATGAGTTACTCACCTCTCTCTTTCCTTTTAGACTAAGGTTAGATCTGTCTTGCGCCCTAGTCAGTTTGGGGGACAACCATGTACTGAGCCCCTGGTGACCTCTCAACGATGCATTCCGTCTAAGCTCTGCAAAATTGAAGAGGTTGACTGCAAGAATAAATTCCGCTGTGATAGTGGTAATGTACTTTTGTAAAATGTTCGGTCTCCATTGAAAATGACTTGAATATAGCAAAGCAATTCCACTTGGCTGGCAGTGGAAGACACAATAAACATGTTCCACCACATTTTAAACATGGGGAGATGAGAGTGTTAATGCCACCAATTGCAAAGTTATTTATGAATGAAATTCCAGCTTCCAAGTTATAATCATCTTGACCACTCACAGGATTCAGTTGATCACTAAGTAGCCCTGAAGTCCCTACATTATTATAAAGCAGATGGAAGAGAGGAGGAGGAAAAGAATAGGAAGATTTTTAACTGACTATTAATAAACATAAATTTATAATCACAATGATAATCATAAAAAAATAGCAGACTAAAAAAGGTTTTTTAATATACTTTATAAGACAAGAATTCTAAGATATTATGGCAGGGGAATGACTTGAGATGACATGGCAAATTTTCAAGACTGGCTCCAAAAGTAATTCCAAAGGACAAGATTGAAAATTATTTAGATGATGACAACATTATCTTCAAGTTCAGTACTCATTCAGTTGCATAAAATGTGCTACTTAAGTTTCATTAGGTTATAATCAAATCTTCAACATATTACTTGATAATATTTATTCTCTGAATTAACTCCTCTTAATGCTATTTGTTCTGAATGGCTCAGATCAAATTTCTGCAAACTTTCCAGTAAAGGTCTAGCTGACAAATATTTTAGCTTTTGTAGCCATATAGTTCATCTTGCAACTACTCAGCTCTGATGCTATAGCAGTGAAGTTGCCCTCAACAGTAAATAAACAAATGAGCATTGCTGTGTTCCAATAAAATATTATTTACAAAAACAGGCAGTAGGTCAGTTTTGGTCCACAGGCCATAGTTCACTGACCTCCTATCTAAGTAGTCAATTTGAAGTTAAAATAAAATCAACTTTTTTTTTTTTTTGAGAGGTCTTCACTATAGGGTGCGTGCGCTCGACAGACAGACAGAGACAGAGACACAGAAAGTGAGAAATCACCCCCCAGGGGGGATGGTCACGCCACAATCCCTTCTCCTCCATTCTCCTCTCGGGATCTTGGGCACACACGCACACGCGCCCGGCGTGAGTTTTAAGCCACCAGGTCCGGGACGCGAACTGCGGTCGACAACGTGGGAGTCCAGCGACATAGCCATTACGCTAACTGCTGGTTCCCAATAAAATCAACTTTCATGTTAATAAAATCTATACTACTTCTTTGTACTTAAGGATATACTGAAAAGGTATTTCTAAGTAGATATATTTCAAATTCCATAGAAAATTTACCCAAGACCTTGGAACTAATGTTGCCCCTCATTTACTCCTTATTTCATGCCTTTGGCTTTGCAACCTTTTCTGGGGTGCGTGCGCTCGACAGACAGACAGAGACAGAGACACAGAAAGTGAGAAATCACCCCCCAGGGGGGATGGTCACGCCACAATCCCTTCTCCTCCATTCTCCTCTCGGGATCTTGGGCACACACGCACACGCGCCCGGCGTGAGTTTTAAGCCACCAGGTCCGGGACGCGAACTGCGGTCGACAACGTGGGAGTCCAGCGACATAGCCATTACGCTAACTGCTGGTTCCCAATAAAATCAACTTTCATGTTAATAAAATCTATACTACTTCTTTGTACTTAAGGATATACTGAAAAGGTATTTCTAAGTAGATATATTTCAAATTCCATAGAAAATTTACCCAAGACCTTGGAACTAATGTTGCCCCTCATTTACTCCTTATTTCATGCCTTTGGCTTTGCAACCTTTTCTGAATGTCAAGCAGGAAAACAGGAATGCTGGCATCAGGGTATTCCCTCTATATCTGCCTCCTCCAACCCTGGGATATGAGGATTGGACATGGATAGGGAGACATGCATCATGTCTACATGAATGAAGTCATATCACAAATTGACAAATGTTGAGAGGAATACAGACATAAGTGTTACATGCAGAACTGAAATTTAGAACTGAAGTACAACTATTTAAAGCTTTAAAGATGATTTTCACTACAAATAACCAGAGAAAATCTCCTTCATTCAATAGAATTCAGTCTTATGAAACTAATTACAGAAGAGTTTTGTTTACATTAAAAATATTTATAAGCTTCAGAAGACTTTAGATGCTGTGGGTCACCAATTCATAATGAGCAATTTCAGAAAAACAGTGTGAACACAAATGATCTCTAGTTCATCAGCAGTACATCAATAGTCATTGATAAAAAAGAAAAAAAGAACTGAGTTTTCAAATTGCCTGCAGTGGTTGGTGAGCAGTTGCTACTCTGAACTTCCTGAGCAATTCACGCCCTGCATCCCAGGCCCCTCTGCCCAGAATCCCTAGATCTTCCTACAGTCCAGCCAGTGCTTGGTATCCATTCTGATTGGGTGGAATTGTCCATGGCCATTCAGTTGTTAAACATTCCATTGAAGACTATACACTACTGCGCTCTCCTAAAAATATTCACTAATGTCATTACCAACAACAAGCCGTTGAAAGGTCATTGTTTGTCTAACTTAGAATGACATTTAGCCCTGGATAAACAAGAACTCTGTTCTAAACAGATTCACTTTCTTCCCCCTTTTACCCTTCATGATGGGTTGTTCAGTCTCCCAAGAGTCCCCAAAATGTAATATATTATTTTAATACATACATGAATATTTGACAATTACCCATAAGATTAATTCCCATGCTCTGTACTAGTTCCTCAAAGCTTTAATTTTAAGTATAGAAGACTAGAGAATTTGCATCTAATTATAAAAATAATACGCCATTGCAGTAATACAAACCAGTTCAAGTGGACAGAGGAAATGTGTATTATTTCTAGATGATTGCCTAGCCCCACATCTAAGTGCAAGCATTCAAGTGCTGGATAGAGCATGCTGACGTTTTAGACCCTGTACTATTCAGAATGCCCTTCATCTTTTCCATCGCTTCTTTGGTATAAGATACAGTTATTATAGCTTCTATCTCTTTTTTTGTGCTGCTTATTTCATTGAGTTTCTGTGACCTGGAACCATTTACAGCCAAGTCCCACCAGGTCTATAGCACTCCTGTGAGCTATTTCTCAACATCACTCAAGAGGTGTCCTCTTTCCTGCATCCCTGCCCTTGCTAATAGGCCCTCTCTGCTATCCCAGAAGTACCAGATGGATAAAATGTCTTGTATTTTTACATATCCAGTACCCTTCTTTCAAGCTAATGAGAACTGTGACCTGCATATATGGTTCTACCTCTTTCTACTAAATGTGATTTATTTTATCTTAATGTAATCATATCATAAAAGTTTTTGCCTTTTCTTTTTTTTTTTTTTTTGGATATTTGCCATAGGGTATGTTGCTTGACAGAGAGAAAGAGACAGGGAGAGGGAAAGTGAGAAATCACTCCTTCCAGAGGGGTGGGGGATGGCTAGGCTGCAATCTCTTTTTCTCCTTTCTCCTCCTGGGATTTTGGGCATGTACACACACATGCCTGACATAATTTTCAAGCCACTAGTTCCAGGACTCGAACTACATTAGCTGTGTGAGAGTCCAGTACCTTAATTACCATGTCACCTGCTCACCTCAGGTTCAAAGTTTTAAAAATGTAATTTGTATTCATGTGTTAATAAATAGTTCTTCATTTAAAACTAAATTGCCAATTGTATTCTGTCATAAAAAATTTAGAGATGTATCATTTAAACAATAGAGCATGCTTCAGGTTATATTTTGGGACTGACAGAAATTCAGTCCCATCTATATTTTCAGTCTTGTTTGATAATGGTGTTCATAGTTATAATTCTTTAAAACAGTGATCCAGACACAATGCAAATCTTAAACCATCAAAGAAGATAATTATTTTTATTACTCTCTACCTTTTTGATTGTTAATCAAAAGAGTTAAATAAAAATGCTTTCTAGAGAGTCCTCTATTAATTTAAAAATAATAATTCAACAGAATACTCAATTTCCCCAAGCATATTAGTAAGTTGAGCTAGGCATGCATAGTTAAAGTGAGAAACTGATCACAAATTAAAATAGTCAACCAGAAAACATTGAATAAAATATTTAATAATTGTCAGTAAGACCTATATATAATAGTATAGAAACCAAACTCTCTGAATATAAGAAAAAGACTGAAAATGGGACCAGCAGTTGGCATAATGGCTATGTCACTGGACTCCCATGTAATTGACTGTGGTTCAAGTCCCGGACCAGGTGGCTTAAACTCACACTGGGCGTGTGTGCATGCATGACCAAGATCTCAAGAGGAGAATGGAGGAGAAGGGATTGCAGCGTGGCCATCCCCCCTGGCGGGGGGGTGATTTCTCACTTTCCGTCTCTCTCTGTCTCTCTCTGTCTTTCTGGCGAGCACACGTGCCCTATAACAAAAACTTCTCAAAAAAAAAAAAAGAAAAAAAAGACTAAGGAAAAGAGGGGATATAGTTGTCATTAAACCTAAGATATTTCAATTTCTGTAAAATATTGTGACACACTGAATTCCAAGATCCTTATGAAATTCTGCAATTTGAAAAGGGAAGGAAATTATTTGAGTACATGCAGTTTGTATCATTTCTTAAATTCATGCATTTAGTTTGCCACCTAATAATGTAGTACCAATGCACTTAACTTACTCAAAATATGATTTTATGTAATAAATTATATGAAGTAAAACAAAGATATTCAGTGAGTGCATAGAATAAACGATAAAGTGAGTATATTTAAGAAATACATAGTTATAATGTATAGTAAAATAATTATAGTAAAATATGTAGATTCTAAGTGTGTAATTTGTTTTTTTAATTTGTTATTTAGATTTAATTGTATGTTTTTATGGTATACTTTTTTTTCAAAGCAAGCATGTGGTATGTGATAATCAAATTAATGATATTACCATCTACCTCATTTTCAACAAAGAACTTTACATTTTTGTGTTTGTTAAATATTTTACAACCATGCTGAAAAAAAAAATCAAGATATAGAAAGTTTCCATAAACCCAATAAGGTTACTCCTCTCTTCTTTTTTTTTTTTTTTTCCAGAGAGGTTTTGGCTATAGGGTTTGTATGCTCACCAGAAAGACAGAGACAGAGAGACAGAAAGTGAGAAATCACCCACTATGGGGGATGGCCATGCTGCAATCCCTTCTCCTCTGTTCTCCTCTCGGAATCTTGGGCATGCATGCACACGCACCCGGAGTGAGTTTAAGCCACTGGGTCCGGGACTTGAACCGCGGTCAACTACATGGGAGTCCAGAGACACAGCCATTATGCCAACTGCTGGTCCCACCCTTCTTCCCTTTCTAATTAATGTTCCTCCTTGTTCATGAGCATCAGTAAAGTTATCATATAGTATGACATAAATCTGGCTTCTTTTGCCAATATAAAACTCTATAAATTTTTAGAAATGAAGTCATGTCATTTAGTATATATAGCTGTGTGTGTGTGTATGTGTGTGTGCATGCGTGTGTGTGTGTATGTGCACGTGTGTGTGTGTTAAATAATAATTTTTAAAATATCTGGGACCAGCAGACGGCATAATGGTTACATTGTTGGACTCCCACTTAGTCAACTGTGGTTTGAGTCTCAGACTTGAAGGCTTAAAATTCACGCTGGGTGCATATTTTTGTGTGCCCAAGATGCCAAGAGGAGAATGAAGGAGAAGGGATTGAGGCATGGCCATACCCTCTGGAGGGAGGATGATTTCTTATCTTCTGTCTTGTTGTCTTTTTGGCAAGTGCACACACCGTATAGCAAAAATTTCTCTAAATAATAATAATAATAATAACCTGAAGACTATTATCCTGGTTCAAAAAAATTCTAGGGTCCAGCGACAGTGGCCCAACAGTAGTTTAGTGCTCTACAATGCTGAAAGCCATATGGAAGACTAGGGTTCAGTTCCAGGGTCAACTTGTACATGCTGGTACACATGCATATGATCTTACTTAGCTGGAACAGGCTGGAAGGATCATGGTGTGAGACCCTGCTGAGGGTTCTTATCTATATCTCTGTCATGAAAAAGATAAACAAACTCAAAAAATTCTGAACCTACAGTTCATTTTCCTGTATTAAACATGATCTCTGCAGCAAACTCATTATGATGGGAATGAGATTCTAGAATTAAAAACAATCAGCTCAGTGGGGACTAAATAATTCTATGTTAACTCTTGAAATTCTAAAATAAGAACAAATATCAGTTTATCATTCCATTTCACTATATTCCTAAAACTTCATTTAAAAATGGTGAAACCTTGTCCTCAACTTTGCTTTGAATTTTAAAGTATATATGTTTCATATTCATAAATCTTTCATAAACAATAATTTGTCCTGTTGTTTGTTTTTCTTATCTAGGCCGCTGTATTGCCAGCAAGTTAGAATGTAATGGAGAAAATGACTGTGGAGACGATTCAGATGAAAGGGATTGTGGAAATACAAAGGCAGTATGCCCACGGAAATACAGTCCTATCCCTAGTGTACAGTTGATGAGCGCTGGGTATGTAACATCTTTTTATCATTTGGGGGAGAAAGTTATCTCAGAACTAATAAGCAATTAGTCAATGAAGCAATGAGACACATCATTGTCCACCTTCATCCTTGAATTTGTGCTACGCTCACCAGCTCTGTCTCTAATACTTGGCTACCATGTCCAGGAAGCATGTGGCTGTGATCTTCATTCCTAGGGGTTAAAACAATTTGGGATCTTCACATATAGTATGTGCCAAGGAATGTTATGGGCCCTTCAAAACATTGCTTGTTTTAATTCACATATGTCCCTCAGACAGCTCTGGAATGGGTCAGAGCAGACTAGAAAGAAATCAGTCAAGGTGAAAAGTGCCAGGGTGAATTCCTGGGGCTAGGCTGCACAGAAATCCCAGAAAGAAATTGAGAGAAAGAGAGAGAGAGAGAGTATCAGAAAAGTTTATGTTTATGGATATGCTGGGAATCAGAACACAATAGAAACAAAACCAGTCTTCTAGAGTGAGAGGCAAGCTCAGAGTTATGGAGGGACAAAGCCAAAAAGAAAGGCATTAGGCAAACAGAAAAAGTAAGGTGATTCTTAAAACTAGTGTGAAAAAGCAAGCACATTAGAGGTGAAGTGAATATGACTGGTGCACCCTCCACCATGGATCATTTTATGCACATGTAGGTTAGTGTGGTTTAAAGGCAGAAGGTCAGGCCTGCTTTGCTGTCTCATGCTGCTCACTCTGTTTACAATCTGGGAAACTGAGCTTCCAACAGTTTAACTAATTCATCCAAGTCCACCGAGTAATAAATGGTGGAGCTAAGGCTTAAATCCAGACTTAAAAACTCATATTATTTTCTTCATTTCATGCTGAAATCCAGACAACATCCACCTTGGAAATAAGAACACACTGGGAAAAAAATTCAGAAGACCACACAACCTTATCTTTGACTTGTACTCAGAAATTCTAATGTTCAAGTCATGTGAGCACTGAGAGTTTAGCAAGGGGCTTAAGTTCATTAGACTGAACCAATGTCTTGAAATACTTTAGGACATACAAGAGAAGTCAATAAGCATAAGAATGAAGCCTTAGTTAGAAACATAAGAACAATCAGTGAAGATAATCTCCTATGACCTCTCATTTCCAAGTTAAGAATTTTCCCTTCAGTTTTTGGCTGGCGGGTAAATAGTGTGCTCTCAGTTGCTGTTGCTTCATATTGGCTTTTTCCCCCACACAGTGCAACCCATATCAGTGCCAGCAGCCCATAGGCTGGCCAAGAAATGCAATGGTTTGGAGCCAGTTTCTCTAGCAGGGGGCTCCATGAGAGTATACTGACCTTAAAAAATACAGAATTTAGTCTTTGCTTATGTTTCCAAAATTACATAAAATTCTTGAGGTAGCAAAGACAAACAACCACAATTGAAAAATATTTTGTTTTAGAATAAAAACCAGAAGGCATTGAATCAAACTTAAAGGTCCTAACAAAATGGAATAGTCATTTATCTGGAAGTAGAAACAGTTGGGTTCTAGACCAATTTTTGTATTTACTCACTGCATCAAAACCAAGTTAGTTAATATCTCTGAGTTGCAATCTCCTCATCTGTATGTTAATTTAAGGTTCTGTCCTAAAAGTTCCTAATTACAGCTGATTTTAATGAGTGTTTCAACATCATGTTCTGTCTAGAAGTGGTGTCTTTCTCTTCATTTCTCTGGAAGAAAATCTTAGCCAAAAACTCCCACAAATAATCACATTTTCTAATGTTCTGATTGATGAACGATGACATTACAAACTCACCTCTTGTTCAGTTGGTCTGGACTCTAGAGTTACAGATGGGGAGGACCACATGCTTTGTGTATTTTGGCAGAAGAACCATGTGGTTCTTTGCCAACCAGAGCTGTTGTCCCAAGGATTCTCAGAAATGAGCAAAATTTGCTGGCTTAGGGACAGCCAGTCCTTTCCTTGCCTCCCCAGGGACTGAGAGTTTTGAGAATTGCTTACTACAATCTCTTTCTAATTTGTAGCCCTAGTACCTCTGCCTCCCCTCCACTCTGACCTCCAACACATTTCTACCCACAAAAGATAACTTCTTAGGTGACAGAGCCTCTTTTTAAATGACATTTCTCCAAGAAGAAAAATCTAACAAGACATACCAAAACTCCTGCATTGCCAGTATCAGTTACCAGGTCTTGACTTCCATCAGGATTTAAGATTATAATGGGTTTTACCACGAGGTCCCACAAGATTAAAATGGAGCTGAAAAATGCCTATAGCCCAGCCATATCCACAGCACAATGCATTGCTCACACAAGTGGTGGTGCTAGGGTAAACAAACTCACTGCACTGCCATATACAAGCATGTGCAGCTTAAAGTATCTGGTAACAATGATGAGTGACTATGTGACTGGCTTATGTATGTACTGTACTCTATCTTTTATCAGCATTTTAGACAGTACTTCTTCCACTTATTAAAGGGGGGGGTTAAGACGGCATAGCAGTTAAGTCGCTGGACTCTCACATGGCCAACCATGGTTGAAGTCTGAACCTGGTGGCTTAAAAATGACTCCAGGTGCATGTGTGTGCATGCCCAAAATCCCAGGAGGAGAAGAGATTACAGTGTGGCCATCCCTGGGGAGGGGGTGGTGATTTCTCACTTTGTCTCTTCACTGTCTCTGTATCTCTCTATCTCTATCCCATCTGGTAAGCGCATACTCCCTAAGGCAAAAACCTCTTTTTAAAAAACAAAGTGCAGCTTTGCGCAGTGGCAGTATCGTAGCCAATGAGGTTTATCCGAGGCGCGATTATTGCTAATTGAAAAAACAAAGTGCAGGGGCCAGCAGTTGGTGTGGTGGTTAAAGGCACTGGATTCCCACATAGTCGATCGTGGTTCGAGTCCCAGACTTGGTGGCTTGCTTTCTCACTTTCTCTTTCTCTCTCTCTGTCTCTCTCTGGTCTAACTTAAAAAATAATAATAGCAAATGGAATTAAATAAATATATAAATCTTAAACAAACGAACAAAAAAGTGCACTGTAAAACAGTATGCCATGCTATGCTGGCAACAGCCTCATACATCTCATTTTTACCTTGTTTGTTAACTGAATCGTTTTCTCTTGTGCTTGACTTAATCTTGTGTTGTTTGTTCATCATGGACCCTAAACCTATATAATCCACTGATAATGTTGCCAGTGAGAGTCTACAGTGAGTAAGTGATCTGAAAGTGAAATTTAACATGATTAAGGACACAAAGGTGGAAAATCAGTGAAGGTTATTGCTCACTAGTCAAGCACATTTCATTCCACTATAGTTACCATCTTGGAGAACAAGAACAAAGTGACAGGATCTGTTCAATGACCTGCTTCTTTGGAAGACTAGACTAACAACATTTGAGAAGGACCTCTTTCAGATATGGAGAAATGTCTGCTATGCTGGATTAAAAACCAGACATAGATACATGTTCCTCTCAGGACTGTAATAATCAGCCAAACAAAAGGTTTGTTTGCCTTGTTGAAACAAAAGATGAACCCAACTACAATGCTGAATTTACTCTGGAGGGTTTAAACAATTCAACAATTCTTATTCAGTATATAATGTGAAAGTGACTTGTGAATCTGAGAGGATTTATTGCTAAATGAAAGGAGCTGAAGAATATTTTTTGAGAGGATTTTGCCATAGGGCACGTGCGCTCACCAGACAGACAGAGAGAGACAGAGAGACAGAAAGTGAGAAATCGCCCCTCCAGGGGGGGTGGCCACGCCGCAATCCCTTCTCCATTCTCCTCTCGGGATCTTGGGCACGCACACACACGCACCCGGTGTGAGTTTTAAGCCACCGGATCTGGGATGCGAACTGCAGTCAACTACATGGGAGTCCAGCGACATAGCCATTAAGCTAACTGTTGGTCCCAAGAATTTTTGGAAAGTCTAGATAAGCTCACTGTGGAGGAAAATTACTTACTGAACCAAACCAATATAGACAAAACTTCCTTGTTCTGGAAACAGATGCCTAAAAGAAATTTTCATCCATAAAGAGGCCAAGTAAATGCTAGATGTCCAGAATTTTTTAGGACAGCATAACCACTTTACTGGGGAAAATCTGTAGGTTATATATTAAAACCCTATGTGATCTGGAACAGTGAGAAACCAGGACCTATATTAATAAGCACATACTACCCATATACTGTAAAAGAAATCAGAAGTCATGGATGGCTCAGTCCTCTTCCAAGATGGTCTCTGAATGATGAAGGCAGTGAAATGGAGAAACACTGTTTGAAGAATAACATACTTTTCAAGATTTTTCTTATTGTTGGCAATGTTCCCTTTTAATTGGTGATCTTTATATCAATATTAAAGTGGTGTTTTTTCCTTCCAAATATCACTTGTTTGATCCAAACAACAGGTCCAGGGGTTACAACAGCTTTTAAGGCTTACTATCTGAGAAGGACTTTTGCCCTGGGTATTGGGGAAACTAAGAAAGACACTGAGAAGACATTAATACAATTCTGGGAGAATTACAACATCTGATATGGCATCAAGAACCTTGCTTTGGCTTGGGATGATGTCAGTAAGGCATGGATGAATGGCATCAGAAAGACACTCTAAAGGTTCATTCCTGACTTCAGAGAATTCACCAAGGATGAGAAAGAAGGTTGTGACTGTGGTTATGACGGAAGACTGTGGTTGAGATGGAAAACAACTCTAACTATGGAGAAGGATGGCATTGAGGAGCTCATAGAGCTGGTTCCTGAGGAATTGAATAATGAGGAGTTGTTGGAACTGGAATAGGAATTATAGCTAAAGAAGGAGCAAGAAAAAAGAAAACTACAGAAGAAAAGAGAATCTCCAAGAAAATTCACAGTGAAATGTTTAGCAAAAGTTTTTGTATACTTTGGTAAGATCCTTAAGAATTTCAAAAGGGCTGGCTCCATGGCCTATTGATTAAAGCTGGATCCCAACTGGCCAACTGCACAGTTCAAATTCTGGACCTGGTAGCTTGAGAAACACACCAGGCATGTGTCCATGCATGCCCAGAATCCTGACAAAAAGGGAGAGATGGAGAAAGGATTGTGGAATGACCATTCACCAAGAGGAGAGCCTTCTCCTCTCTTTCTCTAACTCTCTGTCTCTCTCTGGTGAAGGCATGCACTCTCTAGCAATGAAAAAAAGTTTGAAAATATGGACCGTAACACCTAGAGGTTTCCATTAATAGAGAGGAGATTTCACAGTATATTTTCTGCTTTCATTGTGTATTATTGCTTAACATATTTCTCAAAACATGCTTCAGAGGGTATGTGCTTTAAAGCAAATCTATGGTTAAAACAAACAAACAAACAAATAAACAAATCAAGCAAAATGCTATGTATGGACATATTTCCTAAAAGAGTGACACCTCTTCAAGAAAAACCTCAGGCAGGTCATTCAGGACATATCCCAGAAGGTGTTGTTATCATAAATGGTGACAGCTTTATGCCTGTTATTGGCCCCAAATACCTTCTAGTGGGACATGATGTGAAGGTAGAAGACAGTTATAGTGATGATCTTGGCCCTGTGTAGGCTTAGGCTAATATATGTTTGTGTCTCAACAAAAACAATTCTAAAAAATTTTAAGAATTACACATTTTAAAACAGAGAAAAGCTTATAAAATAAATGTATAAAGAAATATTTTTGCATAACTGTACAATGCATTTGCATTTTAAACTGTTATTACAAAAGAGTTCAAAATTTTGAAAGAAATCAAAAATTTATTTTTAAGCTAATTCATTTATTATTGAAAATACATTTTTTGTATGTTTAGTTGTAGCCTAATTTCAGTCTACAAAGCCTACAGTGGCATACAGTAATGTCTTCGGTCTTTACAGTCACACACTACTCGCTCGTTCACTCACCCAGAGCAACTTCCAGTCCTGCAAACTCCATTCATGGTCAATGCTCTAAAGGGTGTGTCCATTTTTATCCTTTCTACTATATTTCCACTATACTTTTTATGTGTTTAGATACACAAATACTATCATGTTGCAATTGCCTGCAGAATCCAGTATAATCACGTGCTGTTCAGGTTTATAGCCTAGGAGCACTCTACTCACCATACAACCTAGGTGTGAAGTAGGCTATAGATTGGTGTTCACATGACAAAATCACTAAACAATACATTTCTCAGAAGGTGTCCCCATCGGTAAACAATGTGTGACTGAATGTGTAGAACACTTAATATTTACAAAGCATTTAAATTGCTTGACCTATAGTAAATAGTATATAAACACTAGTTAAGTAACATACATTTTAAATAGTCTGATTACAGTTATTAACAAAAATAATAATATTATTAGAATTCCATTAAAGTATTTCTGTTTCTAATGTGGCTGGACCAGAGACAGGGTCAGCCTGAGGGTGCAAGTGGAACTGCTGAACTGGTCTACAGTCCCAGGAGCTGGCCAACAACGAGATTCTGGTGGCTGGCAATGTAGGTCATCATGGACACTGTGGGACTGGTGTGGGCAACCGACTGGCTGATTCTGAACTAAGTGCCTTACTGCAACGTCAAGTGTAAGAAGGATGATTAATTAAACCCTTCTCAGACCCTTTGGTGCCTAATAGTGATGCCCTCTCCCCATCTCAGCAACTGTAGGATCTGAAAGAGCCCAAACCCCCAGGATGGACTTCAACCAAATCCCTTAAGACTTCACATGTTTAGGGCCAACAGGTGGCTGACCACTGCCCAAGTCTCAGACCCAGTTGCTTGAAAATCACTCTGGACATGTGTTTGTGTGCTCAAGATTCCAGGAGGAGAATGGAGGGAAAGGGATTGCTGCTTGGCCATCTCCCCAGGGGGTGATTTTTCACTTTCCCTCTCACTGTCTCAGTCTATGTCTTTGTCTTTGGTGAGCACACAATCCCTAAGATAAAAACTTTTTTAAAAAAATAAAAAAAGACTTTACATGGTTGATGTTTTCATGTGGGTAGCATTAAACCTCCCTCTGAATAAAATGTTACTGCTACTGTTTCATTATTAGCTCTCTTGGAATTCCTTTACTATATGACGGCAAGGAGTAGACCCAGAATGGCATTTACTATGTAATAATTTATTTTGTATTCTAAAGTTTGTAAAGTTTGCACTGGTTTTGTACGTCATAAAATAATTATAAACCCAAGTATTATTTTATGTTAAAAGCCCAAAACAATCAAGTGATGGAAAGGAGAGCCAAATAGAGGCAGCGGGGCTGAGTTTTGGCTTCTTGGCATCTTTGCCTTGGCATTGACTGGAAAAAAAAATGTTTTATTCAAGTCATTTGTCATAAGTCAAAAATGTCTAAGGGAGGAATTTCTTTCATATAAGTAAGGTAAATTTTGATGATTGCTCTACATCTATTGAATTTTCAAAAATTACTTTGTTTCCAGGTATCATGCTCTGGCAGGAGAGCCCCGAGGAGAAGTCCTTGATCATTCTTTCACTGGAGGAATATGTAAAACTGTCAAAAGCAGTAGAGGAAGTAATCCATACCGTGTTCCGGCCAACCTGGAAAACGTCAACTTTGAGGTACGAGAGTTGATCATGGCAGCATCGGCATAGCCAACACTGATTCTAAGCTAAATTCCAATGAAACATTAGTGATGATTGGAGGGTGAAGTAAATAGGTAGTGAGCAATTTGAATCATCCATTATATATTTGTATTAATGTTTAATCCTTCTACCAAACCAATAAGGTCAGGGTAATTATTATCTTTTTTTTTTTGAGAGAGAGATTTTTTTGCTATAGGGCGCGTGCACTCGCCAGACAGACAGAGAGAGACATAGAGACAGAACGAGAAATCACCCCCTAGAGGGGATGGTCACGCCGCAATCCCTTCTCCTCCGTTCTTCTCTCAGGATTTTGGGCACGCACGCACACGTGCCCAGCGTGAGTTTTAAGCCACCGGGTCCGGGACGCGAACTGCGGTCAACTACGTGGGAGTCCAGCGACATAGCCATTACACTAACTGCTGGTTCCCAGGGTAATTATTATCTTACAAACAAACAAAAAAAAAACTAAGAAACTAATTTACCTACTCAAAGAGCTAGTAAGTAATGGAGTGAAGATTCAAGCCAACCCAGGTTTTCCTAATTTAAGTCTCTGTTTTCTCCAGTGAACATGCAACTCTAAGTTATCCCCACACAGATAAATGGTTTGGTTTATTCAGAATTTTCTCCTACCCTAACTAGTTCTCTTAAATAACCATCACATTTAGATATTAAAATAAAAGTGCCAAGCTTCTATGGAAAATCTAAGGATAGTAAGGTAGTTATACTTAGCTTCCTTCCTAGATTTTGTTTCCTTTTCCCCAAGTGTCAATGAATAGCGCACTACTGGCTTCCAGAATCCAGCCCAGTGCCTTACACATGATAAGTGCTCCATACTTGTTGCGCTAAAATGAGCAATGCATATCTTTTAATCTATGATAATGTAAATAGGAAGTACATGGTTTTAATGGTGGCATCCATACATGTAAATTTGACATGATGGGGAGAATTGCAGAAGGTGTAATAGTTTCTTAAAAAAAAAAAACTTAACAGGCAGCACGAGTTCATCAAAAAGTCACTCAATGATTCTTTTAAAAAGACCTGGGGGGCATCCAGTAGTGTGGCAATTAAGGCAGGTGGATACCACATGACCAACTTTGTGTTTCAAGTCTTGGACTCCATGGCTTAAGAAACACATCGGGGCCTGTGTGTGTGTGCATGCCCAAAATCTCCAGAGGAGTTGGAGGAGATAGGATCATTCATAGCCATCTCTCCTGGGGCGGGGGGGGGGGGGGATTGGCCATTCCTCACTTTCTCTCTCTTTCTCTCTCTCTCCCTCTAAGAGCCCATGCATCCAATAGCAAAACTGAAAAAAAAAAAGAAAAAACAAACTGTACATTCAGGAATTTTCCAATTTGATATGTTTGATTTAAAACATATACACACTAATACTCATGTATACTAACGGGTGTGGAGAATGTCTTTGGTGTCTTACTGCCAAACTGAAACACTTCTAGGAAGACTGATGGTAGTATCTCAAGGTATATTGTATTGAGGGGCCAGATGGTGGTGCAGTAGTACCATGGCTGGACCAGCCTGGGAAAGGTACTGGGTTCACAGCCTAGAAACTCCCTTTATACGCTGGGCTGGCCAAGACTGGGGATGGATAATGGCATAAGAACTCTGTTGGCATTGCCTATCTCTCCATCTCGCCTTCTCTATCTCTTTCTATTTCTCTCTGTCTCTTCTTTCTCATGGAAGAAATAAATAAATAAATAAATAAATAAATTTTATTTATCTTTTTAAAGAATTATTTTAACTTAAACTATTTTATTTATTTATTTTAATTTGACCAGAGATGGACAGAATGAGAGAGGGAGAGAGAGATGGAAAGTGAGAAAACAAACCACTTTCAAGTGGTTTGAGTCCAGAATTCAAACCATAGTTGGCCATGTGAGAGTCTAGCACCCTTAGCCACCATGCCTCCTGCCAGTCCCAACATTTTTTTCTTTTGAGAGGTTTTTGCTATAAGGGTGCATGCGCTCACCAGAAAAACAGAGAGAGACAGAAAGAAAGTGAGAAATCACCCCCTGAGGGGATGGCCATGCCACAATCCCCTCTCCTCCATTCTCCTCTTGGGATCTCGGGCATGCACGCACACGCACCCGGTGTGAGTTTAAGCCACTGGGTCTGGGTCTTGAACCACATTCAACTACATGGGAGTCCAGCGACATAGTCATTACACTAACTGCTGGTCCCAATAAATCTTATTAAAAAAAAGATACATTGAATAGGTTTTTGTAGACAGAGCTAAAATCTAAACATTAATATATAGTAGTATTCTGTTGGAGCACCTAAATAACCAACCCACAAACTTACTTACAAAATAAAATAATTTCAAAAAAAAAACATATTGACTATATGCTTCACAAACATCTGTTTCATGCAATTTTATAAGTAACAAGTTAAACACATTACATGAGATTATAGGAAATTTGGGTTTAATAAACACTTAGCACTTAAATGATACTTTAGAGTTTTCAAAGCTCTTCCATATACTGTTGTAATTCTCACAATAAGCTTTACAAAAAGGTAGAAAATTGTTTAAATCTACCTTACTAATAGGATACTTAGGTTTGTTGAAGTTAAATGATGTTCTCAGAGTCATGCAGAAAGTAAATGGCATGGGAGAAATAGGATTCCTGGTTCTGAGCTTCTGTAATCCAGGATTGTTTGGATTGAGGCAATGCTGGATGAGACTTTGACAGTAATATCAAAACAGATATTAAAAACTTATTATGAAAAACATTTACTTTAGATTTAAAAACAAATGCTTTAGTAGGATACACAGGGCCTGGCCCAATTTTCCCAGTCTAATTTAATTTTTGTTCACTGCTCACCAATGAACTCGCCCTTCTACTCGTCAATTAATAGATACAGTTGGATTTCTGCAAGTTTCTGCCTAGATCCCCTTTCTCGCAATGCTAACATCTATTTTTTTAAGATTGTTTCTTGGGACCAGCAATCAGCATAATGGCTATGTCGCTGGCCTCCCATGTAGTTGACCGCGGTTTGCATCCCGGACCCGGTGGCTTAAAACTCACGCGGGGCACGTGTGCGTACGTGCCCAAGACCCCGAGAGGAGAATGGAGGAGAAGGGATTGCGGCATGGCCATGCCCCCCTGGGGGGTGATTTCTCGCTTTCTGTCTCTGTGTCTCTCTCTGTCTTTCTGGTGAGCGCACGCACCCTATAGCAAAAACCTCTACAAAAACAAAACAAAACAAAAAAAAAAAACGATTGTTTCTTATGTGAAAGCTAATTCATAAAATGAAATATTTGTAGTCTTGACTTTTTAAAATAAATAATAAAGAAATATAACAAACTATATTTAAATATGATTTCCTGAGTATTGCTTTGTTATTAACTGAAGAACTTCAATTGTGGACATTTTAAGAGCTAACACGCACAGCGATATAGGAAAGTAACACTGAACTTTTGACTGTATTTTACTCTTGAACAATAATCTTTTGCAGCTGGGTTATTTTGTCTTTCCATGGCTAATTATACAAGCTATTTAGTGGTGACATGTGGTTTGTCTCACAGTGTATTTGGAGTATTTTTTTTAAAGATGAAACATTTTTATTGCAAACCACACAAACATCTTTAACACAAAGTACTCTTCGATCAATTTATTTTGTGACATTTTCTCCTTTAATTGCCAAAGGAAATGTGGCTCATCAAAGAGACAGAGATAAAGTATCTCCCAATGGGGTGTCATCACACCACAACCGTTCTCTTCTATTTCTCCATCCTGTTGGGATCTTAAACACAGATCATATGCGCTAGACATATTTTTTTTTTTTTGAGCAGTTAGGGAGGATTCCAACCACAGTGGATCTGTGGAACCTGGCTCCCTTAAACACTCAGCTAATGGCCAGCTCCAACTTTTTCTTTTCTTAATTCATCTATGTTCTCTTTTTACCAGCATATCTGTAACAGGGATTTAACTTGTTCATGAGAAATACCTTCTCTACTCCTAGCCCAAGGCCACTGGCTTATTTTCTCTTCTTCCTAGACCAAGTCAATAAAGACTATTAACCATCAATCAGTTAGAACCAAACAATTATCTCCTCTGTTTCAAGGCATGACAAGTTAGAGTGCTAAAGCTCAAGACCTCAATAAGGTTGAAGAGTTGAAGACAGAATTAGAGCAGGGCGAGATAAAATCTACCCTGTCCTTTTCTAAGTATCAGTTTTCTAAAAGGTACCTTTGATGCAAATTTCATCAAAGACAAGCAGACAAAAAATAGTTATTGTTACTTATCGCCCCTTCAAATCTCAGCTTCGATGTCATTTCTTGAAGGAGACTTTCCTGGATACTGCCTTTCTGGGGTTATAGTTATCTGTAAGATCTCACTGGCAGCACTTTTCCCACACCGAATTAAGTGTTTGTATTTGTCTCTCTCCTAACTACACTGTTGACTCCTTGAATGTAGGGGCTAACATTATTCCTTGCTCTCTAGTAAAGTGGGTCCTCTATAAATATTTGTTGAATACATAAAAGAATAAATGACCATTAGTTAGTCACAAATAACTCCAGTATTTTCTAAGTAACATTTTATTTCATATGGCTTTTTTTCCAGGTACAAAAAGAAGAAGATGATTTGAAAACAGCTTTCTTCAAGGATTTGACTTCTCTTGAAAAGGATGAAAATCAACGAGCGTCATCTTCAAGTGGAGATACGAACTCTTTGTGGATACCAATTTTATTTTTTTCCAGTGATAGTAAAAGTGTCACCCATAATTCTGCCTTCAAACAAGCCATTAAAGCCTCCCACAAAAAGGTAATAATAGTGGTTTTTGATCTTTCTATTCTTCCTTGAAAATAAACACCAATTTTAGCAATCATGCAACAAGAAAGGGTAAGTTTTGATATCCAGTCAGTACAATTTCCAACAGAGATTTAAATAGATTTTTTTGCTACAACCTGCTTTAAAAATTACACTGGTGATAGATATAAAATGATACCATCTTTTTGCATTTATTTGTCTGTGCTTTTGTTTATGTTCTTTGTTTACTTGTTTTAATTTTCCAGAGGATGTGTGCACTCTCTGGAAAGAGACAGAGAGAGAGAGAATAGGAAAGCAAAAAAGCACTCCCCATGGGACATCATCATGCCACAATCTCTTCTCCACTTTCTCTCCTTTAAGGATTTCAATCATGCACCGTACATGCACCTAGTGTATTTCTCAAGCCACCTAGTCCAGGATTCTTAAGTGCAATGTTAGCCATATGGAATCTAGCCACTTTAACCACCAAGTCATGAATTAGTCCATAGTTATAGTCTCTTCACTTTCACTTTTCTTCGTCGTATTGTAGGTATGTCTCATATAAACCACCCATAACAGGAATTTGTCTTTTTAAAGAAATCTGACAGTCTCAGGCATTTTCTAAGAAAGTTGGTCCATTTACATTTAATATACTTACTGCATACTTGATAGTGTTCTTTCCATCTTTTACTTTTCTTACTCATTTCATTTTGTTGCCTTTTTATGTATCCTTACTTTGTTTTGGTCACATCTATTCTCTTTTGCCTTTTTTGTCTTTTTAGAAGTTCTACTGTACTTTTAAATTCTGCTTATAGATACTTTTCTTCAGTTAAAAAAGCATAATCAAATTTATATTTTTCTTTCAACACATAATTTCAAAGCCCCTAAAAGATATTTGACCTAGTCTCCATGGGCTATCTCCATTGTCTCTGTGAGAAAACATTTGCTTCCTTGCCCAACCATCCCAGGCTTCCAACACCACAGTTTTAGTGAAATAGTTAAAAACCTTTGTGTTCCAAGCTATATCTAAGGGTTGTTTTGTATTTGTACATATATTTTTTAAGTACATAAGAGCATATCAAACAAGATATTTTATCAACTTGCAGATTAATAAATTGTGCTTTATATATTTTTAATTCAGCAATGATTTATAAAATACGTTTCATGGATCTAGCACCACACTAAAGTCCAAGATGCTAAGTAACTTTCATTGATCTTATGGTGAATAAATGCCAGAATGAATATTGAAATCAGTTGGTCTGATTTTTGTCTGCTATCCTTATCTGATACATTATACTTCAAGCAATGTAATTAGTCATTCACTTATTTACTTATTCATAATTTTAACAAACTGTGGACAGAATTCAGCTCTAGTGATATAGACATGTAACAAAATGAAAATAAAATAGTTCTTTTAAAACATGTATTGTTACTTCAGTTTTGGATGGGCTCTTAGTCAAACAATATCTTTCAAACTTACCAAATTATCTTCATAAAGAAATTATTATCAGAATGACAAAAAGCAAAAATATACACTCCCAAGTCCTTCCCTTAATCTACTAACTCAGAATATCTGAGGTTGTGCGTGTGAATCAGATTTTTCTGTTTTAAACTCCCCAGATCATTCTGATAAAGCATTTGGGATTAGAAATACTGCCTAAGATGATACTCAAAGATGTGAGAGAGTGGAGATCTTTAAATGAGATGTAAATATAGGTATCCATCCTGATATTATGACTTGATTCACAGAATTAGTTCAAAGATGTTTCAAACATTCTAGAGAACATTTGCAAAACCTTTATTTGTAGGTAAACAGCTAATGTTTGATCCTCTAATAGTCTCCCCCAAAGTGGAAATGTTTAGACTACTTACAGCATCAGAGCAAGCATATGAATCTGCTATTATTTAAGCATTTTTGACTTACAAAATTGTCAGTATCACATGATTCATCACACTATCACAACTCTTGTCTTCAATTAGATCTGAACAGAAAAACAAATTTTAGTATAGAAAATCCTGGGTAGCCATAGAACTGGACCTAGTGTTCATGTCCTGAGGACCCCCATGCACACTGGCCACCCACACGTATGTGTACCTGTAATCCAAGCTGACTAAGGCTGTGGGTGAATGGTGGCATGAAGACTCTTTGGGAGACACCTCTTTTTCTTTATGTCTGTCACTCTCAAGGAAAAATAAATATATAAACTTTTAAAAAGAAATAAAATGCTGTTATAACCTCTCCTAGTCTTCAAATATGAAAACAAGCTATTGCAAACTTGAAAATCAACTCAAGCCCTCTCATAGAGCTTCATGCTTTATCTATTTTATCAATCACAGATTTGATAAAATGTTTATTGGTAAGATAGCCTGTTTCAAAGTAAAATCTTAGTTAACGCAGTAATTTTATAATTTAGTTTATAAAATTGAAATGGTAAAAATTTGACTAAGATAAAACAATGACTTAAAAATAGCCGAAGTAGATTGCTTATGGTTTGGTAACCATATACAGCCATGTACAATGTACTTTAGCATTTTTTATTTTAGTTTAAAGTAGTCAGTTTCAGTCACATTGCATTAGTGAGTGGAGGTGCTTATGCTAAATTGCACTACCAGAGTTTAACTTATATTTTCCATTATTTCGATTTTAAAGCAATCTGGAAATTTTGAACCTTCCAGAACAAGCATTTCATGCTTTGAGAGAGTGAGTCCACCACCTACTGAAAACACAAGTCCCTCCAACTTTTGACAGTGATACTGCTATGACAAAATTTGAGTATTAAACTTAGAAATAGAATTAATGGGTATTTAGTAAAATGAAAGTTTCACAAAGGCATGGACTGTCTGCCTTGTTTACTTCTGTATCCACAGCATCTGCGATAGCTGAGCAATCCATGCTTTGAAAGCAAAAAGATAGGAGGAGGGAGTGAAGAAGAAGGGGAGAAAATAAGAGAAAGGAAGTGAATGATGACTCTTTTATTGATTCTTGTAATTACAGGCATTACTTTTTCTTTTGTGTTAGTATTCATTTTGTGCCATATTATAGCATACAGGAAGATAACTGTTTAATAATTATCAGTTACAATAAAGTTCTTTTGCTGAAATACGGTTCTCTCTGTGGGTTACTATTACTCACACAATGCAGTTTGTTAAAAGTGAGAAATCAGATAAAGCCTATATAATTTTTAAAAAGACAATATTCGTGGGTACACTCAGAAACCCCAGTGCTTATGTGGAAGGTCAATCTGAGGAATGAGGTTTTGAGCATGACACCAATCACTTAATCCTAAATTAACCTGACATGACAAGAAATGATAAAACAAACAAGTTTGCAAACAAATGAACAAAAACTCATATATTTCTGGGTATTGGTAGAGGAGAGAGAGTAAGAATCATTTTAATTCACTCCCTAAAAGTAATTTAGAATCATAGCATTTTGGAGTGTAAAAGGGAATGTGAAATGTCACTTGCCTTGCAATTCTCATCATTTGACAACTGAAATCTGAATCTAAATACTATTTTCCAGCCAGTGACAAAGCTGCTACTTGAATCTCAGTTGCATAACTTCCATCTTAAAATGTACACAATCCTTTTTCAATCATTTGAATTAACTAGACATTCTAAGTAAAAGCTCGGTATGGATTCATTCATGACTGACAATCAAGAGAGAAAGACTGATTTTTCTAATAAAATTGACATCTTTTTGGTGTAGAACTTATGCCTCAGTAACAGAGTATAGATTATTGAAATCTTGCATTTTAGCACTTAGAAAAAAGCGCTAGAAATAAAATGAAAATCCAATTTAGTGTGAAAACATCCAGTAGAAAGTTAAAATTGCCATTATATGGTAAGAATGAAGCTAATGATAAATAGGGGACATTTAAATGCTTAATACTTCAAGCTTTTATTATCTTTAATCATCTGCTTTCCTATTCTTTTCTCTTCTTCCATTTAGGATTCAAATTTTATTAGAGTCCATAAAGTGATCAGAGTCTTAAACTTCACAATGAAAGCTAAAGATCTGCAGCTCTCTGATGTCTTTTTGAAAGCACTCAACCATCTGCCACTAGAATACAACTCTGCTTTGTATAGCCAAATTTTCGATAACTTTGGGACACACTACTTCACCTCTGGCTCCCTGGGAGGTGTGTACGACCTCCTCTATCAATATAGCAGTGAAGAACTAAAGAACTCAGGTATGTTTTCTTTCACTCTCACTATTTTTCAACCTGGGATGATAGCATGCAATACATTTTTTCTCTTTGTCATTTTAATTACTCTTCTTTGACTCTACTTAAATCCTTATTTCTAAAAAAAGTGAAGAACAAACAAAACTATACACATTCAAATAAAAACGGAAAATTTAGACTAAAAAAGGAGGAAAAGTAAGTATGTCTAATTTAAAAAAGGAATGTCTGAATTTTCTGACATCTGGGAATACCATAAGCTACAGAGAAGTGGTACCCTAAAAGCAGAGATGCATACTAATATTTAAAGGAAAACTAAGTTTGTCCTGGAGCTAAATCTAAAAGATAATTTACTTATAGTATTTTATAGAAGATTATTTTACAGAGCAATAACTTATAGCCAATTAAATATAATCCTTTCTTTTAATTATTATTATTATTTTTTTGCTATAGGGCACATGCACTCTCCAGAAAGACAGAAACAGAGAGACAGAAAGCGAGAAATCACCCCCTAGAGAGAATGGCCACACTGCAATTCCTTCTCCTTCATTCTCCTCTTGGGATCTTGGGCACACACATGCCTAGTGTGAGTTTAAGCCACTGGGTCCTGGATTTGTACTGCAGTCGACTACATAGGAGTCCAGCGACATAGCCACTACACCAACTGCTGGTCCCTCTTTTAATGATTTTTAACTAAAAGATAAGGGCTATGATGAAAGAATAATTAGGGACTTGTTAATAGACTTACTTAATGTAAGCCAGATATGCACTTACTGGTGATAAAACTTGAATGCAAAGCACTCGTATTGGAAGAAGGGTTATTACTTAATATCTTGAGATATAAAGCAGATAATTTTCCACTTGCATGTAAAAAAGGCAATATAAACTGAACATGTTTGTTTCTTAAATATTATCTTACATTCCAGTAGTATTAATACGGTTTAAGCATTTTTGGATATATTTGTTTTTAGGATCCTATGTAAAGTGGTTAGGGTTGTTATGATGATCTGTCATATGTGCCTTTCTGAGTGTGTGTATATATGCAGTTTTTCCAGAAAAATGTTATACTTCTAATTGTCATACAATAATTAGACACATTAATGGGGTAATTCTTTTAATATATACATAAAATATATAATGGTCAAATTAGAATAATAAATATATTTATTATTACAAACATCATTACTTTGTGCCATGAACATTCAAAGTCCTTTCTTCTGGCTATTTTGAAATGTACAATAAATTGTTAATAATGGTAGTTACTTTACTGTGCTTTAGTACTTTAGAATTAATTCTTATAGTCTACCTGTAATTTTGTATCTTTTTAAAAAAATCATTTCATTTTGTGACCAGCAGTTAGCATAATGGCTATGTCGCTGGACTCCCACGTAGTCAACCGCAGTTCAAGTCCCAGACCCGGCAGCTTAAACTCACGCCAGGCACATGTGTGTGTGTGCCCAAGATCCCAGGAGGAGAATGGAGGAGAAGGGATTGCAGCATGGCCATCCTCCCTGGGGGGTGATTTCTCCCTTTCTATCTCTCTGTCTCTCTGTCTTTCTAGCGAGTGCATGCGCCCTATAGCAAAACCTCTCAAAAAAATGATTTCATTTCATTTTATTCATCATTATAATTTTTTGAAAAAAATTTGACCAGAGAAAGACAGAGACAGAGAGAAGGAAAGGGAGAAAGCAAACCACAAGGTCCAGGACTCAAACCACAGTCGACCATGGGGGAGTCCAGCACTGTAATCACCACACCACCTGCCTATCCCAATTTTATAATTATTAACTAAATTCTCCCTATTCTCTCTTCCTGCTACTCATCTCACCTTCTAATATTCATCCTTGCACTCTTCATTTCTATCAAAATTTTTAACTTACACAAATGATTTGTACTTATCTTTGAGTGCCTGTCTTATCTCATTTAGCATAATTTCTTCCAGGAGCATGCATGTGCCTCAAATGACAAGATTTCATCTTTGTTACAGCTGAATAATAGTCCATTGTGTATATATACCACATTTTATTTATCCATTCATCTGTTGGTGAATTTCACATTGATTCCATATCTTGGTAATTATAAATAGTACTGCAGTAAACACAGGCAAATAGAAATCTCTTCAACATACTGATTTTCTTTTCTTTGGATATTTAACCACTAATGGGATTACTAAATCATAAGGTATTTCTGTTTATACTTTGAAGAACCTCTACTCCATGCCATCTTCCATAATGGTTATACTAACTTATATTCCCACCAAAATTATACAAGTTCCCCTTATCTCCTTGCTCTTACCAATATTTGTCATTTTTTTTTTGTTTTTGTTTGTTTGTTTTTTAATGATAATAGCCATTCTAAGTAGGGTGAGGTAAGGCCATACTTCATTGTGTCTTTGATTTGCATTTCTTTCATGATCAGAAATGTTGACTACGTTTTTTCTTTTTTTTTAGTTTGCTATAGGACATGTGCACTCACTAGAGAGAGACAGAAATAGAGAAGGAAAGTGAGAAAACACCCCTTCTCCTCCAGTCTCCTTTGGATTTTGGGCACACACACACCAGCATTCAGCATGATTTTCAAGCTGCCGCAAAGTCAGTCAGGTGGGATCCAGCACCCTAACCTCCATGCTACCTACTGGTTCTCATGTACTTATAAACCATTTGTATGTCTTCTTTTAAAAACTATCTATTCAGAACAATTATACATTAATCAGATTTATTGTACTTATCGTTGAGTTGTTTGAGTTCCTTACACAAAGGATCTTCAAAAAGTTCATAGAAAATGGGACCAGCAGTTAACATAACATGGCTATGTCGCTGAACTCCCATGTAGTTGACTGCCAGGTGTGTGTTCATGTGTGCCCAAGATCCCGAGAGGAGAATGGAGGAGAAGGGATTGCGGCATGGCCATCCCCTCTAGGGGGTGATTTCTTGCTTTCTATTTCTCTGTCTCTCTCTCTTTTTCTGACGAGCACATGAGCCCTATAGCAAAAACTTCTTTAAAAAAAGTTAATAGAAAATACATATCATAAAAATCTATGGATTTTTTAAAAATTGCACCAAAATTAGCTAGTACTTTAATTTCATTTTTCCATGAATATATTAAATAACTTTATATGATCTAGTTAACAAAACCTTGTTGAATAAATAGCTTACAAATAGTTTCTCAGAAGAAGTTTCCACATGGCTACAGCAAACTAGATTTTTCAGGGAATGAAGATTTTCTACTGATAATTCATCCTCCAGCAAATGAGCTAGCACAGAAGAAGCCGGGCCTTCAGAAGAAGGTTCCACATGGCTCCAGCGAACTAGATTTTTCAGGGAATGAAGATTTTCTACTGAAAATTCAGCCTCCAGCAAACAAGCTAGCAGTAGGAGCGCCCCCCCCTCCGCACTCCCAGCCTTCTATTTCTGTTTCTGTGTCTCGGTTCCTGTCTCTCCCTGCTCTGTCTTCCCTTTTTTTGTAATTTTTCCTTTTTACACTTTTTTTAAAACGCACAGTTTTTCTCTGGCTCTCAACTCCACCTTTTATCTTGTTAATTATCACTCTGGACCTCCCACCCAGGCAGAAGAAGCCGGGCCTTCAGAAGAAGGTTCCACATGGCTCCAGTGAACTACATTTTTAGCACGGTGTGCTTGAGTGCCACGTGGTTTTCTATTTTGTGATTTTCTTAAATAAAAGAACAGTAATTACAATTTTTTAATTTTTTGTCTTTTTTTCTCTTTTTGTTGTTTCTCTCTCTCTTTTTCATTTTTCTTTTTCTTGTCTCTCCACCCTCCAATATCTATTCAATGTGTTTTTAGACTGATCTAAGAGCACTGTAGCTAAACATCCAAATACTAATAGGGTTAAAATATTCCCCAATATCTACTGAATCTGGTGCACCAATGATCACAACAGAATGGCAAAGAGATTCTAGATCACCTCTGTTTGTTTGCTCCTGAACATTCAGGCTGATCTTCAAGAATTCGAAAGAAACACACCATCCATCAGATGACAAGAAATCATCGCCAGATCACGAGAAATATGGGAAAACGAGAAAATATCTCTCCTCCAAGGGAGAAGAGTAAGTCTTCTTCATCCACAAGCAGTTCGGTGAAAATCATGGAAATGTCTGATAAGGAATTTAGAGCATTCATAATGTCGAAGCTAAGAGAGATGGAAGAGAAGAGAGATAATGAACTGCTAAAGAG
>NW_006204238.1:3789551-3797669 GCF_000334495.1 Tupaia belangeri chinensis
ATTGAAAGTAGTTAGATTATGTAGGAAATTGTGTGATCAATGCAGTGTAGGTGGGAAGGTAATGAAGGACATTTGTGGACACCGGAGGTGGTGTGAGAGGAGAGTGAGAAGGGACAGAGGGTCAGAAAGAGGGGTGGAAATAATTCTAGGAACTAGAAATGGAAAAATTTTTGTAATGTGCATGATTGAGTCACTATGCAGTGTGTACTGGATGGGAGATCGCATTTTGTGTGCTGTGATGATGCTTAGGGAAGGAATGTAAATTGAGTTACAAAAAAAAAAGTTTCAGGGAAAAAAATATTTATCTATTCAATGACTGCTGTAGGATATGTAGCCCCAGCTAGGTGCTACTTTATAGGATGCGTCAAGTTAGACTTGTGTTCTTTGAAATGTGTGTGTCACCTGTGCTTGCTATGAGGGTATTTGGACTGATTAGGGTCTTTGGTGATTCAATAAAATGTGGGGGGAAAACAGTATAGAAAGCAAACATAGATACCAGAGACAGTGAGAGAGAAGAGTGGGAGATGGCAGAGGGTAAGAGATAGGGAATCAAGGATGGGGGGAAAAAAGCAAAACATACAGAAAAAAAGAAATAGAAGATCATTTGCTGACAATAACATGTTTGTTGATGTGCTTGATTGAGACAATATACAGTGTACTCTGGATGGAAAATCTCATTTTGTATATTGTAATGATGTACAGTGAATGAATGCAAATAAATAAATTGAAATAAAAAAAATAGTTTCTCACATTCTGTGGACTGCCTGTTCACTCTGTTGATTTTTTTCCATTGCTCTGCTTTTAGTTTGATACAATCCAAACGGTCTATTTTTGCATTAGAGGTCTTATCTAACATTTCTTTGTCCAGACCAATGTCCTGAAATATTTCTGTTTTGTTTTGTTTTAGTAAGTTCATAGTTTTGGGTCTTATGGTAAGGCTTTTGTATATTTTGAGTTGATTTTCACATATGGTGAGATAGGAGCCTACTTTCTTTCTTCCACATATGAAAATTCAATGTTCTCAGTACCATTTGTTGCAGAGACTATTCTTTTTTTTTTTTTTTTTTTGGAGAGGTTTTGGCTATAGGGTGTGTGTGCTTGCCAGAAAGACAGAGAGATACAGAGAAACAGAAGTGAGAAATCACCTCCTGGGGTGGGTGGCCACACTGCATCTCTTCTCCTCCATTCTCCTCTCAGAATCTTGGGCATGCATGCACACACGCCCAGCGTGAGTTTAAGCCACAGGGTCTGAGAATCAAACCGTGGTCAACTACATGGGAGTCCAGCGACATAGCCATTACGCCAACTGCTTGTCCTGAAGAGATTATTCTTTCACCCAGTGACTGTTCTTGGAATCTTTATGAAAAATCTGTTGGCTATGTGTACATGGATTTATTTCAGGGTTTTCTATTCTATTCTATTGGTCTATGTGTCTGTTTTGTTTTTCTTTCTCTTTTTTAATTTGCTGCAGGATGTATATGCTTACTAAAGGGAGAAAGAGAAAAAAGAGAAAAGAGAGAAAGCAACCCCTCCGGAGGAGGGAGGACAATCATGCCACAATCTCTTCTCCTCTTTGGATTTTGTGTACACACACACACATATCTAACTTGTTTCCCAATTCCACAGAGTCTAGCACTAAAATCACAAGCAGACCATGTGGGATCCAGCAACATTAATCACCAGATCATGGCTGGCCCTATGTATCTGTTTTTATGACAGTACCATGCTATTTTTGTTACCATATCTTCATAGTGTGTTTTAAAATAAAGTAGTGTAATGCCAACAGCTGTTATGTTTGCTCGTGATTGTTTTGATTATTTGGGTTCTTTTGTGATTGTGCAAACTTTGTAATTATTTTTTCTGTTTGTATGAAGAATGACATCAGTATTTTCACAGGGATTGCATTGAATCTTTAGTTTGCTTTGAATAATATAGCCATTTTAACAATATTAACTCTCCTAATCCATAAACATGGAGTGGTGTATCTTTCCACTTTTTTTGGTCCCCAGTTTCATTGATTATTTTCTTATATTATTCACCATAGAGATCTTTCACTCCTTATTTAAATATATTCCTAGGTATATTATTACTTGTAATATATTATTATAAATGGGATTATTTATTTTCTTCTCTTATTTTTTTTTCTTTTGGTTGCCAGAGGCTGCAGCATAATGCAACTTGTCCCTGATTTGTGTACTGTGGCTTCTCTGTGCATGTGGGTTGTGTATGTAAGGCTTGATTAAGCCCATCTTAGGCTGGGAGTTGATCATGGTATAAAGACCCTATAGGACATGGTTGTCTCTCTCTCGCTCTCTCATGAAATAAATAAATAAACTTTTTTTAAAAAAATTAAAAATTGGGAGAAGCAGATGATATAATAGTTACTTCACTGGATTCTCACGTAAGTCGACCCTGGTTCGAGTTCCAGACCTGGCAGCTTAAAACACATCAGGCGTGGGACCAGCAGTTAGTGTTATGGCTATGTCGCTGGATTCCCACGTAGTCGTCTGCGGTTCGTGTCCTGGACCCAGTGGCTTAAAACTCACGACGGGTGCATGTGCATGAGTGCCCAAGATCCCGAGAGGAGAATGGAGGAGAAGGGATTGCGGCGTGGCCATCCCCCCTGAGGGGGTGATTTCTTGCTTTCTATCTCTCTGTCTCTCTCTGTCTGTCTGGCAAGCATGCATGCTTTATAGCAAAAATCTCTCTCGGAAAAAAAATTAAACATCAATAGATCTGTATTTTTAATTTTGATGTTACTACCAGTGAGTCAGGTGACTTGCAAAGCTGTGAAGTAAAAGGAGATTCTAATTCCCCTGAAATTACCCCCAAATAGGTAATACAAACTCAGCCTGCAAAATGCTAGATCTGTGTCCCTATATTATGTTTCATTCACACATAGATATTGAGGTCATTTAAAATCATCATAGGCTGGGGCCAGCAGATGGTGTAGCCATTGCGTCACTGGACTCTCACATGGCTGACCGCAGTTCAAGTCCTGGACCCAGTGTCTTGAAATTCACACTGGGACCATGTGCATGCATGCCCATGATACTGGGAGGAGGATGGAGAAGAGATTGTGGCAAGGCCATTCCCTTGGGAGTGATTTCTCAGTTTCCCTGTCTCTGTCTCTTTTCCTGGTTAGTGTACATACCCTAAAGCAAAAACTTCTCAAAAAAAAAAAAAAAAAAAACAGAAAAAAAAGAAAATGATCACAGCTATTATTGTAGAAGTAATTCAGATGCCAAAATTTTCCATAAGTAATGCTTGGGAGTTTGGCAGAGGGCAGGAAGGAATAGGACTAAAGGTATAATTGGATGGCCTGAGCCACAGAGCATAGGGATTTTTATAAGATTTCTAAGGCTGGAGAGTCATACAATGGAAACAGCACCAGGAAATAGGAAGGGAACAACTGCAGCTCTGACACCCGAGGAGAGTGGGAAAGAGGCAGTGCCAACCTCCCCTGGAAGAGTGCAGGCTTGGATTAAGGTGAGGAGCTAGGACAGCCAGGGAGGAGGCTGAAAAGTTAATAGGACAGAAAATTTAGAATTTTTGAAATTAAAATAAAAAGGTTTCAGAAATAAAGACAGTGAGCAGCTGAGTCAGGGAGAAGTATGTACAGAGAAGTATGCAAATGAACATTCAGGAAGGGAGAAGGGGCCCACAATGTCTGCCTTGTAGGTGATGAACAGAGAACCAGGTGAACTGGATACAGGTCTCATAGACTCAGCTGAGGCAGAAACAGTAGGCCTTACAGTGGGAGCAGAAAAGAGCATGTTTTCCATCTTGTGCAGATCTACACCATGGCAATGCCTAGGACAACGGGCAGTTTAGCAGTCCACTCTGTTGAGTGCAATAAAGGGCAGGAAACAGGGAGAGGACATGATTCCCAAGGGATGGGGCACAGTGGCTTCTCATGCACACTTCTTGGGATCAGTGTTGTAAGAGGAGATGGTGGAGACTCACAGGTACTCCCAGGAACTGTGCAGAATTAAACCTGTCAGTGAAACTGTTTATCACTCAAGTTTATGGGGTTTGGAAAGAAAGGAGCTGATATTTAGTAAATGTATCTGGAAGTGACCAGAGTCTCATGTTCTTCTCTGAATTCTCAATAGTACATTCTGGGTGGTTTTCATTTGTGTACTTTTTACTAGGTTTAACAGAGAAAGAAATCCGAAACTGCATCCGGATTGAAACAACAAGCAGTGTATTTATTTTCACGCATACAGAAGTGGAAAACCGATGTACCACTAACAAGATGTCAGAGAAATATGAAGGTAACACTGCTCCTTTAGCTATTTATTCAGTATACCTAAGGTAATTTTTAACTTTTTGTTTATTTCATTTATCTTCTTTGGACTCCTGTCTGTGGTATGGGAAAGGTGCAGATGAAATATTATAAGCATTAATTAACAGAGGAAATGATTAAAGTTTTCTTTACTCTTTGGCTATTTAATTTTTTTTATTTTCTTATTTTTTACATTTAATCACTGTACAACTTTATAGCATATGAAATGAATCATCTGCATGAATATACTGTATATTAGTCCAGTCAAAGATATTATCATATATATCATCACCAGATAATTTTCCAATTCTGTGTCTGTTAAACGTTTTGCTTCCCCCGCCTCGATTTAATTTAATGAACTTACTCATTTTTTTCTCGTGACCAAAGCACAATATTAGTCTTTGTTAAGTAAATATGGATGTGACACAGGCCTTCCTATCAAGAACCTTACAGGGGGAACCAGCAGTTAGCGTAATGGCTATGTCGCTGGACTCCCACGTAGTCGACCGTGGTTTGCGTCCCGGACCCGGTGGCTTAGAACTCATGCCAAGTGTGTGTGTGTGCGTGCCCAAGATCCCAAGAGGAGAATGGAAGAGAAGGGATTGCGGCGTGACCATCCCCCCTGGGGGGTGATTTCTCGCTTTCTGTCTCTATATCTCTCTCTGTCTGTCTGGCGAGCGCACGTGCCCTATAGCGAAAATCTCTCCAAACAAAAAAAAAAAAACCTTACAGGGAACCAGCAGTTAGCATAATGGCTATGTCACTGGACTCCCACGTAGTTGACCACGGTTCATGTCCCGGACCCGGTGGCTTAGAACTCATGCCAGGCGTGAGTGTGTGCATGCCCAAGATCCCAAGAGGACAATAGAGGAGAAGGGATTGCGGCGTGACCATCCCCCCTGGGGGATGATTTCTTGCTTTCTGTCTCTATGTCTCTCTCTGTCTGTCTGGTGAGCACATGTGCTCTATAGTGAAAACCTCTCCAAAAAAGAACCTTACAAAGGAGAAATATATATTAAGAACCATTAAAAAATATAGACTGCTCAGAGTCTAAAAGAGGTATATAAAAATAAGGCAATGAAAGTTCTGTGAACAGAAGAAAATAGGCAAAAGGAAATCTTAAGATGAATGTACATCAGATTTCGTGCAGAGAATTATTTAGGGGGGGTTCACTGTAGATTTAAGAAGACTTGAAAATGGAGAGGGGAAAAATTCAGGCAAGACTATTGAAGAACAAAGATACATGTCAGATTTTACAGAATGATTTTCCTTCCCAGAGTTTCAGGCAGTGCCTTTGGGCTTTCACTCTTAAATCTTAATCCCCAACTCAGATACTGTTTTAAACTTTGACACCAAGTGTCCAATAAAAATATCTGCCTGGCTGTCCATACGCATCAGTACTTCACCTATTTTCTCTCTACTGCAGTGATTCCTGTCACTATCTACCAGCATAGCTTTTACTTTACTGCCTAATAGGATTGTTTGAAGATTAAACAATGTGATGTTTATCATGGAACTAGCAGACTAACCAACAACTGTTGGCTACTTTGACCTCCCCTTTTTTTTGGCAGTCTCAATTTTGATGAATGACATTGCTTTCAACTAAGCCAATCAAGCCAGAAACCAGGGAGTTGTCTTTGATTTGGCCTCTTTTTAGCCTCCATATCCAATAAGAAACCATGTATAGTCCACTCTACCTACCAAGTACCTCCTCAAGTTGTCTCCATCTTTGCGTTTCCATGAACACACACCCCTACCCCCAGTCATCATTTCCAACCTGACTTATCACAGAAGCCTCCTACCTGATCTTCCAATCCTGCCTTCTTCCAGCCTATTCCATGCCTTTCTATGAAAAGAATCTCCACTTTACTCAGCAAATCTTCATGCTTTAAACATGTCATGGTTCCACATGGCCTTAAGATCATTTTCTGCTTCTTTTTCTACATATCTATACTTTACTCAGTCTCCTAAGCAAATCATACTCTGTCGTATGCCTTGCCATGATAAATAACTCCTTTCTCTTTTTAAAATTCGTATACTCCCTTACTTTGCCTGGTTGATTGCTACTTAATCTTCTTAGCATAAAAGGAAGCAGAATCACAGAAACTTGTGAATTTGAAGCTTACATTTTCATAAGGAAGACAGTCATGAACAAATAAAAATATAGTATTAGTAGAGAGGACAACCGGAGCTACCAGAGGAGGGGAGAGGTGGTGCATGGGAGAGGGGTGAATCTTGGGGGGTAGGTGGGAAGGGCTTAGGAAAGTGTTTAACACACACAAGAATGCATTAAAATGAGGCAAATGTATTATGAAATAGCATATCACAACAGAGTAAAGAGACATTGCTAATCTTATACATAAATCTCAAAAAAAAATTTACAAAGCTAGTAGAGCAAAACTTGAAGATACACATCATAATACAATGTTCATGTTGAAATGACAAATATAGTAACATCCTTAATTTGATTATCACACATGGCATGCATGCTTTGGAAAACCATATTGTACTCTACAAAGTTGTAAAACAATTCAATGTAAATGAGAAATTATTTTAAGAAAGAAAATACTACTTTAAAAATATGTAAATGTATAGAATAATGAATAGATCGTTTTAAATTTAGTATCAGAGCATATGGATGATCCACATATAGATACCTACTAAACATATGCAAAATGAGAACTGTTTCAACAACTATACACTTGCATTATAACAAGAAAAGAAAGAATGCAAAAAGAATGCAGAGTGTAAAACAAATAATCTAGTTACATACATTTTAAAAATGGATGTAGATTCCATGTCAGGTTATTGGGCAATATAATAATCTAATAGAAACATAATCTCAAATCAATCAAGAGCTCAAAGATGAAAAAATTAAATATAAGAATTAATTTAAAAGGGAGATTTCAAAGTTAAGGTACAAAAACATTGAGAAACACTGCCATTTATAAACTATAGATAAGTTAGACACTCAAGGACAAAATGTAATTTTCTGAAAATAAAATGAATAAAATCAATCACATATACAAATGATCTAAAATAATCACAGGGGCCAGCCTATATCATGGTGGTCAAGGCAGCAAAATGTCACATGGCTAACCCCACAGTTTGAGTCCTGGACCTGATGGCTTGAGAAACACACCAGGCACATGTGTGCACATGCCTAAAATCTCAAAAGGAGAGAGAGATGGAGGAGAAGGGGTAATAGGGTGACCATGCCCCATGTGAGTGCTTTCTCCTCTCTCTCTCTCTCACTTTAGTGAATGCACACACTCTCTAGAAAGGAAAAAATTTGAAAATATGGACCATGACATCAAATGGTTTTTTAACTGACAGAGAGGAATTTTCATAATGTATTCCTGCCTAATGAAACATTTCTCAGAAGGTGGTCTCAGAATGTATGTGCTTACAAGCAAATCCAGGATGAAAAACAGCAATGAATCAAGCAAACCACTATCAACATCGTTTCTTTTTTTTTTATGTATTTGTTTACGTCCTCTCACTGTACATCATTACAGCATACAAAATGAGATTTTCCATCCAGAGTACACTGTATATTGTCTCAATCAAGCACATCAACATACAGGTTATTGTCAACAAATAATTTTCCATGTCTTGTTTCCTGTATGTTTTGCTTTTTTCCCCCCATCCTTGATTCCCTATCTCTTACCCTCTGCCATCTCCCACTCTCTTCCCACACTGTCTCTGGTATCTATGTTTATTTTCTATACTGTTTCCCCCCCCCCATTTTTTATTGAATTAAAAAAGATTTTAATTAATCTAAATATTTTCATAGCAAACACAGCTGATATATACATTTCCATGAACAC
>NW_006204238.1:3798871-3841445 GCF_000334495.1 Tupaia belangeri chinensis
TTATCAGACATTTCCATGATTTGCATTGAACTGCTTGTGGATGAAGAGGAGTTATTCTTTTCCCTTGGAGGAGAGGTATTTTCTTGCTTTCCCATATTTCTTGTGGTCCTGCAGTGATTTCTTGTCATCTGATGGATGGTGTGTTTCTTTCGAATTCTTGAAGTTCAATCACGCTAGCTTTGTTTGCTGCAGGCTGAATTTTCAGTAGAAAATCTTTATTTCTCCTGTCCCCTGAAATGACTAGTTTGCAGGAGCCATGAGGAATCCTCTTCTGCTATCGACATCTTTTCTAAGAGAGGGATCCAATTTTGGCTCCACTGTTAATTGGCTGGCATCAAGAGGTTAGTTAATCTTTCTTTCTTTTTGGTTCCTCACATGTAAAATGAAAACAATAATTGTATTTATTTCACTTGCTTATCATAAAAAATAAATAATCCATAAGAAGTGATAAGAACAAAGCGTGACCTATATTACTCTATATCAGTTAGCATGACTTTGTAGCTTTCCAAGTGATATATAATAGAGATATATAATGTGGAGATATGGCAACATAATTTGTTTAAAAAAGTATTGAATAAGTATTCCACAAAAGATTATATTCATATGTTCTTATGAACATATGAAAGATAATATCATTAGGAATTGGGGAAATAAAAATTAAACCATAAGATACTACCTCATACAAATAGTGAACATTTTTAAATTGTTACTCATTAACAGTGTGTGGAAACGCTGAAGCTGCCATACATTTCTAGCTGGACTATAAATTAGTAAGATAGTGGCCAAGGGCTAATACAGTGCTCACGTGATTCTGGGTGCACGTGGAAGATGACAGGTTCAGTTCCAGGTCTATCTGTACATTTTGGACACACACCCATGATCCTGGCTCGCCAGTGAGGCTGGGGAGAGGGGAAGAGGGCTAAAAGAGACACTGTTGAGTTTGCTGTCTTTCTCTTTTTCATGAAACAAATATGCTTTAAAAAACTAGTGAAACCATTCTGAAAGCTGTTTGGTGATATCTAATAATACTGAAAAAAATACACACACACACACACACACACATACTAGGACTAAGTATGCGCCCAACAAAAATATGCACCAATAAACAGCAGAAGTAATGTACAAAAACATTCAAAGCAACACTATTCATTAACTAGATGCAAAATTCAAAAAAAATGGATACAATTCAAACATCAACCAAGTACAAAATTGGTAAATGGTGATATGAATTACTGCTACACACAGCATAGTGAACCTCAAAAACATAAGGCTGAGTGAAAAAAATAAAACAGATAAAAACATAACATGTATTCATTTTGTGCACAAAGTTCCAAAATAGACGAGCACTAATCTACAATGATATTAATACAACTGATGATTGCATTGGTAACTGATAATGACCGAATGGAGGCAGAAGGGAAGCCTCGGTGCTGATACTACTCTGTTTCTTAAAGTGAGCAATAATAACATGGTATAACATGTTCACCTTTTAAATATGACTTGATCTGTACACTTAGGATTTGTGTGCTTTTCTGTGTGAATATTGTACTTAGGTAGAGGAGTTTACTTAAAATAGAAAACAATACCGGACTGGAATTCGAACTAGTTAAGGTAACTGAGTTGGTATAGAGGCACTGGAATGAGAAAATGTCAAATATCCTCCCACAGTTTTCAATATGTAGGAATGAGAGGACGCTGCGAGATCAGAGACTCTTTTGTAGTCTCCAAATTTGATTTTCAATCCCCTCTTGGGACCCAGTTGGCGCAGGACTTCTCATCCAGAATCAGTTCAGCTCCCCGCCTCAAAACTTTTCATTGTTTCTGGAGAGTGCAGTTGCTTCTAAACTTAAGAGAACGAAGTCCAAATTTCCTTGGGTTTATTTACATCCAGATCCTCTCACTTCTGCTGTTCTTCCCTTCCCTGAACCTTTAACTTCAGCTTGAACTAATACTTAGATGAATTTTCTCCAGAACGCCACTGATCTTCCTGATTCCAGATCTTTGCCATGACAGTCCCATGGCTTATGAGGTGATTTTCACCCTAATAACTCTTACCTTTGGTTCAAGGTCTATGCCTGTCCTCTTTTCAAAATGTTATCTTCCTTAATTAACAAAGATCACAAAATTATTTTTTTCCACTCAGTAACACCTAAGCCAAAAAAAAAAGTTTGCTTTATTGATCTTTCTGTTTCCTTTTCTTTTCTTTTTATGTTTTTCTTCCTCTGTTTCCTTCCTTCTTCCTTTCTTTTATTCTTTTTTTTAAATTTTCCATGGTTTTACTAGTATATTTAGATATCAAATCTGTCTCCTCACTAAGAGTCTAAGGTCTTTAAATGTAGACATCATATTTTATATTTCTCTCAATCTTCAAGGAGAAGATGGTATAACTAGAAATATCTGTTTTATCTTCTACTAGTTCTTTTTATTATATTTGCATTATTGGTATCAACTTCAATCTATATTTCCTTTATAGAATCATTTTAAGCCACTCATTCACTTCTAAGAGTTAGCTCTGTCCAAACTAGCTAATGTAATTGTAAATAGAATCCACTCTCACTTTTGTTATCAAGATTCCATGACTATCATGAATAACCCTTATAGTGCTAATTCAGTTAAAAAATACACCTATCAATCCAAATACAAAATAACAAAACAGAACCACCATCCATCTGTATTTGACGTATTGGCACATGTTAATTTCTTTCCTACTTCTGTATGAAAGTTCAACATTAAATGTTATTATCCCTAAAAAAGCAATCGTGCTTTGTTTTTCATTTTGCCAGAGGGCATGTGCACTCTCTGGATGAGAAAGCATCCCCCATTGAGAAACACCCCACCACATTGAGAATGGTTACACCACAACTCACTCATCATCACATCCCCCTCCTTTTAGAATTTTAGGCACACACTCACACATGACCAGAGTGTTTTTCAAGCCACTGTGTCTTGGACCCTAACTGCGCATGCAGTCAACCATGTGGGATTCAGTGCCTTAACTACCATGCCACAGGCTGGACCCATCTTGCTAACTCTTAACCTGAGGTTTAATATTTTTTCTTGTAGTTAACTGTACTTTTACGTCTGTCTTTAAGTTTAAAACCATTCTTTTTTGTTTCTGTAATTGGAAGTTTTGAGATAACAGTCAATTGATTGACTATCCAAAGCCATGTGGTTATGTTCTTCCAGCAGCCCAAGACATGCTAATATAAATCAGACTCTGAGAGGCTGGCGTGAAACAGTAGCGGGCAGAGTAGTCAAGACCTGGGTTGTATTGCAGTCCAGTGCACCCTCTTACTAACCATGTATTCTGAAATAAGTTATTTTCAGCTTCAATATCCACATTAATAATGCCTGCTTCTCAGGTTCATGAGAATTATATAAACTAACGTGAGTGAAGTGCCTGGCATATACTAGATGCTTTATAAATGCTAGCTGTTAGCACTGTTATTATCATATTTATTATTAAACACCTCATAGGGATAAGGAGTGTTCTCTTGCTTTTTCACTTATTTATCAGAGCTGCATAACTGTACCATCTACTTCTCCCTTCCTTGCCAATAGGCTTTTCTTTAAAGTATGAATTTGTAAAATAAAATTAAATAGGCAATTTTCTTGAAACACCTTGCAGGTTCAATTTTGCAAGGAGCAGAGAAGTCCATATCTCTGGTTAAAGGTGGGAGGAGTGAATATGCAGCTGCTTTGGCATGGGAGAAAGGGAGCCCTGATCCAGAGCAGAAGGCGTTTTCTGAGTGGCTAGAATCAGTGAAGGAAAATCCCGTGGTGATTGACTTTAAGGTAAGATTGAAAAGCATTACAGGTAAGAAAGTAAAGTAGTTCTCTAGCATCCTGAATTGCACACTATACAATTTCTTTTCTTTTCCCCTCAAATAATAAAGGAAATGTCTTTCATAAGTATGCACGAGGTAACTTTTTAAAAATGTTGAATTATACATCCATTTGCTTTTGCTACTCAAATGAGTGGGGCAGTTTTTAGAACCTATCCTGCAGGAAATACCAGGAAAGGGGATATACAGAATAAAACTCCTCAAACTTGGCTTGAATAGTGTTCTTCCCTTCCTCATGCATACCAAATAATAATAATAACAATAGTAATAAAAATAACTTTTTTCTTGCAGTTATTTATTTGATAAGCACTCCTAAATTTTCATTTATGTGGGATAAAGGAAATTTTAGACCCATTTGATTTCCTGTTTCTTTTTTTTTAATAATTTTATGTAACTTTATTTGTTTTAATTTGATCAGAGAGGGAGAGAGAGAAAGAGAGAGAGAGAGAACAAGCAAGCTGCTAGGTCCAGTATTTGAGTCGCCGGCAGCTATGTGGGAGTCCAGCACCCCTAACCACCACGCCACCTGCCGGCCCCCTGATTTCCTGTTTCTATCACCATTGATTTAATTTTCTACTTTTGTGTCTGTTGTAATTACATAGTGAGGTAACTTTTTCATTTATGGAATACTTTGCTCACATATCAATCATACACCATTTAAAAGTAGTTTTGCCAAAAAATGTAACCAAATAAAAAATGAAGCTACCATGTTCATTTTATTTAAATGAACACAGATGAGATCAATCATTATGAAAATGGAATCATTTATGACAGGGTGAAAATACATTGAACTCTACAGGTTATCGTAGGAAAGACCTGGAAGCCCTTCTGGGCCCTTGGGAGTCTACACTGCACTGGGCAGTCATTTTTGGAGGTTTTAAAATGTTAATAAAATGAACTTGATTTATTGTTAGTGCCATCATTTTGGTACTGTAATTATTCATCAGCCCTACAGGCAAGGAAATTTCTCTGTTATCTCTTCCTCCTTACTTTCTCATCTGACTCTTTCAAAAGTTAGTACAGTTCCTGGAAAAAAAAAAAAAAAAGAACATGGAACTCCTCTCATCATCCTCCCTAGAATTTTTCTCTTTCAATTAAACTTAAAGAGATTTCATCAGAAGATTAAGAAGATGTCCAACCATTGGTCATCTAGCTCAGTACTTTTACACAAGCACTGGATGCTTAATAAATAATATGGTGTAAGTCCAAGTACGTAGCATCTCACGGTAGAATTGCAGAGAAAGTTTGTTCCAGACATACCTGTGCCCAGGGAGAGGGCTTTTCTCCACTGGTTCAGTAGGCAGCTATGCTGCATTCCACGATAATCCCTTTGAAGTGTGTGTCCAAGACTTGCCTTTCATTCCATGAAAACTGGACCATGGTGGCAACGTATTGCTAAGGTGAGTGTGACTGGATTGTGTCTTTCCCCTCTGTCCCAGCTTGCTCCCATTGTGGACTTGGTAAGAAACATCCCCTGTGCCGTGACAAAACGGAACAACCTCAGGAAAGCTTTTCAAGAATATGCAGCCAAGTTTGATCCTTGTCGGTGCGCACCATGCCCTAATAATGCCCGCCCCAGGCTCTCAGGGACAGAGTGCCTGTGTGTGTGCCAAAGTGGCACCTATGGCGAGAACTGTGAGAGACGGTCTCCAGATTATAAATCTAGTAAGTATCAGTAACTGACTGTGAGGTAGGCATCTTCTCTCTCCTAAAAATATTCTAGGTTGGTCAACTCAAAGAGGACAGTTTAAAATATATAGTAGTGATTAATAGAGGCTGGGAAAGGTATGAGGGGAAAGGCACATAAAGAGATATTGGTTGACTATGATAAAATTATAGTTAAAATTACAGTAGGATAACTATAAATAATGACAATTTAATGTTTAACATGATGAATATGAATGTCCTTAACATAAAGATGTTCATATTTGCCTATGTATGTGTGCATTTTTTATATATATGTATGTGTGTGTGTATGAAGCATCTTCAAATATTTATAGAAAGGTGTATTATGAAAAAACTATGCATAGATTTCAAAAATGTTTACACCAAAATAAACATGTACTTTTATTCCACTTTCCAGAAACTTTTCGAGGTCTCCTTGTATCTACGCACACATATGTATATATGTTTGTTGTGTATCTGTGTACCTAATGAATATAATTATCTTATTTATAATTTGTATATTAACTTACAGTATGTTAAATATGTATAATTTGATAAATTATACATGCACATTTATAAACTTGCTGATAGTATATAATGATTCCTACTTGTTACATGTAATTCAAGCTTCTGGAAACAGGAAAGGGAAGTCAGGCAATGTATCAGACCCTTCCTGTAGTTTCTTTTAATCTTCAGAATAATATTATAATGTGCCACAAAGGCGATCGCACAGTTAAAAAGTGAGCAAACCAGGTTGGCCTGTCTCAATAGCCCAGATTCTCTCAGACACGCAGTAGGTTGGTTTTCCTCTATTACAGATGCAGTAGATGGGAACTGGGGTTGCTGGTCTTCCTGGACTGCATGTGACACTACTTATAAGAGATCAAGGACTCGGGAATGCAATAACCCTGCCCCTCAACAAGGAGGAAAACCCTGTGAGGGACAGAAGCGGCAAGAGGAGGACTGCACATTTTCAATAATGGAAAATGAGTAAGGCTGCTTTTGGGGAAAAATGGGTCATTTCGCCCACAAACATAGAGTTCAGAAATTCATTAACCTTTGCTAAAGAAACTATCAGAATGTCACCTCTGCCAGTGCAGCATGTTAGTGAAGCATTGGATTGGCTCCTAGCCCTTTTTTTCGTATGTAATGTTTTCTCTCTATTTAGTACATATGTGTGTATGTAGTGTGTATAGGCACACCCATATATGCATATACATATATACATAAGATGTGTATGTGTTTATGTATATATATATATACACACACACATTTTTTTTCTCTTCTAGTGGACAACCATGTATCAATGATGATGAGGAAATTAAAGAAGTAGATCTTCCTGAGATAGAGACAGATTCAGGGTGTTATCGTCCTGATCCTCCAGAAAATGGTTTTATCCGGGTAAGAATCCTGACCTTCACTGTTGGCTTGGAGTTAAAAAAAAAATAGTTTGAAAAATGTAGATTTTTTTCTTTTAGAGTTTTTATTTTCTATTTTAATAATCTCCTATTTAAAAATACAAAATAATATTTAGAAATGCTTTGCCACTCTTCTATCTTTAATTCCTGGAGATGCTTTCACACTTCATTGTTATACCAAAGGATGCAAGTTGCTGTGTTCCTTGGTACTACTTAGTTTGTATGATGATGATATATTTATTTATGTCAATAGAGAGTGGGACTTCAGAAAAAAATAGATTTGGATGACTTGTAGGAATATGCAACTAAAATCTGGCTATTTATTTTTAAATCATAGCAAACTAATGCCCTCATCTGCATATTAACAGAAAGACAAACTAGACTTGGCCATAATCAGAAAAGTTGATTGGTCTGTATTGTTTTATTATAGGTTAAAAACCCACAGAACTTGGGCGAGGTCCATGGACTGATAGAAGTCATGTGGGTCTCATATGTGATTGCTGGTCTCATGTGCTGATTGCACAGATTGAGTCCCAGACCGAGCAGTTTGAGAAATATGCCAGGTGTATGTGTATGTGCCTGCTCAAAATCCTGGAAGGAGAAAAAGGTGGAGGAGAAGGGATTGTATATATATATATAAGATGTGTGTGTGTGTATATATATGTATATATATATATATATATACACACACACATTTTTTTTCTCTTCTAGTGGACAACCATGTATCAATGATGATGAGGAAATTAAAGAAGTAGATCTTCCTGAGATAGAGACAGATTCAGGGTGTTATCGTCCTGATCCTCCAGAAAATGGTTTTATCCGGGTAAGAATCCTGACCTTCACTGTTGGCTTGGAGTTAAAAAAAAAATAGTTTGAAAAATGTAGATTTTTTTCTTTTAGAGTTTTTATTTTCTATTTTAATAATCTCCTATTTAAAAATACAAAATAATATTTAGAAATGCTTTGCCACTCTTCTATCTTTAATTCCTGGAGATGCTTTCACACTTCATTGTTATACCAAAGGATAGCAAGTTGCTGTGTTCCTTGGTACTACTTAGTTTGTATGATGATGATATATTTATTTATGTCAATAGAGAGTGGGACTTCAGAAAAAAATAGATTTGGATGACTTGTAGGAATATGCAACTAAAATCTGGCTATTTATTTTTAAATCATAGCAAACTAATGCCCTCATCTGCATATTAACAGAAAGACAAACTAGACTTGGCCATAATCAGAAAAGTTGATTGGTCTGTATTGTTTTATTATAGGTTAAAAACCCACAGAACTTGGGCGAGGTCCATGGACTGATAGAAGTCATGTGGGTCTCATATGTGATTGCTGGTCTCATGTGCTGATTGCACAGATTGAGTCCCAGACCGAGCAGTTTGAGAAATATGCCAGGTGTATGTGTATGTGCCTGCTCAAAATCCTGGAAGGAGAAAAAGGTGGAGGAGAAGGGATTGTGGCATGGCCATTCCCCATGAAAGAGAGTGCTTTTTCCTCCTCCCCGGCTCTCTCTGGGGAGTATGCATGCCCTCTAGCAAAGATTATATATATATATATATATATATAAAATGTCTCACTGGGGAGACAGAGAGAGACAGAAAGACAGAAAGAGAAATTATCCTTCGCGAAATCATCCTTCGCCCGCAGAGAGATGGCCATGCCACAATCCCTTCTCCTCCGTTCTTCTTTTGGGATCTTGGGCACGCACGTACATGTGCCCAGCATGAGTTTAAGCCACCAGGTCTGTGGACTTGAACCATGGTCAACTACATGGGAATCCAGTAATAGGGCCATTATACCATCTACTGGTCCCAGTAATCATAACTTTAATGTACCTTTACATTTTATCTTATTTCATTAAGCAATATTATGTTTCCATGATTTAAAAAATGAATACTTTTCATCAGATGGGTCTTTGGCTTTCTATGTAAATGTTTAAGGAGATACATAATATTTAAGACACAGGGCATGCTTTCTTTTTCATTTTATCTTTCTTCAACTCAATATAATTTTTATATTAATCTTTTGCCATCTGTATCATTTTTATCATATTTATGATAAATGATTCTCTAAGGTCAGTAAATATCCACAGAGCATAGTCTGGGCTAACGTATCTTCCATATTCACTTGTCTTCTGCTAATGTATAAAGCACCATGCCTAAGGGTTTTACGGAGGAGGAATATTTCATAATTCCAATTAGTCTTTACTTGGGAACAGAGGTTCTCAAACTCAATAATGCAATGGAGGGCTTGTTGAAACACACATTACTAGGTCCCAGTTCTAGACTTTTTGATTCAATAGGTCTTGTGCAGGACCCAGATATGTTCTTATCTAACATGTTCCCACGTAATACAGGTGTTGCTAATTCAGGAGCCACACTGTAGGAACTAATTCTTTACAACATGGCTTAGCAAACTATGGCCCAAATCTGGCTTGCCAACTTTTTTCAATAAAACTTTTTTGGAACACAGCCACATTCACTTGTTTACATATTGTACAAGAGGTCTTCAAAAAGTCCACAAAACTATGCGGATTATGAAAAAACTATTCATGAACTTTTTTTCCACCACAATAAATTTATACTTTAATTCCATTTTCTGCAAACTTTTTAAAGTCCTCTCATATATTCCTACTTTCAAATAATAAAGACACAGATGAGTAACTGTGATGGACTCCTGATAGCCTATAAAAAGTGACAAATAGGGCCAGCAGGTGGCATGGAGGTTAAGGAAGCTGGATCTCACATGACCAACTTAGTCCCAGACTGAGCAGCCTGAAAGATCACCCTGGCTCATGTACATGCACGCCCAAAATCCTGAGAGAAGAAAGGAGAAGGTATATAAGGGAAATGCATCAGGACATTGGTCTGGGCACAGATTTTTAGATAAAACCTCAAAAACCTGGATAAAAAAATAAAAAATAGATAAATGAAATTATATCAGACTAAAAAGCTCCCATACAACAAATAAAACAATCAACAGCATAAAAAGAGAGTGTATAGAATGGCAAAAATATCTGCAAGCTATATTTTCAACAAAGAATATCACAATATACAAGGAACTTAAGCAACTCAAATAATTAGCTTAAGAAATGGGCAATCAATCCAAACAAACAGTTCTTAAAAGAATCATAAAACTGGGAAAATTGGGAACCAGCAGTTAGCATAATGGCTATGTCGCTGGACTCCCATGTAGTCAACCATGGTTGGCGTCCCAGACCCGGTGGCTTAAAACGCATGCTGGGTGCGTGTGCATGCGTGCCCAAGATCCCGAAAGGAGAATGGAGGAGAAGGGATTGCGGCGTGACCATCCCCCCAGGGGATGATTTCTCGCTTTCTGTCTCTTTGTGTCTCTCTGTCTGGTGAGCGCACGCGCCATGTAGCGAAAACCTCTCCAAAAAAAAAAAAAAAAAGAATCATAAAATTAACCAAGAGGAATATGGGAAAATGCTCAACATAACTAATTATCAGGAAAATGCAAATCAAAAACACAAAGTGGTATCACTTTATCCAAGTTAGAATGACTATTATCCAAAAAATTAAAAAGACAAGGCAGATAAGGATGTGGAGAAAATAAATTTTTACTGCAATTGTTCTGGAACTGTAAATTGGCATAGCCATTGTACAAGACAGTGTGGAAGCCCCTCAAAAAACTAAAAAGAGAACTGTCAGATAATCCAGCAATCCCAGTCCAAGGTGTATATACAAAGAAAAGGAGATCTATATGCTAGAGATATCTGCACTCCAGTGTTTATTGTTGCATTATTCACAATAGCCAAGAAAGAGAACAATCTAAGTGTTCATTAACAAGAAAGAAGAAATTGATGTGTATATATACAATGGAATACTACTCAGTCATTTAAAAGGATGACATTCTGTCATTTCAGGTAACATGAACAAAGGGATATTATATTAAGCAAAATAATATGGGCATACAAAGAAGAATTTCACCAGTTTCCAGTAATATATGGAAACTAAAAAGAATGAACCCAAGAAATAGTGTGTAAAGCAGTGATTACTTGATGCTGGGAAAGGTGGTAGGGAGGGGAATGCATAGAAAAATGCTGGTTAGTGGGTACAAAATTACAGCTAGGTAAGGAACAAGTTCTAGTATTATATAGCACAGTGGGCTAAGTTTAGTTAACAGCAATTTATTGTATATTTCAGATTTGCTAAAAGAAAATATTTTAAATATTCCTAATACAAAGGAATGACAAATTTCTAAGATGATGGATGTACTAATTACCCTTATTTGATTGTTACACATAGTATTTACATACTGAAAAATCACACTGTATCCCATAAATATATGCAATTATTTTGTGCCAGTTTTTAAAACTGCATGTCAGATACAGATGCCTAAATAAGTTTTAATCTATTTATGCCAGCTACTTACAAAAACCATTAAAATTGACATTCTAATTTTTTAAAACATTAAAGGCTTTTAAACAATGATTTCTATTCTTATGACTTTTTTACAGTCTTTTATATAAAATTAGATTAATGTTTCCATTTTCATGAATAAATTCACCATGTTTTATTTCGCTCTTTATTAAATGTCTGATCTCTATCTACCAATAGTTTTTACTCAAATGTTATACAATTTTGCTTTTTCTAATGAGTATTGTCTGGAATTTCTAGTAGCAAAATGTCCTTTGCATGGAATCAAGCAAAAGCAAATGTACCTAATTCCACACCACAGCGATCATATTATTGCACATGAAAATATCCGTTTAATGATTAAGACACATGTCCTAGTCAAGTAGGCTTCCATGTTCCATCAGTCTAGCAGATGTGTTAGTTTAAGTTTGAAAGTTGCAGCATAGCTTAGAGCAGATAACATTGTATAAAAAAATGGAAACAAAAGTTTAAGATAATAACTTATTTCATGAGGAACAAAAGAAAGAAGTGTGTAGCCTTTGTATAAAACATTGTAACCATTACTACTATTCATCAGTCAACTTCCCTGGAAATATAGCCACACCAGTCATAACCAGTAGGAAGATATTTTAGGTAGCATATTCTAGGAAACAACTTTACTCATTGCACAAGCAATAACAAAAGTTGGTGATTGAGCTTTATCCTCCTCAAAATTCTCAACTTTAATTCTCAGAATAACTCTCTCATCAATTCCTGCTAGTCTGCTCTCAGTACAGGAAGATAGTGTTACATCAATATCTCCCTAGGAAAGATAGTGTTTCACATTCTTTCAGCAAATAGTTATTAAAGCCTGTGTAAAGATTTGTGAGAATGAGAGCTGGTTATAAAGTTACCACTCAAGGTCAAAAACAGGACTGATATATGTGGTAAACTATAAAAATAGAGCTTTATACAAGTTTCTCCAGAACTGAAAGGATGGTACACCAAATAAAAATCAAGAAGTTTCCACAGAGGATTTCCTGAGAATTGAGTAAAATTTTTCATGATTTTTAGTAATAATAACAGCATATAGGTTTGTTATATATGCAGGCTGTATCATTGGTTCAGTTTATAGCCACTACATCATAAGTATGCTGTTTTTCTGCTCTAATATTAGGCCATCCCATTTATAGTGGAGAGCAAGTTTTTAAGAAAAAAATATCTAAACAATTTAGAACAGCAGTATGGAAGATGAATTATTATGATTAGTTCAAAGTTGTCCTGGTAAAAAATAACAAATGCTAGAGGCCAGTTTCTGGTGTAGTGATTAAGGTGACTGGATCCCACATGGCCATTGCACAGTTCAAATCCCAGACCCAGCAGCTTGAAAAATATGCCAAGCACATGTGCATGTGCACCCAAAATTCTAAGAGGAGAATAGAGAGAAGAGAACGCAGTGTGGCCATCCCCTCTCCAAGTGATTTCTCTCTCTCTCTCTCTGGTGAGTGCACCTGCTCTATGGCAAACTAATAATAATAATAATAATAATAATAATAAAATGAAAGAACAAATGCCATGAAGAAAGACAGCAATGATAAGAAAGGAAGAACTTGGAGAGATAATCAGATGTAGAAATGTGAGGGAGTAGGTACAGGAGTAAAGGAATAGAAGGAATACAAGTAACCTTGCGGTATTTAGAGATTACTATTCAGAGCACTAATAATTTACTTGCTTTAATTCTAGAATGAAAAGAAACTGTACTCAGTTGGGGAAGAAATTGAAATTGCATGCCTTACTGGATTCAAAGCTGTTGGATACCAGTACTTCAGATGCTTACCAGACAGAACCTGGAGGCAAGGGGATGTGGAATGCCAACGTGAGAATGGGGCAGACATGTTCTGTGACTACTTTACAGGGTGAATGTGGCCAATAGAGAGTGAAATCACATCCTTAGACCAGTACAGTTTACTGCTTTTTGGTTACTTTGGGGAAAAGATTCAGTGAAGCAAAACATAGTGCTCATTTGCTAAAATTAGATTTCAAATGCAGTATCTCCATGCTTCAGTTCTCCTGCCCCTGCACGGCAGCCTCATACTGACTGAACTGCAAAGCATGTGTCTAAAAAGAAATTAAGGACATTTGCAAACTGTATCTAACCACAGACATCCGTCTTGCTTTATGTACAAGTGATACAAATTGATGCATTCCCAGATGATATTTATACTCTTGTCTATATCAAAACTGGAGTTTTATGTGGGGTGCAGGTTTCTCCAAGGGACTGTTCCTTGGAGTACATTCACATTCTTTACTGAGAAAGAGTGAACAGCAAGGTAGACGCCATGAGCATTTGTGCTACAGTAAAGAAAAAAAACAGATCAAATAAGGCTCCTATGGAAACCCCAAAGACACATTATGGGGCACTATGAGGCAGGGTTGAGCCCGATGTCCATTATTGCCTCTGCACCACTCACAATGAGGTAACTTACTTTTGGGAAAACCTACCAGGGCAAAGAGAACAAAAACTGTTTCTCAACATGAAAAGGCCCCAGTGATGCAATGAAAGTTGGATGGAGCCAGCTCCTTAGCAAGAGAACTTCAGATCGTGGAACTAAAGAGAGTTTTCGAGAGGAAGAAACTCTGAGTGGAAGCCTGAGATCCTTAACACCTAGATATTCTGATTAAAAGGAGGCTCTGGGAACCAACAGTTAGCGTAATGGTTATGTCGCTGGACTCCCACGTAATCGACCATGGTTCGCGTCCCGGACCCGGTGGCTTAAAACTCACACCGGGCTTGTGTGCGTGCATGCCCAAGATCCCGAGAGGAGAATGGAGGAGAAGGGATTGCGGCGTGACCATCCCCTGTGGGGGGTGATTTCTCGCTTTCTGTCTCTATGTCTCTCTTTCTCTGTCTGGCGAGCGCACGCACCCTGTATCGAAAACCTCTCCAAAAAAAAAAAAAAAAAAAGGAGGCTCCACAACTGAGTGGATGCAGTAAAATATCATTAAAATCACCTCTAGGGTTGCATAAAATCTTCCCACATCTATTGAGTATTCCCCTTCATTAACCACACCGAATGCTGCTCTCCTTGCAGGGGCAGGGTGCCTTAAGCCGGTCGTACAGGAAGGCCTGACACTCTCACCATTCCAGAGAGTATACAGAATTGGTGACTCCATTGAGCTAACCTGCCCCAGTGGCTTCATTGTTTCTGGGCCATCGAGGTACACATGCAGCGGGGATTCTTGGACACCACCTGTTCCAAACTCCCTTACCTGTAAAAAAGGTAAGTACCAGCTCAGGATTCTAGGGTCTGATAAGGTGGTGCATCCACAAGTGGAAATAGATTATAGCAGCATTACTTCTCAAGTGTGTTTTGGGGAGAGAAAGAAGATTTGACTGAAAGGATGGTTATATTTCACGTGTGCAAATAACAAGATCAGGCAATAAATTAGTTATTTACTGGTCAAGTGAATGTCTTCAAATTTTAAAGAGCAAATTCAATTTTCTTTTCCAATGTAAAAACTTGGTATTTAGAGGGAGTGCAAGCTCTCTCATCTTAGAATTGATAGACAGTTGAATTTTTTGGTCAAGGTGGAAGGTCATAAAACAGTTGTACACACATAAGTAAGCATTTTATTTCAATCTAAGACATTAATTTTTTTCTGACATAGGACTAAGATCTTTTATTTCTTAAAGTTTTTCTTGATAAGAAAACACTTCAGGTGAAACAATCTCATTTTCCCTTTGTTTTAATTATTTTTCTTTATTTTAAATTTATTTATATACATTCATTCACTGTACATCATTACACATAGAAAATGAGATTTTCCATCCAGATTCACATTCTTTACTGAGAAAGAGTGAACAGCAAGGTAGACGCCATGAGCATTTGTGCTACAGTAAAGAAAAAAAACAGATCAAATAAGGCTCCTATGGAAACCCCAAAGACACATTATGGGGCACTATGAGGCAGGGTTGAGCCCGATGTCCATTATTGCCTCTGCACCACTCACAATGAGGTAACTTACTTTTGGGAAAACCCACCAGGGCAAAGAGAACAAAAACTGTTTCTCAACATGAAAAGGCCCCAGTGATGCAATGAAAGTTGGATGGAGCCAGCTCCTTAGCAAGAGAACTTCAGATCGTGGAACTAAAGAGAGTTTTCGAGAGGAAGAAACTCTGAGTGGAAGCCTGAGATCCTTAACACCTAGATATTCTGATTAAAAGGAGGCTCTGGGAACCAACAGTTAGCGTAATGGTTATGTCGCTGGACTCCCACGTAATCGACCATGGTTCGCGTCCCGGACCCGGTGGCTTAAAACTCACACCGGGCTTGTGTGCGTGCATGCCCAAGATCCCGAGAGGAGAATGGAGGAGAAGGGATTGCGGCGTGACCATCCCCTGTGGGGGGTGATTTCTCGCTTTCTGTCTCTATGTCTCTCTTTCTCTGTCTGGCGAGCGCACGCACCCTGTATCGAAAACCTCTCCAAAAAAAAAAAAAAAAAAGGAGGCTCCACAACTGAGTGGATGCAGTAAAATATCATTAAAATCACCTCTAGGGTTGCATAAAATCTTCCCACATCTATTGAGTATTCCCCTTCATTAACCACACCGAATGCTGCTCTCCTTGCAGGGGCAGGGTGCCTTAAGCCGGTCGTACAGGAAGGCCTGACACTCTCACCATTCCAGAGAGTATACAGAATTGGTGACTCCATTGAGCTAACCTGCCCCAGTGGCTTCATTGTTTCTGGGCCATCGAGGTACACATGCAGCGGGGATTCTTGGACACCACCTGTTCCAAACTCCCTTACCTGTAAAAAAGGTAAGTACCAGCTCAGGATTCTAGGGTCTGATAAGGTGGTGCATCCACAAGTGGAAATAGATTATAGCAGCATTACTTCTCAAGTGTGTTTTGGGGAGAGAAAGAAGATTTGACTGAAAGGATGGTTATATTTCACGTGTGCAAATAACAAGATCAGGCAATAAATTAGTTATTTACTGGTCAAGTGAATGTCTTCAAATTTTAAAGAGCAAATTCAATTTTCTTTTCCAATGTAAAAACTTGGTATTTAGAGGGAGTGCAAGCTCTCTCATCTTAGAATTGATAGACAGTTGAATTTTTTGGTCAAGGTGGAAGGTCATAAAACAGTTGTACACACATAAGTAAGCATTTTATTTCAATCTAAGACATTAATTTTTTTCTGACATAGGACTAAGATCTTTTATTTCTTAAAGTTTTTCTTGATAAGAAAACACTTCAGGTGAAACAATCTCATTTTCCCTTTGTTTTAATTATTTTTCTTTATTTTAAATTTATTTATATACATTCATTCACTGTACATCATTACACATAGAAAATGAGATTTTCCATCCAGAGTACACTGTATATTGGCTCAATCAAGCACATCAACATATGTATTATTGTCAACAAATAATTTTCCATTTCTTGTTTCCTGTATATTTTGCTTTTTTTTCCCTCCTTGATTCCCTATCTCTCACCCTCTGCCATCTCCCACCCTCCTCCCACACTGTTGCTGGTATCCATGGTTGCTTCCTATGCCTTTTTCCCCACATTTTATTGAGTCACTAAAGATCTTAATAAATCTAAATATTGTTTTATTTTTTATTTATTCGCGTGTATTTTAATTTGCTAGAGGGTGCATGTGCTCACCAGAGAGAAAGGAAGAGAAAGAGAAAGGGCCACCCAAGGGGGATGGTCACGCTGCAGTCCCTTCTCCATTTTTCATTTCAGGATTTGGGGCATGCACATACACACATATGCAGCATGTTTTTCAAGCCACCAGGTCTGAGACAAACTGCAGTCAGCCATGTGATCCAAGTGCCTCAACCACAAGGCCACTGACTGGCCCAACAATCTCATAATTCATCATCTATCTTATCCTGTATCAGTTTTTCTGAAACAGTGGTTTTTAATTCCAGGTGGTGTATTTCTATTTAAAAATCCACATAAACCCCATCCTTCAGATTCTGGTGTCATAGAACTGGGGAGGGCCCAGGGCTTAGCACTTATTTTAAAACTCTTATAGCTAGTCCAAGTGTGTGCCCAGACTTGAGACCCCATTGATTAGTGGGTGAGAATTAAGATACCATTGTTTTAAAGAGAAATGAAAACTTGAAGACAATTTCTAACAAAAAAAGAGAATACTTTTAATTTTTATGTTTTTTTCTTATGCTTTTCAGTATTCTCATTCAAAACTAACAAAACAAAATTATTTCAGATCATCACTTCTATTTAATTGATCAACTTTGTTTTTATAAAAGTAATTCCCTTTTCCATCATTTATTTTATCAGTTTATTTAATAGTATTTAATCAACTTATACAACTACAATAACAAGTCTAACTAGAATAGATTTATTGATTCAAACAAACACAACTGACTCTTGGTACACATATTGCTCAATTACTGAGAGCGAATAGTATGAAGCTATGCAAGCGAGTAGCCCGTAAGCCTTGACAGTGAGCGTGAGCCCATCAACTGGCCCAGGGGGCAGGAGAGCAGCAGCTAACCTGGTGAGCCAGTTCACTGTAGTTAAGAGAGCTTACAGTAATTCATAGCTTCCCAACTTCTCAATGTGCTTGTTCAATAATGTCATTTTTAGTATAATCATTTCATTGTAATCTCTAATGTACATGTAATAGTTGTATGTATTTTGGGAGACCGTGTAGTTTTTCCAAACAGGTATATAATGTGGATGGAGCAAGTCAAGAGAAAAACAACCACCATCTCCAACATTTATCATTACTTTGTGTGGTGCACATTCAACGTCTACTCTTCTGGTTATTTTTAAGTATACATTGAATTGTCACCAACTTTCTTCACTCTAATGTGCAATAATGTTCTATAACCCAGCCTATTCTTTATGTGCACTCTTATATCTGTTGAGTGTGACTATTTTAATCAAAGAATTCTAGAGGAGGTTTCTTAGATCAAAGAGGACTATGTCCACTTTGCTTATTAAAACGAAACAAAACAAAAACTGATCACAGGAAAGCTAAATGAAACGGTCTGAGCCAAACAGGAGCCACAAAGTCCTTCTTTCAAAACTTACCTTTATATTCTCTTCTGGGCTTTTATAATGTGTTAAGGAAAGGGAGAAAGTTAACCTTCTGAATAACCTTAAATATCAATATAGATATCTTGTGGGAATTCAGTAGACTCCTGAATATAAGAAGAAATTATAAATAATGTAATTGGAGACTGGCAGGTGGCATAGTGGTTAAGGTTCTGGACTTGCACATAGATGACTCTGGTTTGAGTCCCAAACCTGGCAGCTTGGTTTCTCACTTTTTCTCTCTCTCGTCAAATTTTAAAAAGAAAAATAAATAAATAAATATTTTTAAAAATAAATAAGTAAATAAATAATGTAATTGTCAGAGGAATGCATGCATTCGGAATCCATAGGTTTTAGATAGTTAAATCTGTGGCTACCTTAGAGTATCTTCTCTATGAGAGCACATAGGTACACACACATACATACACATGTGCACTCACATACACTCACAATTCTGTCCTTAGAAAAGAAATTAAAATCACAGGCCCAGCCATGATGATGCAGTGGTAGCATGACACTTTACAGTGTTGAAACCTTGGAAGACAGGGGTTCGGTTTCTAGGTAACCAAACATAGGATTCTGACTGTCTGGACAGAGGATTACGGTGTGAGACCTCTCTCTCACTCTTTCATGAAATAAGTGAATAAGCAAAACTTTATTAAAAAATGAAATTATAATACATGCTGAGAAGAGATGTGAAGTACTCTACATCTAGATAAAGGAAATAAATATGTTATTTCATATACTTTCCAATAATATTGACAGAAGACCAATGCGGTGTCACAGAGAGAGAAAGGCCATAATTAATAAACGTGTATGCTGAGAAGTAAAGAGACTTTGAGGCTATCACTTGGCCAGTGGAAGACTTCATTTTTTCAACGTGGAAAGATTTTGCTCCCTGAAGTAGGATGCTTCATGGCCTCACAGCTACTTTCTTCCTTCCTCTGAGCACTCATACCTGCAACAGGACTTCAAGGATCCTCTTGCCCTCAGCACTTCAAAGATTGTAGAGTGTTCTCATTTCCATTGCTCATAAACTGCTGGGAGGTGTGGGCAGCTGAGTTCCAGTGTCTACTCTAACCTAATGCTAATGGGGCGGGGGGAGAGCAAGACTCCTCATGTGTGATCCTTGACCATTTCAAATTGCTAGAACAGAACTATGCTCTGTGACATGGGAAAGCTGACTTCTTTGAAACAAAGTGTACCTTGAGGTCCCTTCCTGGATTAAGTGTGAATTTATTTACAGAAGAAAAAAGAGGCAAATTTTGCATAATTGTCATCATTAATATCCATACTGCTAAATCTAATGGATTTTTTTTAACCTCCCAACAACCTTCAACAGTGTTGATCTTTAGTAACTGTTGGTTTTTTTGGTTTTGTTTTTTCTTGAAGAGGGGAAGCTTTAAAGATACAATGTCTTTTGTTTAGCTCCTAACTCTCTGCCTGGTATCCTGTTTTTAGCAGGCTCTAATCTGTGCTTAGACATGAGATGTTGAAGTTCTTCAAAGTAGATCTGCCTCCTAACCTCATGCTACACTCTCCTGCTGGAGAATCACACTCTTATTCACATCCATAGCTTCAATGATTCTCCCAAAGACTACTAACAAATTAAAATCTTTAAGACAGATTTATCTACTGAGCTTTAGATAAAACTATCCAAATTTCTATATATCTATTTGTTTAGATGTCTTATAGATACCATAAATTCAATATGTGCATGGACAAACTCTTGAATTATTACTCTCCTGTCCTAAAACTAAATGTCTTGTAATATTTTCTACTCTAGGTAAATTGCCAATGTCTAACTTCTCAGGCAAACCTAGAACTAAGAATCATACTTGACAGTTCTTATAACTTACCTGTAACATGCCATATGTATTCTACTTGCTGAATATCTCAGGTTTATCCACTTCTACCTCCGACACCTTGTTCTAAATTTCCATTGCCTTTCTTGAGCCACTGTAATGGCATCATGAATTGTCTACCCATAGCCTTCCTGACCACCATGCCTTTCTAAATTGACTGACACAAAAGCCAGAATTCCCTTCTTTTTTTCAAAATTCAGACCTAATTTTGTCACATTACTCCTGCTAAAGACCCATCAAAGACTTTCCACTGCTTTTAAAATGAAAACGAAAATCCTTCAAGGACTCCATTAGCCCCTTCATAGCCTATCACATATGTACCTCTTTGGCCACATCTTCCAAACTCTCGTTTCTATTTATTTCAAACACACTGACCTACTTTCAGTTCCAGGAAAGTCCCATGCTGTCTCCGTTTTGAACATTTTCGTACTTGATGGCCTTTGTTTTGAACGATTTTCCTTTCTTTCACTCATTACCATTCCTAACCTTTCTAGTGACATCAGTTTTCTTCATTATATGCTTTCTCTTTAATAGCAGTAATGCAGCAACTATTCTATTGGCATTAGTGTGTTTGATAAAATTCTGTCTGTCCCCACAAGTTTATTAACTCCATAAGCACAGGACCTGGGTCAGATCTGTCTTAATTCACTATCCTCAGAACCTAATAGAGAACTAGGAATATCAAAAGTGCTCCATAAACATTTGAGAAACAAATGAACAAAATTTTCCCAGTTCCATTTTTTTTAGTTCTGTGAACTTAATAGCAATATTAGGTTGGGAAATGACAGCTCATTTGGAGCTGAAGAGGACCTTTCAGAAGGAATATCTCTCGACAACATATTTGGAGTAGCCAAAATGGATGCTATAACTCCAGGAAATAAATGAGAATCCTTCACACACTTTTTCTCCTGAATTCAGACTTGTCACTTGGAATCCATGCTGTGCACTGTCTTTTTCTCCCTTTTCTTTTGTTTCAGATACTCTGTTAGAATTAAAGGGCCATTGTCAGCTAGGACAAAAACAATCAGGATCCGAATGTGTTTGTATGTCTCCAGAAGAAGATTGTAGGTAAGAAATCATTTAAGGCCTATGTTTGGAAACAGTAAAAAAAAAAAAAAAAAAAAAAAGATAACCAGCTTGATGGAAAAGCTGATTTTCTTGAAGCACAACATGAAACATATTACTTTTTCATATAACTCATATCCCTGTGCTCTGTTGAATTCCTCCTTCCTCAGTGGGTAGTAAGCTTTCTTAATTATCTGAAAGCCTAGTTCTGTAAGTTTCCATAGTTTTCATCTGTTAAAGCAGTCCGATTTTATTATGAAGACTTAATTCCTATCCACCTACAAACTCAAACTCAATTATATCAAAGACTTCCTTTTCCCCAATAAGTATAGGGGAGGTGGTGAAGTTGTAACTCTAAATAGTTTGCAATACTTCTTACCTCTAACAGGACTAGGCCATCTACCCAGAGAGAGTAAGCATACCCAGGGTATGACTTAAAAGCTCATGTTCTGAATCACAATGCAAACACACTTGAAAAGCTACATAATAATATAAGATTCTATATGGCAGGTCAGCATTAATTACAGTGTTTTAGAGTCAAGTGGAGTTAAGGTCAACCATGGGCTAGGTTGATCATGCAAGCATCAACAAATAGGCAAAAACTGAGTGGATGCAGGCAGAGAGAAGAAACAATGAACGCTGACTGATGGAGGTGCAGAGAACAGCAAAGGATGAATAAGCATAGTTTAAAAAAGGACTAGTACAACAGTCAGATGAGAAAGAGAAATTTAGAAGAATGAGAAAAATAGTACTAGAAAGCTGAGGGGAAGATCTTGCTTACCAGAATTTAAGAATTCAGATTTTAATTTGAAGGCAATTGGGAATAATACCAAGGTTAAGATAAAATTTCGGCAAGATGAATCCCAGGAAGCATGTAAGATGAAATGAGAAACTGACAGTGAGAACATTGGAAAGAAAAAAAGGCAGAAAAAAGAAAACTGGGTATCAGCTTAGCATATTAAATTGCTTGGTTACATGTTATTTCTTTTGTTCTGATCTCACTATATAAATGTTCACTTTCCTTTCGTGGGCAGCCAATATTCAGAAGATCTCTGTGTGTTTGATACAAACTCCAACGATTACTTTACTTCATCCGCTTGTAAGCTCTTGGCTGAGAATTGCTTAAATAATCAGCAACTCCATTTTCTACATGTTGGTTCCTGCCAAGATGGTCCACAGTTAGAATGGGGTCTTGAAAGGACAAAACTTTCATCCAACAGCACAAAGAAAGAATCCTGTGGCTACGATACCTGCTACGACTGGGAGAAATGTTCAGGTAAGCTCCACAGATCACTGCACACCAGACACACGCTCAGCAGTCGTCATCTCATTTGCATTTATGCATCATCGTTCTTAAAAATAACCTTTCCTGGGACCAGCAGATGGTGTAATGGGTACATCGCTGGACTCCCACGTAGTCGAGTCCTGGACCTGGTGACTTAATACTCATGCCAGGCAAATGAGCATGCATGCCCAAAATCTCGAGAGGAGAATGGAGGAGAAGAGACTGCGGCATGACCATCATCCCCGGGGGGTGATTTCTTGTTTACTGTCTCTGTCTCTCTGCCGAGCACACACACCCTATAGCAAAATTCTTCCTTAAAAAAAATTTTTTGGAGGAACCAGCAGTTAGCATAATGGCTATGTCCCTGAACTCCCACGTAGGCGAACACGGTTCGCGTCCTGCACCCGGTGGCTTAAAACTCACACCGGGCACATGTGCGTGTGTGCCCAAGATCCCGAGAGGAGAATGGAGAAGGGATTGCGGCATGACCATTCTCCCTGGGGGGTGATTTCTCGCTTTCTGTCTCTATGTCTCTCTCTGTCTGTCTGGCGAGCGCACGCGCCCTATAGCGAAACCTCTCAAAAAAAAAAGTAAAAAACAATTTTTTAAATATTTTTTTCCTTAATCAAGAATCATTCATTTTCATTGTAAAAAAAATTTATAAAAGGATTTAAACAGAAATGAAAAACATAACATCCACAATTAGATCTACTTTAATCATTTTGGTGTTGATCCTTACAGACTCTTTTCTATGCATCTGTAATCAATATACTCTTCAGTCATAGTAAGAACACCCGTCCTGATCTCATGCCTCCCCTCCCCCAGCCTTGTATTGCCTTTATCAGAAGTGTCTAAGTTTTCTTCTGGTGATTGGGACCATTTGGAACCAACAGTGCTGCCGAGGTGGGACTGAGTTCCATGTGGGTACCATTGGTCAGAAGCTTCTTTCTTAATTTTTTTAAAGTTGTCTTCCAGTGCCTGGGATGACCCAAGGCTGGCAGTGTTATTCATGACTGCCCCATCAGGTGGAGTCCAACATGTACCCAGGTGTTCTTTCTCCCCTGTAGAACACTCTTCAACTTTTTACTTTTTCTCTTCCTCACCATGGGAGTCAATTAGATGCTCTAGGGAGCTATTGGACTCACATCTTGGATCTCTGTCCCAGACCTAAGTCCCTTGTTGCCAGAAATCAGCCTGATGATCAGAATGCCCCACTGGCCAGCAGGGTTTTCTTTCTCAAGATGGCTTGGGATTAAAGTGTCAGTTTGGTGCTGCTGATTCTCAACTTTCTAATGACCTCTAATCATTTATATAGACATACACCCCATAAAAAAATCTTTGCCCTGGGGCCTCATATATCTCAGTATGGCCCTACATATAATGTACATTTTTTAAAAAATAAGATTATACTCTGCATGTTACTTATGTACTGGTGTTTTTCACTTGACGTATCATGAAGTTATTTCCATGGCATCCTATATTATTTAGCAACATAAATTTTTAATGTTTGTAAAAGTCTATATGCATATTCTGTGGTTTATTTAACCAAATTCTGGTTAGTTGTCTAAATTTTTCCCATATTTTGGTATTGTAAATAGTGTTGGAATAGGTAAAACCATCAAGGATAAATCTGTGACCTAAGATTTTCTTAGGATCTATCTTAGAAAGTGAAATGTCTGGGTAAACAGTATTTTTAAAACTAAAACTTTGCTGATACAATGTACCAACTTATCAGCCAACTAAATGTGGCTGTTGCCTTCTTCTCTGAACAAAATGAGAAGCAGAGGCTAGAGGAGAAGGGAGTTTATTTCTGTAACTAGTTACAGGGAGACAGCAAATACTGCCAAACGAATTCAAAAAGCTCAGCATATGTTCAGTTTTTATACATACAAGATAGAACCACATCTAAATCATTCCTCACACCAATCAAAGTCAATTGCTTTCCTCTGGGCAATTATCTTGATTCCTGTTTTTCTTCAAATACCCATTGCTGGTTTCTCATCTGACCATTCCTCAAACAGATCTCCCTATAACGCAGCACTCGGTAGGATTGTTGTCATTAGAGGCCTTTCTTAATTTCCAAATGGCTACAGTCCTGCTAAACCTCAAGCTGCCCTGCTTTAAATTTGCTTTCCAGAAATAGTTTTTCTGGGATCAGCAATTAGCGTAATGGCTATGTCGCTGGGCTCCCATGTAGTCCACCACAGTTCAAATCCAGGTCCAGTGACTTAAACTCATACTAGGCACATGTGCATGCATGCCCAAGATTCTGAGAGGAGAAGGGATTGTGGTGTGGCCATCCCCCCTGGGAGGTGATTTCTTGCCTGGTAGGTGATTTCTCACTTTCCGTCTTTCTGGCAACCACATGCACCCTATAGCAAAAAAATAAATAAATAAAGGAAAGAAAGAAAGAAATGGTTTTATTCTAGTGTATAGCATATGTTAGACTGACCCTACATTCTCAAACCCTGGACTTATTACTCCTGTATATCACTGCCCACTTTCATGCTTAAGAAGTGGCATTAGACTCACTTCATAAGTAGATTGTTTATTGACATTACATTTATGGAAGCAGGAACTTCAGATCAGTACATTTGCTCTAAGATGAAGTTACCCTGAAACTTCCCAACAAAGCTTGGTATCATATACAAAGATGGGCTGGAGATTAGGATTTCACAAGACCCAGGCAGCTAGATTGCCCCTCGTGACACATTTTCAAAAGAGTATCCTAAATCAGGATAAAAAGTATGCATTAGAAACTTGTTGAACTGTTCTATACAACTTTTTCCAAAATCACCTTGCTTTCACAAAAAGAGACAAGAGCATGCAGGTTCCCTTGGCTCCTCTTTCGCTTTCTGGTGCAGGGTTCTTTATCTCAGTCCTGAAAAGAGAAGAGAACTTATTTCCCAACTCCAGGTCCTTCCTAATCAACTTAAAGTTGACTCTCAAGATTCAGTTTATTCCAGCAGTCACAAGATTGAACAGTGACAGAAAGCAGACCTGGGTGTCACAATGTTTATTTCTGTAACTAGTTACAGGGAGACAGCAAATACTGCCAAACGAATTCAAAAAGCTCAGCATATGTTCAGTTTTTATACATACAAGATAGAACCACATCTAAATCATTCCTCACACCAATCAAAGTCAATTGCTTTCCTCTGGGCAATTATCTTGATTCCTGTTTTTCTTCAAATACCCATTGCTGGTTTCTCATCTGACCATTCCTCAAACAGATCTCCCTATAACGCAGCACTCGGTAGGATTGTTGTCATTAGAGGCCTTTCTTAATTTCCAAATGGCTACAGTCCTGCTAAACCTCAAGCTGCCCTGCTTTAAATTTGCTTTCCAGAAATAGTTTTTCTGGGATCAGCAATTAGCGTAATGGCTATGTCGCTGGGCTCCCATGTAGTCCACCACAGTTCAAATCCAGGTCCAGTGACTTAAACTCATACTAGGCACATGTGCATGCATGCCCAAGATTCTGAGAGGAGAAGGGATTGTGGTGTGGCCATCCCCCCTGGGAGGTGATTTCTTGCCTGGTAGGTGATTTCTCACTTTCCGTCTTTCTGGCAACCACATGCACCCTATAGCAAAAAAATAAATAAATAAAGGAAAGAAAGAAAGAAATGGTTTTATTCTAGTGTATAGCATATGTTAGACTGACCCTACATTCTCAAACCCTGGACTTATTACTCCTGTATATCACTGCCCACTTTCATGCTTAAGAAGTGGCATTAGACTCACTTCATAAGTAGATTGTTTATTGACATTACATTTATGGAAGCAGGAACTTCAGATCAGTACATTTGCTCTAAGATGAAGTTACCCTGAAACTTCCCAACAAAGCTTGGTATCATATACAAAGATGGGCTGGAGATTAGGATTTCACAAGACCCAGGCAGCTAGATTGCCCCTCGTGACACATTTTCAAAAGAGTATCCTAAATCAGGATAAAAAGTATGCATTAGAAACTTGTTGAACTGTTCTATACAACTTTTTCCAAAATCACCTTGCTTTCACAAAAAGAGACAAGAGCATGCAGGTTCCCTTGGCTCCTCTTTCGCTTTCTGGTGCAGGGTTCTTTATCTCAGTCCTGAAAAGAGAAGAGAACTTATTTCCCAACTCCAGGTCCTTCCTAATCAACTTAAAGTTGACTCTCAAGATTCAGTTTATTCCAGCAGTCACAAGATTGAACAGTGACAGAAAGCAGACCTGGGTGTCACAATGAGCCAGTCAAGTGGTGGCCAATACACCACATGCACCCTATAGCAAAAAAATAAATAAATAAAGGAAAGAAAGAAAGAAATGGTTTTATTCTAGTGTATAGCATATGTTAGACTGACCCTACATTCTCAAACCCTGGACTTATTACTCCTGTATATCACTGCCCACTTTCATGCTTAAGAAGTGGCATTAGACTCACTTCATAAGTAGATTGTTTATTGACATTACATTTATGGAAGCAGGAACTTCAGATCAGTACATTTGCTCTAAGATGAAGTTACCCTGAAACTTCCCAACAAAGCTTGGTATCATATACAAAGATGGGCTGGAGATTAGGATTTCACAAGACCCAGGCAGCTAGATTGCCCCTCGTGACACATTTTCAAAAGAGTATCCTAAATCAGGATAAAAAGTATGCATTAGAAACTTGTTGAACTGTTCTATACAACTTTTTCCAAAATCACCTTGCTTTCACAAAAAGAGACAAGAGCATGCAGGTTCCCTTGGCTCCTCTTTCGCTTTCTGGTGCAGGGTTCTTTATCTCAGTCCTGAAAAGAGAAGAGAACTTATTTCCCAACTCCAGGTCCTTCCTAATCAACTTAAAGTTGACTCTCAAGATTCAGTTTATTCCAGCAGTCACAAGATTGAACAGTGACAGAAAGCAGACCTGGGTGTCACAATGAGCCAGTCAAGTGGTGGCCAATACCTGGCGCTCCTAACCTTTGCCCCATATCTGAACAAGGCAATCCCACATAGGGGAAGCACGCCAAGGCCTGATCCATACATTGCACAATTCTCATCATCTTCAATCATCTTGGAGAAAAAAAATTCTACTCTTTTTTTTTTTTTTTTGGTGGGGGGGGGAAGATTGGAGGAATAGTATTATCCAACTGACATTGTGCTCAGAAACAAAAAGAGCTGAAAGTGTTATATGATAGCATTTTATATTATAATCCTTTTTCTTTGATCAATCTAGTATAAGTAGCTAATTGTCAAAAATAACTACAGAAAATTAAGTGAATTTGGACAGCAGGGAGGATGAAAAATGGTCACTGCCTGAACTACTGTAGGTAGATGAGGTATTAGGGACTGCAGTTAGAGGCTTTCATTCCTCCTTATTTAGCATGGAGTAAAGGTCTTCATGGAACTCTTCTACTGCAACATTTTTTTTTTTTTTGCTATTTTCCACAAAGTACTTTTTTTGAAATCTAAGTAAAAAATAATAAGTAGCTTACAATTTCATCAAAATATCTGTCATTCCTATTACCCCCTTTGCTATATATATATATATATATATATATATATATATATATATAGTACCTAAATCAGGTAGGTACTAATCAGCAGGATGTCTAGGGGTAATCAAACTAACACATGTCTTAACAAGAGACTTATTTAAGTAATTTCAAATATGTTTTTGGTCCTACACACAATCAGAAAACTCAAAGCATTTTTTTCCCTAGAGAAGATCTGCCTCTGCCAGCCTTCTTCAATTGGTGAGAAAAAAAATTGATGTCACAAAGAATCCTGTTAAGAGTAGTACCAGAGAGTAGCGTCTATGTACAAACTGTGGCATTAATTAAGAAAGAGAAAGCTAAACGTGTATTTTATACCCAACTCACCCATGGCAAGTTGGGATTGTGGTAAATTTTGACTTATATTGCATGCCTTGATTAAGCTTTGTTTTTCAGTACATTGTCTCTTTGCTACTGTTTTCTCTCTGTAAATAAAATGAAAAAGAAAAGGTTTAAAATAGAATACAAGGTAACATAAAGTTCGCTTTTCAAAAATAAGAACAGGAATGGCTTCCCCAAGGAGCCTGTTTTTATGGATATTAAATATTTTGTCTGAACTTCAAAAATACCTACCATCAACCAGAAGGAAAGGTTGTTTACTCAGCAAAGAACCATTTAGCATCTAACATGTGGAAGTCACTGCGTAAGGCTTGGCAAGGAGTCTGATAAAGGATCCTTTGTACTCAAAGTGCTCATAGTGGTTAGAAGTGTTACACTACACAGTAATTTCATGAATCACTTTAATGCAAGGCAGTATATGATAAGAGCCGTAAGAGCTGTAAATTCTGGCCTGGAAGTGTTTCATGAACATAGAAGCTGTAGAACTGTGTGTTGAAGGATGCATTAGTGGAGATGGGGAAATGGCCTTTGATACTATAGTGGTCTAGAAATGATCAGGCTAAGAGCATTTAAGCCATAATCATACTAAATGGTGACCATGGCCATTCAAAAGTCTAGGGAACTTATTTCTCACCAGAGGAGGAACAGTGCCCAGCCCTTCACTAATCCACATTTCTTGCAACAATGGACAAGACTTTCCACAACCACAATCCTTCTGGAGCTGGTTGACAAAGGGTTTTGAAAGAAACTTCTTGCTTTTTAATGTCACACTTCCTATAAGATGCCTATGCATAGGTTGCATATGAGAATCTCCTCATTGCCATTCCCCTATTTTCTGCCATGAATGGAGACTGGGAAAGTCCTGTTCTCTGCCTGTGAGAAGCTACTCAGTGACATCATCACTCAGACTAAGATATTTTGACAACATGAGCCATCCCAGTTCCATCAAATACATTTATTTTTGTCTATTTATAGCTGCACTTAAACTTCATAATTCCAAATCAATTTATTTCACAGAATTAATTGAGCACCTTGTTAAGACTAAGTACGATATATGGATGGATGAGCCACAGTTACTTCTCTCAAACAAATCACTTACAATTGTGTTGGGGGAAAATACACATGAAAACCTAATCAACAAGAAAGTGGAAAATGTCAGTTTACTGACAATTTATACCATTAGGCCTTAGTTAAAGAAAAGATCACAGTGAGGGTAGGTGTGACATGTTTCTTGAGGAGGTAAGACATAGAAGCTGGACATGTAGGGAGTTAGGAAACACTACTTCAGTCTGGGGGGAAAAAAGCAACTAGCATGGAAGTAAAACTGGAACGACCTTTGGAGTCTCGGGAAAACAAGAAGGGTTAATCCACTTGGAATGGAGAAAGCAGAAATGATAATATTGTATATGAAAGTTGAGGCCAACTGTGGAGAACTTCAAAAACTCTGATTAAAACAGTACACATATAAATATGCCTAGATATCCCTTTACACAAAATTGATTTAACACGTGGGGTCTTTGAAAAGTTCAAGGAAAATGCATGTTATAAAAAATCTATGTATGGATTTCAAAATAAACTCATACTAAAATTCCTTTTTCCCACAAACTTTTTGAAGTCCTCTGTAAATTTATCCTTAAATGATTGTTTTAAAGCTATCTCATGAACACTTCATTTATATAAATTAGTAAGTAACAGTGATTCCAAAATCAGGCCTATACAAGAATGACCCAGTTTAAATTCTTATTAAAAATACAGATCCCCAAGACCAGCAGTTGGCATAATGGCTATGTCACTGGACTCTCATGTGGTCGACCGCAGTTCGAGTTCTGGACCCGGTGGCTTAAACTCATTCCAGGCACATGTGCGTGCATGCCGAAGATCCCAAGAGGAGAATGGAGGAGAAGGGATTGCTGCATGACCATCCCCCCCAGGGAGAGGCGGGGGGAGGTGGTTTCTTGCTTTCTGTCTCTCTGTCTTTCTGGCAAGTGCACATGCCCTATAACAAAAACTTATACAAAAAAAAAAAATTACAAATTCCCCAGGTGTAACCCAGAAATATTCTAGAAAGAAACAAATATTGTGTAGAGTTAATGAACTCAGGCCTGTAGGATATTTATAATTGAAAACCTGCCTCCACCATTTACTAATTGTACGACCATGGACAAATTGTTTAAACTTTCTGAGGTCAGTTTTCTAGACTGTATATTTTTTTAAGAGTTTTTTTGCTATAGAGCTCATGCATTCACTGGAGAGACTGACAGAAAGTGAGAAATCACCCCTCAGGGGGAATGCCTGTGTCACAATCCCTTCTCCTCCATTCTACTTTTGGAATTTGGGGACACACATATGCAATCCCTACGTGAATTTCTAGCCTCAAACCACGGGACTCAAACCATGGGCAGCCCTGTTGGAGTCCATTGACATAACCATTATGTCATCTGCTGGTCCCATAGACTAGAATTAGTGTGGTAGCATAGTTCATGTATCTGTTTTGAGGATTCAGTTAAATAAGGCATATAAATATCCTGACATACTGTGTGGTTTCGCAGTACATGATCGATAAATAATAACTATAACATACTTAGTACTAATGATTCAAAACCAGAAAGAACAGACTGAAGACATTGTGGAAATAAATTGACAGGACTAGTAACAGATTGGACATGGGTGATGAGCCAGTGGAATGTACCAGAGATGTCTCAAATTTTGATCAGATATGGGCCTTGAGACAGGGTCAGAGATAGCACAAATTACGGTTCATGTTGATTCATTCGTTCACTTTGCTCCCTTACATCTAAGTCTTTCCGTTCAACCATAGCTGGGTCTTATGGTCATCCTATTTATTTAAGCTTGTTCATTGCCATGAAGGAGCTTGCCACGTTGGGGGAAGAGTTAAATAAAACCAAAACCTGTAATACTGTAGTGAGTCTCACTCTCTCTCTCATTGCAGCCTCTTCTTCCAAATGTATCTGCCTATTGCCCTCCCAGTGCCCCAAAGGTGGGAACCAGCTGTACTGTGTCACAATAGGATCATCAGCAAGTAAGAAAACGGTGAACATCTGTGAAGTGGGAGCTATAAAATGTGCGAAGAGGAACGTGGAAATACTGCATGCTGGGAGGTGTTTGGCCTAGCACAATTACTGACAGATTTACTAACCAAAAAGTCATCTCCACAAAGGGGCATTCTTGTATGAGCATCAAACTGGCATGCCCAGAACTATTGACAGAATGTTTCGTGCTAGTTTGATACCATGCTTTTCCCTGACACTTCTAGTGTTCCCGATCCAGTTTTAGTCCTTGAGACCTTATAGCATACTCCCAGGAAATAATTTCCACCTCAAACTAGCAAATTCTCCTGCTTTTATTACATAAAAATAATGGACCTTCTGGGGACCTTATGCAACCTATGGTATTGAACATCCTCACAATCACAAATAAGAACAAAAACTGTAGTTTTCTTTAATGAATCAATAAACATAGACAAAATAGAACCTATGAAACACATTAATTTTTAGAATTGTTTGTTTAACCTTTTTTATTATTTTTTAAAATTTGATCAGAGAGAGGGAAAGTGAAAAAGACAGCCACCAGGTACGAGACCCAGACCACGGTCAACCATGTGAGAGTCTGGCGCCTTAACCACCATGCCACCTGCCAGCCCCTAAAGCAACATTCTTGAAACTCAAGCTTTATGCATACGTTCAACAAATAATTTCTGAATACCTACAATGTGCGACATGCTGTTCAAGCTCCAGGGAAATCAGCAGTGAATAAATAGACAAAAATCTTGACTTTATGAGGGTCACATTTCTGCCGAGTAGCACACAATAATAAAGCAAGCATGCAAAGTACGCTTGATGGTTATGGTTGCTTTAGAGAAAATAAATCAGGGAAGGGCAAGTCCCATCCTTAAGTCTCATTTTATGCAATGACATACCTGGTAGTAATAAACACCACTGTCTTAGAGGTGATTGGACGCAAGTGGAAATTATCTTGCTTAAAGTAGTTAAGAATAAACTTCTGGAATTCCATTCTCTGAGAAAGGATTTAACAGATTCTCTTTACCTCGGCTAAAGTACATCGCAAAAGCTTTAAGCTCAAGCATGTCATGGATGGAAAACTGTCTTAAAATTTTGAAGGAATAATTTCTGAAGTTATATCTTTTTATGACTCCATGCAAAGTAGTTAGCTATTTCTTAAAGAGGCTAAAGTGTCATCTTGGATGGGAAAAGAAAAGCATCTTTAGAACAACGTTCCCGCATGTTAGGGTACATCAGAATCATCTAGAGGATGTGTAAAAACAGATGACCCAGGGCGCACCCCCAGTTCCTGATTCAGTAGACCCGGGTGGGGGCTGACAAGTCCTATTTCTAACAACTTTCCAGATGGTACTGATGATGATCATCAGTGGATCACATTTTGCGAACACCTAGCATAGAGATGGTGCATAGAGACCTAGCAAAGCCTGGTCTCAAAACCTTAGCCAGCCAAACTCATAGCAGGTGAGTGGAATCGAACTCTCTTCCTCCAAAACTCACTGGGATTCCCACCTCAAGGAAGAAGGCCATGGGCCATAGTCACCTGCCATCACCTTCTTTCTAGATCTTATACATTAAATATGGATTCTTCATCTCATTAATCAGAAGATATTGGCAAAATCTAAAATATCTAATATCAAAGAAGAAGAATGAGGAAAAAATAATCTAGAAACAGAAAACATTTTGTTGGTGTAACAGAAATGGAGTGGGACTTTTTCTTCACCCAGGAGTCAGTTACCCATCTTGTTCCCAGTTGTACTACCCATACCTTCTCACTATGCAGTGATACAGGTCATTCTTATAAGCATTCTGCCTTCAGTTCTCTCTAGACAACAAATGGTTTTAGCTCACTTATGGGGTACCTACCTGACCTGGCATGGATCAGCACCATGGATCTCCTCTAGAAACCTCCTAACTAATGGCAGCTCTAAGATCCCACAGCATCAAGCAATTCTTATAGGTATCACCATGCCTCCAGGAATTTTTTTCCCTAGGTTTTGGTTGCCTGGCTTCAATGTATCCTAGCATCTTCCTGCTTCTCACCAGGGAAAGCAAAAGGCCTTGATAGTAAAATAGGACTGCCATTATGAACACTGTATTCATGTGGCCACAGATTCCCATGGCTCCTTTCCTTCCCTCCCCAAATACTACCCCTTTTCTTTATTTTGCAAAAGGTCATGTTCACTCACCAGAGAGATACAGAGAGGAGGGAGAAAGTAGCCCCCAACAGTTCATAGTCATGCTGCAAGCCATTGTCCTTCATTTCTCCATCCTGGCCGGTTTGGGGGCACACATGCACACATACATGCTTGGCATGTTTGTCAAACTTCCAGAGAAAGGATTTGAATTTTGTGGTCAGTTATGTTGGGTCAGTCTCCCTCAACCACAAGGCCACAGATTGGCTTCCTAGTCCCATTTTATAGCCTGGAAAATTGTGGAGTTGGTGTGATAGTTGAGTGGAGCAGAGCCTTTTCCCATCTGATTCCTAAGGTACAGAGGAGTGGAAGACTAGGTGTCTCCTGTGGATCCACAGAAAGGAGCACAGAGAAGAGGAAAGAGAAGTACTGACACTGGGAACGAGGAAGAAGAGGGCATGCAAATCAGATCCAAGATCTGAGACTTAAACTACACCAGCATTTTAAAGCAGAAACTGACCTAGAAATCTATGTGATCTGCTCCAGACTTGATTAAAGAAAAAGGAAGACAGACTGTGACAGAACATGGTGAATGCTGGGATCACCATGAAGAGTTCCCAAACTGGGTGGCCTAAAATAACAGAAACTTACTGTTTCATGGTTCTAGAGGCTTGAAATCTAAAAGCCAACAGCAGGGCCATGTTCCCTCTGAAACCTGTAGGAGAGAATCTTTCCTGTCAAACCGTTAGCAGGGCCATGTTTCCTCTGAAACCTGTAGGAGAGAATCTTTCCTGACTCTTCCAGCTTCTAGTGCTTGCCAGCAATCCTTGGCACTCCTTGGCTTGGATCTGCACCACTCCAGCTTCTGCCTCCATCCCCCAAAGGTCATCTTCAGCATCTTCCTTCTGGGAATGTCTATGCAAACTTCCATTGTCTTAATAGGACATTAATCATGTTGGATTAGGCCCACTCTAATGACCTTGTCTTAACTTGATTATATCTGCAGAGACCTTAATTTTGAATAATAAGCTCACATTCACACGTACCAAGGACTAGGAATATTCCTTTCTGGCAGACATAATTCAATCCACAATACCCTGATTGGGGAAAAAAATTTCTTTTAGCCCATGGTATAATCAAAGGGTTATACCATCTCTAACATCCATATTTTGATTAAAATCAGTCAAGCTTGCTTTAAAGTAGTTTCTTCTTTCACTTGTGGCAATTTTCCCTTTTCCCAGTGATTAGTTGATATTTTTACCACTTCAGCTACCTTTGTTTCAAAGAATTTTTTGAGTGCACTAATCCATTAGAGTTTGCATTTAGCTAATTTGCATACCATTTACCAGTTAAAATTTTCACACTCTGACATTAATATTAATATAGCAATTTAATATAATAAGTGCTAAGAGCTAGTGATAAACTTATGATCATGAAGCAGAGAGAAAAACTGAAACATATTAAATATCTGGAATTTGGACTTAGCATCTTCAACTCTACCTTAGAAGATTAAATTCTAGATTAAAGGTAAAAAGCTTTATCTTTTTAGGTTAATAGAAATGAATTCTAAGTATCCATTCTTGTGCTTAAATAACTGAAAATAAATTAGGGTCTTTTTAAAAATATGTCTTAATTTATTTTGTTTATTTCTGCAATGTAATGACAAAATAAGTGAGACTCTACCCCCTGTTTAAAGAACTTATGAACAGACATATTTCAGATGTCTGAAAAGCAGAGACAAGCACAACTCAAAGACTATGATTTTAAAATTCTAGTCCTCCAATGAAGTGACATTCGAGCTTAACTAAAGATTTCTTCTTTTGGCGGTCTTCAGTAAAACTCACTAAATTTTAGGATATATTATTTTTTCCCCTTTCAACAAAAGCCTTCAACTCCCACATCAACATTCCTTAGTTTTAAAGATTGAGTTCTTCCATTATTTCCAAAAGAGCACCCTCAAACTTAACCTAATTCACATTCCTTACTAAATTCTAATTCCAAGTAAAAGAATATGACAGAATATAATGTTTTTGGTTGCTGTTGGGAGCCAACTACTCTGCAGCTTGAATGATTGGATTCTAAATGCCTGGCTCTCTCTGAGGTCACCTTCATTTTTGTAGAATACATCATGAGTGGATTCGGTGAGGCATCCAACTTCTGACCAAATGGCCTGCAAAATTACAGTTGTATTCAGTCTGTTTTATGAGCATGAGACAGGCCACTGCCACCCAGTTTGTCTTCTTGACAAGTTCTAGCTGCACAGCTTCAGTTCCACCTGTCAAATGTCAGTTAGCAGAGGTGTGTGTCACCAATCAAAAGACTCTAAGAGACAGATGGTGCATTGAAAATCATGCTCACAAGATTTATATGGAAAGATGTGCATCACAACAGTATTTATAATTGCAAAGAATGACAGACCCTAAATGTTCAATAATAAATTATGGCCCCTTCACCTAATGGAAAAGTATGGGGCTACTGACAAGCACCTTCTAAAATAAGATTTTAGAGAATATAACAAAAAACGAAAGACCAGGACCACTTGTGGTGCAGGCAACAGAGTGCTGCTGCATGGTACTGGAGTCACGTAAGAGGCTCCATTTTAGCCCCCAGGTTGACCTGAACATAATAGGTACCTACATAGACCTGGGAGCCTAGCAGACTAACAAACTGGCAGGAGGATTATGGCATGAAAAGAGAATCTCTTTCTACATGTAAACATTTTTGAGAAGTGAAAAAATAGGCTACAAAATTATATGATTATAGCTATAAAAAAGGTATTTGTATATAAATGCTCTTAAAAACAGTGGTTGAACGGGACCAGCAGTTAGCGTAATGGCTATGACGCTGGACTCCCACATAGTCAACCGCGGTTCAAGTCCTGGACCCAGTGACTTAAACTCACGCAGGACGTGTGTGCGTGCGTGCCCAAGATCCCGAGAGGAGAATGGAGGAGAAGGAATTGTGGTGTGGCCATCCCCCCTGGGGGGTGATTTCTCACTTTCTATCTCTCTGTCTCTCTCTGTCTGTCTGGCGAGCATACGCGCCCTATAGCAAAAAACCTCTCCACAAAAAAAAAAATAAAATAAAATAAAAAATAAATAAATGGTTGGAGACCAGCCCAGCAACTCAACAGTAATGTGCTGCTCCAGAGAAGCTGGATCCACATGAAAGATCATGAGATCAGTTTCCTGATCAACCTGTACATACCTGACATGTGACTCATGATCCTGGCTGGCTAGGAAGGCTTGAGGATAGGATGATCCATTGTGTGAGACCCTATTGCGGGTCCCTCTCTTTCTCTCTCTCTCTCTGTCATGAAAAAAATAAACTTTAAAAAATAATTGAGAATAATATTTTCAAATATTTATTGTTTAAAATAAGAGTTTTATTTATTTACTTATTTATATTTTCCATATTTCTAGATTTTCTCCAATCATCATGCATTTTTTTAACAACTGGGCATGCAAAATCATTGGTTAAATGTTGTCTTTAACATAGTTGGAAGAACAGGTAGTGGATTCTACTTGTATAGACAAACTGAATGGCTTGTATAGTATAGATAGCCTTGGTCTGGACTTGCCTAAAGAAGGGAGGTTTGACAGCTTTCAGATGAACTTCTGAGCCTTACCTCACATGCATCATTCAGTCTTTTCTGAGACTCAATTTACTCATGTAAAATTTGAATACATATCAATCCACCCACTGTATTTGTCCTGAGGAGTAACTAGAGTAAAAAAAAGAAAAATATATAAATGCACAAAAGGTCAAGGTTCAAGAGATTCTGGGTAGCACCATGTTTATATTCCCCTTTTTTTTTTTCTAAGTTGTAGGTAGACACTTCCATGTTTTTTCTTAGATACCTTTTCATCTAAGCCTTAAAATTTACTTTCGCATTATTAATAGAATTTAGTTCAGTGTGTCTTGAACACAGTATGCAATCAACAAACATCAGAATTGGCAGGCATGAGTACATGTAGGTATGATAACCCCATGCTAGCTTTAAGCACATGCAGTGGCCCACTGTAGGGGAATGAGCATCCAGTAGGATCTTCTGGTTGAGCAGGACTGAAGATAGGAAATTAAAGAAATAGGCAAGGACTGTTTATGCAGGACCTTCTAGATCATGATGGAAAAAATTGGGACCAGCAGATGGCATGATGGTTATGTCAATGGACTCCCACGTAATCAACTGCAGTTTGAGTCCTGCACCCGGCACCTTAAAAGTCGTGTGGGACACATGTGCATGCATGCCCAAAATCCCAAGAGGAGAATGGAGGAGAAGGGATTGCAGTATAGCCATCCCTCTTGAGGAAGGGGGTGATTTCTCGCTTTCTGTCTCTGTCTCTCCAGCAAACACATGTGCCCTATATCAAAAAAATCTCTCTTAAAAAATATTGATATTATTCTGTTTTAGAATAATATTCTGTTTTTTAACTAAGAAAGTAAAATAATCTAATTTGCAGTTTAAAAGGCAGAATTAAGGAAACTAAGAAGCTATTGCTTGAATCCAGGGTAGAGATGATGGTAGCTTGAACTAGAATTGCCGCAGAGAAATAAAGAGAAGTACTTAAATTCAAAATATATTTTGGAGATAGGGTCAACAGATTCAAAATATATTTTGGAGGTAGGACCAACAGAACTTGTTAATGGATTAAAAATAATTGATTTGAGAAAGAAAAGCACCAAAAATAACTCAGGTTTTTGAGTTAAGCAAGATGAGGTATAAAAATTGTAGAATATGTTAAGGAGCCCAGGGAAATCCCATTTGAAGTTTGGAGAAGTTAGTAGCAAAACAAGGACTAGAAGCTAGTCTCTTGACTCTTATTTTAGTACTTCTTACCATATTAAATTAATTTTCTTTTAGGAATTCTGAGCAGTAGCATTATGACTCTTTGTACTTTACAGACACAATACAGAAAGAGTTTGTGTTTAGGATTACAGTTTCTAAGAGCAGTCAAATACTAATTTTTTGACTTTACATATGGGTGGAAAATATAAATACCCTCAAAGGCAGGAAATAAAATGGATAAAGCTCAAGATGTATGCTCACAGGGTATGGGGAAGGGAGCTTTTTTTTTTTTTTTGGAGAGGTTTTTGCTATAGGGTGCATGCGCTCACCAGATAGACAGAGACAGAGAAATAGAAAGCAAGAAATCACTCCCTAGGGGTGATGGCCATGCCACAATCCGTTCTCTTCCATTCTCCTCTCAAGATCTTGGGCATGCATGCAAACACATCCAGCATGAGTTTAAGCCACCGGGTCTGGTACTTGAACCCCGGTCGACTACATGGGAGTCCAGCAACATAGCCATTACGCTAACTGCTGGTCCCAAGGAAGAGAGCTCTTTTGATGAACCTGCTGTGTATGTACTAAAGGCATTCAAATTTCATTTTGAAAACATTTTTCACCACTTTCCTGGCCAATTAAAACAGATTTATATACAGTTACCAACTCCTGCTAATTAGATGCAAATATGTTTGATAAAATGTTATTTTGTCTTTGAATATAAGCAAAAGATAGCTGAGTTTTGTCCAAGAACCCTCCTGTTTAGCCACTTACTGAACATGGTAATGTTTCTAATCTCATGAGTATCTGAATTTGAATGGAAGTCTAAATTTTATTCTATAAATAAACAAAAAAATGGAAAGAGGGTCATCCCCAAACTATAATGATTTGGAGGTATTGTGATCCAGGGATTATGATTAATCCAACTTTTACAATTAAAATCTAAGTAAACTAATTGGATTATCTTGCCTGCTACATTTACTGTTCTTGAGATATTATGCCAAGAATCCTTGACCTTGTCACTCGGGGAACAGACAATGGAAACAGTAAAAAAAGGATGATCACAGCAGAAGTTTCAGTGATGTGTTAATATACAGGTATTCGGGCCAGCTGGTGGGATGTTGTTTAAGGTATCTGGATCCTGCATGTCCAGCTGCATGGTTCAAGTCCTGAACTCTACAGCTTGAAAAACACCTTGAAAAAACTGACCACGTGCATGTGTGCAGGTGAAATCCTGAAAAGGGAAATGGATGAGAAGGGACTGTAGTGTGGCCATCTCTCATGAGTGGTGCTTTCCTACTTTCTGTCTCTATCTATCTTCAGTGGGCACATTCACCCTCTAGCAATATATATATATATATATTCAACTACAACCCAATGGTAAAAATTGTGACATAGAAAGAACTATTTTACATCTATTTCATGAAAGTTTTTAATGCTTAACAAAAATGTTTAATTGTGTATGTTTTAGTTGGAAAGCCATTCAGCTTACATGATTCTTGCCCATTTTGCAATTTCTAAATGTACTAATATACAACCATGCTTGGCAGGGTATCAGTCAGTGTAGTGTGCTTCTGACAAAGTAACTGGATTTTTTTTATATGCTTAATTCATGATAATGTATTTAATGAACAAACTAGTTCAATCAGTTATTTAATTTGCAAAACAAAATAATTAAATAATAAAATATCAATGGAGTATCATGAAAGCATATAACACATAGGACTATTATTATCAAGTTAACATTTTAGAATTTTAATTACCGTTTGTGTATCTTTTTTTATAACATTTCACCATTTCTTGTTCTCAAATATCCATTGTGACTGATAATTTAATTCCTTCCACAGTCCTTAATAAAAGTGGACAATTTGATTGATTGATTTCTTGTTAGTTTATTAAAAGCAATAGATATCATGTGACTATTTTAATTTGCCAGTTTTCCCCCTTCTGCTTAAAGAAATACCTGAAAGCACATTAAAAATATAATGGATGTGGAAAAACCAAACACTGGCTTTGCAACAGTTAGTGTGAAAAAATCTGAGACTTGGATGATGACAAGCTTAATACGAGCCAATACTATAGCAATTGTTACTATTATTTCTACCATCACTACTATTACCACTGAAAATAATAGCAATAATAATTGATTCTGGTCAAAATAGTATTGCAAGATTACCCATTAAATAAAGAACCTTAATATGAATATGAAATGATAATAAATAAAATATTTTCATGTATTTAAAAAATGGTATTTGTGCTTAAAATTGATATTAATGAAATACTCATGAACCAGATACTCATGAAAATTAAGCTGGGCTTGGACTCCAGACCTACTGAGCTTCAGGATGGACCAGAACAAATAACTAGGTGATCAATTTCTAAAATGCCATACACATTTCAGGAAACCAGGGTCCATTTTATGACTGAACCCAGGGGTGACGAGAAGCTCCTTGTCATAATAAAAGTCTTTATAAGAGAGTCCATCCTCGCTGAAGAGAGCATCAATATATGAGATCCCAAATTTGGGTCAAGCTAACATGCTGCTTATGAAATGGCTCAGGATAACAGACCCTTGCCACCAAAATAAGGCCTGGTTCCAAGCCAAGAATCCCACCACGCTGAGTAAAGGCAATTGTAAAATATTAACATGGAGATATATGAAAGGCAAGAGAAAAAGAAAATATACACAAGTCTGAGTAAACATACATATAAATCCTACACAAGATAACTTGCAAATAAAAATTTCAAAGCACATGAGAACAATGAATATCATAAAGCTTCAAAAATAGGAGAAATTACTCTAAAGTAGCAAATATTAAACCTTCTCTAAGAAGGACTTCAAAATCCACATAGGTAGCTGAGTAATATTCCAAAGTGTATATGTGCTACACTTTTTCAATCCATTCATTTGTCTGATCCAATCAAAAAATGGACCTCTTTGGGTTTGGGGTACCTTTGTGTGGGGTACTTACTATATATGGCTTATTCTCCCAAACTCTCTGTCAGAAGTCTGGCCCAGATTGACCTCACAGGAATGTTTCCTTCCCTTTTCCCCTAAGTAGAGCCTCACAACTGGAGATCATTCCAGGGGGAGGGAGTGCATATGCATTTCAAAGATCCAGGCAACCCTGCATAGGAGGCATACTTTGTTGATTCTGTTAGTAGCTAGATAACTTTTACTGTAATAAATGTGTCCTTCAAACAATGTAGACAATAACCAGTTTCAGACACTATGAGAGAGACTACTGGACCTCATTAGTAACTAACTTGCTTGCTTTGATCTGATTGTATGTAACTAATGGCTGTACAGCACTGGGCATAGATCTTTCACTAACCAGCTGTCATTGATGTGTTCCATAAGTTGAATAAACTCATGTCTTGTATTCAACTAAAAATAAATTTAAAAACCACATAGTTATGATTACCTAAAGGAGAAAAATAATAATATAATAATACTATGAATAATAACAACATTGACAACAAAATAAAAGCAGCTAAAATGTGTCAAGTTCTCTATCACTCTTAAGTGGACTGATTCATTTCATACAATAAATCACTGATAGCACAAAAATGAAAAATACAATCATTGAAACAGGAAAAGATAGGTCATAAAATCATAAAAATCCAACTGCTGAGAGAATCAATGAGTTGAAGGCTAGTCGTTAAGAATGTATCCAGAACAAAATATAGAAAAGAAAGAAAACAACAAAAAAAGTAGACGATAAAGAGAATTTATTGGAAAAACTCCAGCATAAACTTCATAATTGTTCAAAATTAAAGAATAAAGAACATGGTTGATTGTGAGGGTATGCAGCCTAGATACATGAGGCAGTTATCAATATGCTTCACTAATTACTCACTGGAACCAGCTGACACACACCTTACATGCCAGGGGCTCTGTGGAAATATTCACGTGGGATATGAGAAACATCTTGACCCTGGCTAGGTCAGGCAATGCCTGTTCTATACAACATTTATGGCTTACACATGATCCTTTTTGATGCATACTCAGATAGCCTTCCTCAGAGTTGCAGAGGAACAGCATAAATAAGCTGGCTTGACCTATGACATATAACAGGATCACACATAATAGTAACAAGGTCGAAAAATATCTACACTAAAGTCCTTATCTCTAAATGTAGAACTTCAACTGCATCTGGCAACAGTCGTTTAT
>NW_006204238.1:3841670-3893725 GCF_000334495.1 Tupaia belangeri chinensis
AAAAAAAAAAGAACTTCAACTGCATCCTTGAAAGCTTGCAAAACAGTTCATTGTGCCTGGTAAAATGTATAAATAAAGAAGCTCAGCATGGCTGAGCAGCACAGCTTGTCTGTGCTCACCAGCATCTTCTGCTTCTGCATCTTCCTCCTTTCTCTAACTCTCTTCTTTCACAGGACCAAGCCCCGAGGCAAACGCCTACAGAATTACCATCCAGAGAGTTGTTACTCTTAAGCTTGTCAGCAGACACCGACATTTGATAATTTTCCTAAACCAAAAAAAGACAGAAATCATCAGAAAGAAAATGCTTGATGCACAACAGACCAAATTAAAGTAATTCCACACCCATGAGCTTTATTGTAGTAAGAGTGACATTTCCATAGTGCTGCATACTGCTCTAATCACCTGACATGGAAGTCTGCTTCTGGCAATGGGTCTTTCAGATTAACCTTCCAACTGGGACAACCAGGTGTTGAAAAACAAAATTCTAGACAAACCAAAATTTAACAGTTTTTTTTAACAAAGGGCAGGCAATTACAATCCGGTAGTCTTCTGACAAAATGGTTTCCGAGGAACTCCAGCTAACCACATAGTCACAGAGCATGTAAGTATGTGGAAAGGGACAGTGGCATGTGCAGGAAAGGGAAAGTGATGTACAAACACTAAAGTGAGGGAGTGAGGTAGAAAAATCACGAGATTGGTTACAACTGAATGATAGGCTACATGAACAGCCTAAAAGGTAGGCTTTCTGTGATTGACTGAAGTGTGGCTACTGTGATTGGTTGTAACTTAGTATCCAGCTCAGGAAAACAGCCTAACATAAATGTTTTTGACTTGGCTGTAGGAATTTACAAATTCTTTTAATTAAGAGGCATCCCTAATATATCTACAGGCCAAGTCTAAGTGTGGGAGTACAGTGGCCATTTAAGCCAACACAGTTTAGTTTAACAATTTCTCCCTTTCGGTGAGCCTCTCCATTTGAGAGGTTGGCCAAAACTTAGGGCATTGGTACCACTCTCTGTCACCATCATAAATGATGTTCTTCTTTGTTCTCATAAAGAAATCACAAGTTTTGTCTGACCTCTGGCATGGAATTCACAAGTCACGAAATCACACAAGTCAAACATGATGTCACACAAGTCAAACAGTCTTTTCTTTATGTTTTTACTGATCTGGCTGGAACGAGATCATTCAGCATTTGATGGACAGCTGCATGCATACAAAGCATTTAAAACTTGAGAGGAAAGACCTCACCAACAGGACTAATGTGAGGACTAAGGTATACTCCTCAACAAAGGTTTTTATAAAGCAAGCTGAACTGGGACTAGCAGTTAGTGTAATGGCTATGTCATTGGACTCCCATGTAGTTGACTGTGGTTCGAGTCCCGGACCCAGTGGCTTAAACTCACGCCGGGCGCATGTGCGTGCGTGCCCAATATCCCGAGAGGAGAATGGAAGAGAAGGGATTGCAGTGTGGCCATCTCCCCTGGGGGGTGATTTCCTGCTTTCTGTCTCTCTGTCTCTCTCTCTCTGTCTGGCGAGCGCACGCGCCCTATAGCAAAAGCCTCTCCAAATAAAAAAATTAAAAAATAAAGCAAGCTGAACTAAATTAAACAGGTTAAGGCTGAGGCAACATAAGCAATTCAACAGTATTTGAGCCTAGTTGTCCATTAATATTGTCTGAAGTGTGAGGATGATTAAGGACCACAGTTCTCAGAAATGGCCTGTTTTAAAGAGGTATTCATTCACCTTTGCCATTAGTCTAATAATACAAACCATGATCACCTGGAGGCCTAACATGGAAAATATAAAAATTAAAAAATCTTGAAAAACCCAAGCTTGTCATCTGCTATTTAGGATGCCTGTAGACTATTAGTTGCACTGTGACACATGATCTGTACTTGAACAAAAAGGAGGTCTAAAGCTGTGTGATGCTTTATTAAATGTTTTTGTTGAATTTGTATGTTTTCGTCCACCTTTTGGAAGGCAGCTTCTACTTGTCGGAAACCCTGGGAAGTGTGATTCGCTACATCTAAAATTTTGTCCAATTTGTGGATAGGCTTTAAATTCTATATAATCAGTACACTACTACCACCAATAGTACCCATGAGTCCCCACTGGAATCTTTCTTCTGTGGAAACTAACTTATCTTCATCTATTTTGAGGTTGGTACTAATTTTGGTTGTTGGTTGTTTTGACTTATGTTTATCAGGACTTATAGGAGAAGCTATTCTAAAGACAGGGGAGAGCCAGGCTAAATAGCAAGATCTAAACTATCAAGGCAGCAGAACAGAGTAAGCAAAATTTCCACAGACCCAATATAGACTCTTGGGTGGGAAAAGTGGGCCACTTAATGGTATTTGAACAGGAGTCAATTAAATTTGTTGACCCATAAGTCTTTATGGCTCTTGAAAAAGGTCCAGTGAGGAACTGTGGCCCCATTATAGCATGTTGTAAGGGTGCATAACCACGTTTAGTAAAAGACACTGTACTGGATTTAATCCAGTAACATTATATAAACAATTGCTTGTACTCACATAAGTAATTCCCAGGTCTCGAATGTGTAATGCCTGGAAACACAGTATACCTTTTACAGTCATCATTTAAATAGGTTTTCTGTATTTGGTAACAGGTTATCATCTGAGAAATTTAGAATGTAGGTTTTAGTGAGCATAGGAAAACAATCAGTTCTGGGGTGACTCTCGTTGGTACCAATGGAATTGCTTTATGATTTTTTGGCATTAACCCACAAACCCAACAATTACTCTGGTTTTATGCAAGAACATAAGCTGAGCTAAAGTCATCTGCTGAATGTGGTCTTGTGGATGTTTCTGCAAGGAGTAAGAAAGAGTTAAGACAGTTGAAAGTGAGAAAAAAAGAAAAAGTCAGAAAGTTTTTATGATGGCAGAGGTCTTGATCTATGAACTTGGGCAAAATTGTCCTCGTTTAGGATGTCTGTTTCAAAGAAGTTTTTCCTGCTCAGTTTTACCTTAAGGTCCTGAATAAGTATACAGTCCAAAGAGTCTGAAGCAGCCCTGTTGAGTTGTTAAAGTGGACCCCGGGTTCAAGGCTTGGAAGCTTTACAGCAGTGTGAGTGGTGAGAAGAACTTGGTATGATTCCCTCCAGTGAGGCTCAAGGGAAGTCTTTCTCTGATGTCTTTTCCAGAAGACCAAGTCTCCAGGTTCTAGACTATGAAAGGTCTGATTATCCCCAGCTGGTGGTTCATGAAAGGTTTCCTTCACCTGATGAAAATAAACTTTGGCATAATACATTAAGGCTTTATAGTATTTAGTCATATCAGAGTTTAGAAGAGCAGGGGATGCACGATATTCTATTATTAGTGGCATAGGTTTCCCAGTGACTATTTCATAAGAGGTCAACTGATGTTTTCCAGCAGGAGTGGACCTAATTGTCATCAATGCCAATGGTAATACCTTTGGCTAAGGCAACCCAATGGACTCTGTTAATTTTGCTAATTTTAGGTATAAAATGTCATCTGCTCTTTTAACTTTTCCCGAATACAGAGAGTGATAGGGACAATGATAGTGCTATTGTGTACATAGCACTTTATTTAACCATCTGTAATTTGCCCAGTAAAATGAGTTCCTCTATTACTAGAGATTTCTTTAGGCATGCCCTACAATAGAAGCACATTTTCTAATCATTTCTTAGTTACTATCATAGTATCAGCTTTCTTACACAGGAAAGCCTTTGTACAAACATGTGCATAACTGTAAGAACATACTGGTACCCCATTGAGGGTGGCAGCTGAATGAAGTCCATTTGTAAATGTCCAAATGGTTCATCAGGTGGCAGAAATGTACCACTTGATTTTGTTATTGTTTTCCCAGGATTATGAGTTCGATAAACCAAACATTGGTTGTAAATCACTTTAGCAATTTTGGAATAGTCACCTTATCAATATGTTTCCATAATTTGCATCATCTTGTCTGCTCCATGATGAGTTGTGAAATGGAGAGTTTTTAACAATGGAGGCTTTAAAGTCTCAGGAAGGACCAGGTGGCCATCCAGGCCTTTGGTGAGTCCATTTAGCATTTATTTAACATCATTTTAAATGCCAATTGTGTTTTTTCAAATCACGTGCATTTCAGTGTTTATTAAATAGGTCATCATAAGGGAGTTGACCTGAATCAATCTTATGTAGTTAAATTAAATTGCACATTCTGGGACCAGCAGATGGCATAGCAGTTATATCACTGGACTCCCACGTAGTCAACTGCGATTCAGTCCTAGACCTGGAGACTTAAAATTCATGCCGGGCATGTGTGTGTGTATGCCAAAATCCTGAGAGAAGAAGGGATTACATCATGGCTATCCCCACTGGGGGGAGGGGGGATGATTTCTCACTCTCTGACTCTCTATAGACCACATGTGCCTATAGCAAAAATCTCTCTAAAAATTTTTTAAATAAAAATAAATTGCATATCCTAACATTGTCAGCACTAGCTGATTTAGCATAAAGATCTGCCAGGACATTCCCTTGATATTCAGGTTGAGTTTTATAGATGTCGTCATCTTAATAATGGCAATCTGTGATGGCAATAGAATGGCAGAGAGTAACACATTTATTTGGGGTCCATTTCTAATGGGGGATCCCACTAGAACTTAGAAACCCTCTTTGTCTCTAAACATAACACACAAAAATCATGGACTACTTCAAAGGCGTATCTACTATTTGTATATATATTCACTGACTTGTCCTTACCGACAAGCTTGAGTAAGAGCAAAAAGCTCTGCAGGTTGAGCTGACTTAAATTGGGGAATAGTCCCCCTTTCAACTAGTTCATATTGTGTGGTAATAGCATAATCTGCTCGATATTTCCCTTCTGAGTTTTTAGCATGGGCCGCATTAACAAAAAGTATTAGGTCAGGATTATCCATAGAGTATCTTGTAAATCAACATGAGGGGTCACCATTTCTTTTTTTTCTTTCTTTTTTTTTTTTTTTTTGGAGAGGTTTTCGCTATAGGGCGTGTGCACTCGCCCGACAGACAGAGAGAGAAAGAGAGACAGAAAGCGAGAAATCACCCCCCAGGAGATATGGCCACGCTGCAATCCCTTCTCCTCAGTTCTCCTCTCGGGATCTTGGGCACGCACGCACACGCGCCAGGCACGAGTTTTAAGCCACCGGGTCCGGGACACGAACCACAGTCGACTATGTGGGAGTCCAGTGACATAGCCATTACACTTACTGCTGGTCCCAGGGGTCACCATTTCTGATGTTACACGTACACAATTGTGATCTTTATCATCATCAGGTGTACATAGTAGAGTAGTTGGGTTAAGTAGGTTACAGCATTTTAGATGGAGATTAGGAGATAGGAGGAGTCTCATAAGATGTTAACCTGCTTGCTAAAAAATGTTGGCTTTGATTGGAATTTGATAAAGTTTTAACAGCATGTGGGACTTGTAAGTCAAGTTTATTTCTTAAAACTAGCTCAGAGGAAGCATCTACCACCTTGGCTGCCGTTGATACTGCTTTTAAACAATTAGAATAGGCCCTAGCAACTGAATCACTTTACCACTGTAAACTATGCCATGCAATGAATCTATGTTTTTCCCCATGTTCCTGGGTAAGAACTCCTAATATTTGATTATTATAGTCATGATCAAAGAAAAAGGGTTAATGTAATTAGAAAGCCCTAAAGCTGGAAGCTGTTGTAAGGCCAATTTCATTTGGCTGAAAGCCTGCTCAAGGTAAAGGCTCTGGTATTGAGCTTCTAGTGAGCTTATACAGTGGTGAGGCTATTAAGAAAAAAATCAGGACCCCAGAACCACAATATTCTGTAAGTTCAAGAAAACTTCTCGACTATCTTTTGGTTGTAGGCCAAGGAAAACTTTGGATAGTTTTTATTCTCTCAGATGAAAGGGAAATTCCTTCAACAGTTGAGTCATGTCTCAGATAGTGGACTTTTCCTCTTGAAAACTGAATTTTTCCCTTGAAGCTTTGTGATCTTTAGGTGTAAGTTGTTGCAAAGGTAGACGAACTCAACTTCAGAGCATTCCTCAGTGAGAGACCATAACAGGTCATCTCCATGCTGAATAAGAATCGAATTTCCATGAGACTGCAAAGTTGTTAAATTTTGATGCAAAGTCTAAGAAAAATATGAAGCTACGAGTGAATCTCATGGCATCACTGCCCATGTATACTGCTGATTTTTCCAAGTAAACATAAGTAAATACTGGCTCTCTTTATCAACTGGTATGCTAAAAAGGGCTGAGCAGCAAAGGTCTGTCACTGTAACCATTTTGGATCAGCAGGTACATTAGATAATAAAGTATTAGGATTTGGAATTACAGAAAACCTTGGTATTATAATTTTATTAATTGCTATTAAATTCTGAACAAATCTCCATCTTTGTCCGTTTGGTTTTTTTAACTGGTAGTATTGGAGTGTTACAGGGACTAGTGTGTGGAATTATAAAACCTTGTTTAATTAAATCTTTTACAATTGTGAAGTCCCTTGAATTGCTCCAGGTTTTAATGGATATTAGGGTAATTTAGGTAGACTTAGATTGATCTATTTGGACTTTTATGGGTTCCACACTTTTAGTCTTTCCTATATCAATTGAAGAAGAGGCCCACAAACATTCAGGTATTTTAGAAAGAGGTGGGTTATCATGGGCCTGCATTTCAATTTTATCAATTTCTGCCTACAGGGAGCATAATAATTCTGAATCTGGGGAGTCAGATAGGATTATCTCTCCCTCTGAGAAATATTTTATACTTCCTTTTAGCTCTGAAAGTAAGTCTCACCCTAGTAAATCCACTGGAGTAGTGTCACATAATAAAAAGTATGTTTTCTGAAAATGACCTATAAGTCAGTTGAATGTGTTCAGATATGGGAACCTCTTGAACTTGATTTGAAATTCCTACCACTGAAATTACCTTTTTACTCCAAGGGATTTTTTGACCTATTAAAGTGGGATTTAGTTTAGATAAGGCGGCTCCGGTAACCGCCAGGAGTATACAAGTTCCCCCATTTATTTTAACTTGCATTTCTCCATGTTTATTTAAGGGAATTATGGGAGCAACTTACCAAAGAATCTGTTGGAGTCTTGTCAGTGTTTATCATGACGAGAGTTAAGATTTCTTGGGCTTCCATAAGTGGTCAAACAGTCAGACCCAAAGGGAGGAGGCAGTTATTGATGGACTAATATAAGAGACAACTTTTTGCCAGTGGCCTGATTGTTTGCAATGAAGACAGGTATTTCAGGTAAAGAATTCCTAATTCTGGGACCTCTTGGTTGTGATTTAAAATAAGAATGAAAGGTCCCTTTACTCTTGGTCCCTTTAATTGCTGTAATTGGAGAGACATAAGCTTATTAGCTTTTTAGTTTTTTCCTTAGTCTGGAGTTCTTGCAAAATGTTCAGCTAGGGCAACTAGTTCCATCATACCAGTAACTTGCCATCCTGGTTTATGGTTGTCAATTAAATTACTAAGCTCAGGACAGAGTCCATTTATGAATAGTGTAGTTAATGCTGTTTCAGTTTCTTCAGGAGATATTTCTTGGAATGTTTTTAGCCCAGAATGTTTTATGAAAAGTGTTTCTAAAAAAGTTCTGTAATCTGAAACTGGTTCATTCTTTTTTTTTTTTTTTGTCTACAAAATTGTATAATTGGCCAATTTTTTGTGGAAAAAATGTTATGAATTGAATTTAAAAGATTTTCGGCAGATTTTTTTAGCTCCCCTTGGTCCATCTTGTGAAGAGGTCCTGAAAGGATCCTTAATATCCTCCTCAAGTTTGTCCTACTCTGTTGCTGCCATCCATTTTTGTGCTTTGCCAAGTCCTAATAGAGTGTGAATAACTGGGAGTTCTGGGTCAGAAGCTCCTATGAGGATACTAAGCTCTTCAGTAAATTTTTGAAGATTTTCCTTTGGTCCTAATATTGTGTGAATAACTGGTAGAAGTCCGGGAGTTCTGGGTCAGAAGCTCCTATGAGGATACTAAGCTCTTCAGTAAATTTTTGAAGATTTTCCTTTGAGTTAGGAAAGTCATTTTTAATGGCTCTGAGTTCAGCTCCTTAAGCTTTTTGTTGACTTTTTGTAAAGAATCCTTTAAGGAGGCAATTTTTGATTCTTTTAGTCTTTTAGTTGCTTCTGCATACCAATTAAAGAAAATACCCCACTGTTTTTCCAGGGTTTTTGATTTCCCTTTTTTTTTCTTTTTACTTTTTTTTAAGAGAGATTTTTTGCAATAGCACACATGTGCTCACCAGAGAGACAGAAAGTGAGAAATCACCCCCTAGAGGGGATGACCATGCCACAATCCCTTTTCCTCCATTCTTCTTGAGATCTTGGGCATGCACACACCTGGTGTGAGATTTAAGCCACTGAGTCCTAGACTCAAACCATGGTCAACTACATGGGAGTCCAGCAATGTAGTCATTACGCCATCTGCTGGTCCCAGTTTCTTTTTTAAAAATATGTCCCATAAGTAAGCGATTTTGTCCAAATTAAAACTTCCCCATTGTGGCCATCTTTATTCCACTTCTCTCTAGTAAGTTTAATTCATGTATTTTAAAATGTGCATTTTCTGGGCCCATAATTATTGTACATAAAACTGTCTGAAGTTACAGAAGGTGGAGTTCCAGACTCTTTAGATTGATACAAACTCATCATCAAAAATATGCATGGCATTCCCTTTTAAAAAAGCAATGTAATACACTGTAAAGTTATATGCAATCCAATATAATGTAAACAAGAATATGATGATAATTAATTAATTAATTAATTTTAAAAAATATATGGACCCCTAGACCTGAGGCCTCTAACTAAGTCCAATCCAGTTAATTATCAAATCTGATTCAATTTCTTTTGGAGAGGTTTTTGCTATAGGGCGCGTGCGCTTGCCAGACAGACAGAGAGAGACATAGAGACAGAAAGAGAGAAATCGCCCCCCAGGGGGGATGGCCATGCCACAATCCCTTCTCCTCCATTCTCCTCTCGGGATCTTGGGCATGCACACACACGCGCCCGGCGTGAGTTTTAAGCCACCGGGTCCGGGACACGAACCGCGGTCGACTACGTGGGAGTCCAGCTACATAGCCATTACGCTAACTGCTGGTTCCCAAATCTGATTCAATTCTGAACCCAGTTCAGTCTAAATATTGTTTGAATAAACTCAGAGAGCTCAGAACACAATTTAGATGAGATTGGAATCCCAGGGATAACTTACCTATGATCTCCAGTCCCAAGCAAGAGAGCAGTGAATACAATCTGCTCTGTGGGTACTATGCCTCATTGCCTAGTGCTTTGGGGGTCACAGGAGCTTTACTTTAGAACCTATTTTTGATGCCAAGCTGTTTAAAACAAAATTTTAGACAACCAAAATTTAACAGAGTTTATTTAAACAAAGAGCAGGTGGTTTACAATCATGCAATCCCTCAGAAAATGGCTCTTGAGGAACTCTAGGTAGCTGCATGGTCACAGGGGTGTGTAAGTTTGCAGAAAGGGAAAGTGACGTGTACAGGAAAAGGAAAGTGGCATATGAAAATGGAAGTGAGGGAGTGAGGTAGAGAAACCACTGAATTGGTTACAGCTGGATAGTAGGCTGTATGACCAGCTTAAGAGGTGGGCTTTCTGTGATGACTGAAGTGCGGCTAATGTGATTGGCTGTAAATTAATTACCAGCTCAGGAAAATAGCCTAATATGTATGATTTTGGCTTATCCATAGGAATCAAAGTCTGGAAGTACAACTGCTGTTTTAGGCCAAAATAGTTAAGTTTAACACAGGAAATCTAGGTAATTTTTCTTTTAGGAATTTATACAAAAGTATCAGAAAGTTCCCAAGAGAATGAGGAGCTATGCCACCAAGACACAGGCAGGAAAGAAAGGTTCAGAGAAATAAGTTCTTTGCCTTAGGGTCACCAACTCTGAAAATGGCAGTCAAGGGATTGAGAAGCTGAGTAGAACTTACACCAATTCTTGACTTGGGTCTAGGACTGCACAAAAAGAGGGTCCCTGATAAATATCCCATGGTTCTGATTGAACCTTTGGAGAACTACAGTCTAGATATATGCTGAACTAGAGTTAGACCACACGTAGGTCTATGGTGATTATGCAGTTGAAAATCAAAGGCCAAAAATACTTTGAAAGGCATTAAGGAAACAAACAGAACTTTAAAAGAGCAACAATGAACCTCACTTAGAAGTCTGTTGACTTCTAGGGACCAGCAGTTAGCGTACTGGCTATGTCGCTGGACTCCCACGTAGTCGACCGCGGTTCGTGTCCCAGACCCGGTGGCTTAAAACTCACGCCGGGTGCGTGTGCATGCGTGCCCAAGATCCCGAGAGGAGAATGGAGGAGAAGGGATTGCGGTGTGACCATCCCCCCTGGGGGGTGATTTCTCGCTTTCTGTCTCTATGTCTGTCTGTCTGGCGAGTGCACGCGCCCTACAGTGAAAATCTCTCCAAAATAAATAAATAAATAAAAGAAAAACAAAGACAACAGAATAACGTTTTTTAACAGTAGAAAAAAAATGTTATGGTTACATCACTGGATTCCCACGTAGTTGACCACTGTTCAAATTCCAGACCCAGCAGCTTAAAACTCACGCCAGTTTGGGACGAGCAGATGGCATAATGACTACGTCACTGGACTCCCATATAGTACACACACACACACACACACCAAAAAAAAAAAAAAACAACAACCTCATGCCAGTTGTGTATGCATGCATGCCCAAAATCTTGAGAGGAAAATGAAGAAGGGATTGTAGCATGGCCATCCTCCCTAGGGGGTGGGTGATTTCTCACTTTCTGTCTCTCTGGTGAATGTGAATACACACACCCTATAGTAAAAATCTCTCTAAAAACAAAACCTGCTAATAAGTAATAAATACACAGAAAAATTACCTTTCAAAAACAAAATTTTTAAAAGTGTAAAAGAAATGCAGAGGGAATTCGTTAATAGCAAATCTACACTTAAATAACAAAAGTTTTTTAGATAAGAGAAAGTGATCCAAATGGAAAGGCTGATTTGTGGGTAAGGGAATATAAACTTCAAAAATAAAATAACATGTGCAAGTAGAACTTCTCAGAGGTTAAAAGAAAGTATGAAGAAAAATGGAGAGAAAATTAAAGATGAAAAAACAACACTAGACAATTTGAGACAAGGATCAATGGAGTTTAAGTGTTCTGAGATCCTCTCATTGCCTGGATCTTAGTGGGAAACATATTAATTTATTTTAGACTTTAATAACTCAAGGATGCAGGTTGTAATCTCTAGATTGATAACACTAGATGATAGTTAAACATGTATATAATATATGCAGCTCTAAGGAAATGTCAGCTAGGATGATGTGGTAGCCCAGAGCTAAGATTGGCCATTAGATGAGTCACGCATTGGACAGAAAAGACTATGGAATGTGCTCAGCTGTAAGAAACCATCAGAACTTATCATGTAATTCAGAATGGATGAATATAGAAGACTTAATGTCAAGTGAAGTTAGTCAGACCTTGAAAGATACACACTGCATATCCCCACTCAATATGTACTGAATGTCTGCACTCTAAAGCAGAAATTGAAAGATCCAAAGATAAGATAGTAGAGAGGATAAGTGTAGATACAAGAAACTGAAAGGGACAGGAGTGGTTGGCAGAAGGTAGGCGAAATGGGGGGGAGGGAACAAAAGCTAGAAAAAGAAAACACATTATACATGCATTACAGAAAATGTTAATAATATAAAAATAAAAATTTCTAGAAAGAGCAGATTCCCTACAATGGAAGAAAAATCATTTTGATATCAGATTCCCTCAAAATAACCATTGATAAAAGAAAAAAGTGAAACAATAGTTTTTTTTAATTATTAAAGGAAGAAATTTTGAACATTAAATTATACCCAAATTGTAATTCAAATGTGAGAGTTTAATAAAAATATTGTTACTCATAAAAGGCCTCATAACATTTCTCACAAACAGTCCCATGTTGACAAGTTTATGGAAATTTGCTCAAGTTAGAAGAAAAAATATCCATTTTGTAAGACAAATAATAATGTGATTGAATGTATTAAAGAAAATGAAATGAAAAATAAATTAATTAATATTAAAAAAAGAAAAGTTATAAATATTGATTTCTGCTGACTTTTTTCAACCTTGCATTAGAGGTCCTTGCCAGTGTAAGTACAAGAAAAATAAATTAAAGACATAAGAATGGCTATATAGAACTCAGTGGTAGAAGCGTATATAATTTCAACATCAAAACACTATAAGATTCTGCAAATAAATTTAATTTCAAGTAATACAAGTGTAGCAAAGTAGCCTTATGTAAGAACAACATAGAAATTGCTATATTCTAGCAATAAGCAACTATAAGATATAGTGTAAAAAAAAAAAAAACAAGGAAACAAACCTTACAATTATAACAAAAATTATGAAGTACTCAGGAATGAAAATACAAGTTATATACAAAATTTCTATATAGAAAATTATATAATTTTAAAGGACATTTTTGAAGACAAATAAATGGAGATACTATTACATGTTTACTATGAAATCAAGTTGATTGATTCAATTCAGTTCCACAGTTATTTGGTAAAATAATAAAAAGGAATTATCAAAACAAGCTATAAATCAGGAAAATATATTTATAAGCAATAAAACTTATATCAAAGATATATAAAAAAATTTGACCAATTTTCACAAGAGAAGTGTTTAACAACCAAATATAAAAGTGATCTAGAAAGATAAATAAACATTTCATAAAATTGGAAAAATACATTGTCAATAAATATCTGAGAAAATACAGGGCCTGCAGGTGGCATGGTGGTTAAAGGTTCTGGACTCCCACATGGCCAATCCTAGACCTTGCGGCTTGTTTTTTAACTCTATCTCTTTCTCTGTCCCTCTCTGTTCAAGTAAAAATAAATAAATAAATAAGTAAAGTTAAATAAATTCTTTTTAAAAAATCTGAGAAAATACAAATCATAATCACAATTTTTAAAAATCTACCCCCATAGTGTTACAAAAGAGCAAATCTTATAATAACACATGTAAAAAGATTTGTACTGTTGTGTTTATTTACAAAATGCTGGTGTGTGTAAAAACTCTTGGGAAAATAGTTTAATATTACATTGTCTAGTTTGCAGCTATACAACCTATTATCTGGTACTTCTACCTATGACTAGAAAAAATACCTGCCCTAAAAAAAAAAAAAAAAAAAACCACCAAAGTGCAAAAACAAATCTCATTAAACAGAATTTGGAAACTCTGAGCAAAAATAAAGAAGAAAATATAATAATATCATCTTCTGTATTCTTTCCTATGAGATAATGCTATAAAATCAGTTTTATATCCTACCCTTTTGAGCTAAAATATGGACTACAGTCAGTTTTATATCCTACCATATTGAGTTAAAATATGGACTGATAGACAGTCGAAAGTCCCAATACAATTATTTCAGTTAAACATTGAAATATTTCTACAGTGCTTCAAATGGTTGCTGCCCAAGTCTCCCCATTTGCCCTAAAGATCTTGCCTTGGCTCCACCTCTGGACATCCTCGCATTCTGACAACTAGAGAAATATATCTGACCCTGTCCAATAGTTCCAGACCTCCACTCCACCTTAGTGGACAGCACCTACCTACTGACTGTTGTTTTTTTTTTTTTTTTTTTTTTTTTTAAGAAAAAGGTAATTTATTAAGTAAAAGTGAAAATACACTCCTGAGAGGTAGGAGTGGAGAGTGACTCAAAAGGCCCTAGCATTTACATTCGGCAAGGTTTATACTTTTTAAATCTAGGTTGCGTTGGTTATTGTTCTCATTCCACTGGCTATATCAAATGTGGCTAGCCCCACTGATTCATCTCATTGGCTATATCAAATGTGGCTTAATTAGCTAGACATCTCCCACTAATTTCTTCCCTACATTACCTTGGGCTGGGAATTTTCTGCCCTGATTGGATTTTTTTTATCTAGCCACATAGACAGATTCTCCAGCCCTCTTACCTGCTTCCATTTGCTAGGTTTCATCTGCCTCATTTTCCCACTGAGAGGCATGATCCCTGTAAATCTTTGGGGGGAGTTGAAGGTGGATGGTCCATCTTCTACTGCTTCATGCTGAATAGCAACATTGGCCCTATCAGAGATCACAGAAGTCTCATTAGATCTGATCTAGATGGAAGAGTGGGCCAGGGACAGGTCACAGAAATAGTCCCAAGGTGTGACCAATCTAGCTATGATGTGCCATGGAGAGGACCTTCTTGGATTGATTCTTTATATTTCTTGGGTCTGAATATTTGAGTGCCTCTCTAGACTTGGAAAGTTTTCTTCCAGGTTTTTTAGAATAGATTATCAATGCCCTTATTAGTTTCTTCACCTTCTAGGATACGAGTTATCCAGATGTTTGGGCGTTTCAGGGTATCTAGTATTTCTCCTATATTATCTTCAGTTTTCTTGGTTGTTTTCTCAGTATTTTTCATCATTTTTTCTAGGTCAGAGGTCTTACCTTCTACTTCCAAGATTCAATTTTCTGCATGTTCTAACCTGCTTTTGATACTTTCAAGGGAGGCTTTGATTTCCTGTATTACAGCCTTCATCTCTAACAGTTCTGTTTGATTATTTTTTATAGTATCCAATTCTTCTTTCATATCGTGGAAGAACTTCCTCATCTCTTGGAGTTCAATGTCTCTTTTCTCTTGCATCTCATAGTTTTATTACTATAAATATTCTAAATTTTTTCTGACATTTTGTTAATATCCTCTAATTTTTCCTTAGTTGGAGATGAGTTAACAGTGTTCTTTTGCTGGAGATGTATTACTTGATTCTCTCATCCTTGAGGCTCTTCTCTGATTTGTAGTCATTTAGTAATGTATTCACTTTTGGCTAATTTGTTGGAGAAGGATTCTATGACTGTGAACTTGTGAGTTTCCCTTTCTGTGAAATAATTCAGTGCTATTTTCTCCCTTCTACTGTGTCTTCCACTATGGAAATCACAGGAGGAGTTTTGAAATTGGATTTATTACGGGCAATTTCACTTTTTTTGCAACCACTATAGTGAGGTGCAAAGAATTCTCTAAAACTCATCAATGTTCAGGTGTTTAGCTACTGTGTACCTAGGCTTCCCTAGGCATGGGTAGGGGCTGAGCAGTAAAACAGGAAAGTAAGGTAAAAGATAAAGAAAGTAGGAAACAGAAATAGGAATAAAAATCAAAGAAAAAGGAAGGAAAGAACTAGAACAAAAAGAGGAGGGAAAAAAAAACACAAATCATGTAACAGAAAATAAAACTGGGTTAAAAATGGAAAACCGAATAAAAGGGACAGCCCACAAATCATGTCACAGAAAATAAAACTGATTTAAAAATGGAAAACCGAATAAAAGGGACAGCAGAGGCAGAGATGGAGATGTCTGGATGCTTTCTGTCCTAGGTGAGAGAAGAAGAGACAAATCAGGAATAAAAAGGCACAACGGGGCATAAAGCTGTTTTTTTAAAAGACGAAAAAAATTAGAAGGGATAGAGAAGAACAAGAGGGAGAGAGACACTTTGCCTACCTGACTAGCACTGGGGTCTAGGGGGAGGCTCTGGCTGGGGAGCTTCATATCTGTGAAGCTGCATCCAGAAGGAACAGCAGGGGAAGAGATGGAGATGCTTGGACCCCCTCATCTAGTTCTTTACCAGGAACACCAGGAACCTGAATATTATCACAAAATCCATCTCACAACATATATTGTGGTGAGCCAAGCAGGAGGTAAACCCCTAACTGGGAACCGTCTCTACTCTGTTTCTTAACCTCTTCATCACTTTCGTGTCCATTTCCATTGAGTCTCCCAGCCAAAGCAGGCCAACTGAGGCGAGATTAATAGCTCTTGGTATATGGCAACTCTTATATAGGGGTAGAAACCAACTCTGGAATGACTTGTTAAGGCCTTAAGCCCCTAGAGGTAAGAAACTCTCCTTTTCTTTCTCTCTTCTTCTTACACCCTTATTTCCACTGGATTTCCTGGCCAACATGAGTCAGTTAGAATGGAACTGACAGTTCTCAGTATGGGCAGCTCCCATATAGGACTGAAAGCCCCTCTGGCCCAACTTATCAAGGCCTTAAGCCCTTAGGAGTGGCAGACCTTTCTTTTTCTATACTGCTTAATTTACAACCACCTCTTGTGGGCATGAGTCAGTCAGATAAGAAACACTAGCATGTCCACCATTTGAAGTCTCCCCTGTGAGGTTAACCTAACCTTGGAACAAGTCATTAAGCATTGACCAGGCACAAAACCAATCAAAGCAACACATAGTTCTATGTGTATATGGCCCAACATTAAGTGAAAGACACTTATATTTTTCTAAAGTGATATGTAGTGACGGCTTCCCTCTTTCTCCTGATCATGTTGCTTGTTATTTACTTCCAATCACATAGCAAGACTCTTCTGCACCTGTTGGAAAACTATAGAACCTGGAAATTGAGTGTTAGGCCCTCTAAAAAAAATTTTGTATTATTGTTCCAGGGAGACTCAACTTACTGGGAGACTCAATCTAGGATGTGAGAGTCCTTGACCTTGCTTAGGAAAGATTTCAAGAGCAAGTCATTGAGAGAAAATGAAGGCAGATTTATTGAGTAAAGTATAGAGAGAAGGCTGCTCCATGGAGGAAGCAGTCACATGGAGAGAGATGTGTAATATTATCCCTTTTCAATGAGAGAGAGAGAGCTGTATTTACCTTAAGGAAAAAGGGTCTTGGCTTTCCTAATACCACTGTTTTTCCCATTTTCTGGTCTTCTTAAGGTGGATCCTATTGCCATTGTTATTCTAAACTGTCATGGCATGGATGGGATTATCATCCTGCATGCTAATACTATACAATGAGAGCGTGATGACTCCAAAGATTAGGAAGCCATCATTCCAGGCACCATCTTGGAATAATACTAGACATCATCTTGGATTATACCAGGCACCATCTTGGATTGTACTGGCACCATCTTGGTTCTAACCTGTTCAGTGCTGGTCTCAGACACTTCCCGTCAGTCAGATTTTAGGTTTTGCATGTTGCCGGCCTCATTTTGGAACATCCCTTCTGTCTCACTATTGCTCTCTATCTCCCTCTCCAGCCAGCCTACTCCAATATGAAAGGAATACTCTCGGGAACCAGCAGTTAGCTATGTCGCTGGACTCCCACGTAGTCGACCGCGGTTCGTGTCCCAGACCCGGTGGCTTAAAACTCACGCCGGGTGCGTGTGTGTGCGTGCCCAAGATCCCAAGAGGAGAATGGAGGAGAAGGGATTGCGGCGTGACCATCCCCCGTGGGGGGTGATTTCTCGCTTTCTGTCTCTATGTCTCTCTCTGTCTGTCTGGCGAGCGCACGCGCCCTACAGTGAAAATCTCTCCAAAAAAAAAAAAAAGAAAGGAATACTCTCTAGGGGAAAAAAAAAATCTTCTTATTCCTTAAGCTAAGCCAAGTACCTTGGAAATATAAAGAAAAGGGATTTTTTTAATACTCTCTAGGAAAAAAAAAAAATCTTCTTATTCCTTAAGCTAAGCCAAGTACCTTGGAAATATAAAGAAAAGGGATTTTTTTTTTCTGCAGGCTTTTTCAAAGAATTTTTTTGGGGGAAAATAATCAAGAACTGAGCCTATCAGGAAAAATCCTATATAAGAGCAGAGAAATATGTACTTTATCTATGGCTGCTAATTTACTCCCCCAATGTTTTCTCAGTCATTCCTGGAAATAACACACCTATAAATATATCCACCTTAAGGCTATAGATTTCTTCTTGCTTGTTGGGGTCCTTTGTAAGCCAAGGGAGACTCCACCTTGTCTCCCAGGACTCAACCCTCAATGCTATCCTGAGCCAGGTGGCTGCCCTCTTGAGAGCCATAGCAACCCTGTTGAAAAAAATCATTGGTTGCTCAACTTGTGGTCTCACAGATTATTCTCTATAACTCTTACCACAAAGCTGTTTATCCCAGTCCTTTTACTATTGATTGTAAACCATTTTGCAAGTCTCTGAAGGGCCATGCCTGAAATGCTGCTGTGAGAACTAAGGCTTCAACATGATGACAGGCAAACTCCTGCAAAATTTCTGTCTCTTGCTCTCTTCTCCAGGGCTTCTCTCTCTTCACCATTTTCTCTGCTCTTCTCTGGAATGACTTTTCCAGGGGACAACTCACTCTCAGCCCTGTATTGCTTTTATTTAAAAACCAAATGAGACTCTCAAGGGAGAGACCTATATCAAATGACTACCTCTTGGGGAGAAATCAAAAGTCCCATGGACTCTTCAAAGCCTCATTTGGACATAGCTGTATGTTACCTAATCATATCCACTTTTGTGTTTTCCTTCTCCAAGGTGGAACCAGAGAAAGACCAGGTCATAGCTCGCAGAAGAACCCCAAGGATCCTGGAGTCTTTTGGTTTGGATGACAACATTCAGCCAAGGAAATGATCCTGGGGACCAGAAAGGACATGGCAAGCTGAGGACCCTCAGGCCATTGTCCTGGAGCTTCATCTGCCTCTCAGAGACACCTCAAGTGGGATCTTAGTTCTAGCATGCTCAAGAGGTCTTTACCCTGAGGAGCCCAAGATAGACCAAAAAGGCCAAGGATCCTCAGCATCTAGCAGTTCTGATAGGGACATTGTTTAAGGACATCTAGCTTGTTCCCTTGTGGTTATCCACCGCCTAGGAGGGATGCTTCACATACAGCTCTGGCCCTAGGTTGCTATGCCTTCCTCTTCTGTCATTTTTTCTTTCTTTCCTTTATAAGAGTCATGGGAAATAACTGCTCAATCCCCCAGGACCCACATTATAGCCCCAGTGGGACTCCCAAGAGAGCATACTTCCCCTCTAGACTACCCTGGCCTTTTGCACCAAGCACAGATATTTCTACTCCAAAAGGGTACAGAAGGAATAATCAAACTTTCAATCCATAACATACGTGAAGTGAGACCCTTTCCCCCTCAGAGAAATAGTTGGATAAGAGGGCCCAATCAGAATCCAAGTCCCCTTCGCCATAATGATATTTAATAATGCAGAGCATTATTGGGCAAATATTCTTGGAATCCCGATAAATTTACTGATTTTCTTCCAGATACTGATTCTAGCTTTTGATCTCTTTTGGAGGAATGTGCAGTTAATTCTGGCTACCTATTGTACCCCTATTGAGAGAGAACAAATTTTAGATGTAGCAGGCAAAAAAGCAAGTGCTACATTTGCTAGGATGCTACAATGAAATATTTCAGGAGGAGACTCTGGGGACAATCCTGCATTAGCCAATTTGCCCCAAATATCAGGCAAAAACTCCAGAAGCTACAAATGGGACCCAAACTGATCAGACTTTACTGCTTGACATAGTCTTGGCATTTGATAATCACGATTTCAAGGCGGGAAAGAAAGAATAGAGCAAAGAAAAATGGAGAGACTGAACCTAGCCACCTCTTGCCATTAATGCTGTGATATGGAAAATGATCCCTGGCACTGAAGGGTTGACTGTTCTCCTGAAAGGAGGAATAGCTAGTCAAGAGGAGGCCCAGGAAGATCCTCTATGCCTCTGTCCAGTGAGGATCCCCACGTAACTCTGGGCATCATGGGTAAGCCAATTTTATTTCTTTTAGATACCCAGGCTATTTCCTCTGTTCTCTGTGCTTTTTCAGGAAGGTCTTTCTCGGAACCACAATAGCTATGAGAATAGAGAGAATAAATACTTGTACTGACTTTAACAAGATGACAGCCATAGTGTTCCTAAAGGCAAATGTCTCCAATTACATTCTTGTAAGTTGCTAATGAGCTTAGACAAAATGTAAGGGATTATTTTCATCTGCGACATAATAAGAGTTATTATATCACTCCTACTCAACTTTTAGAAAATAAATAAAAACTGAGGTGCCCTGAGAAAGGGGGAGGAACATAATGAACAGTCTTAATGATCCCACTAGAGAGCCCTCAGAGTTATTTTTTTCACTTTGAGTGGAACTTTCATTCAGCCTTCTTCTGTCCTGCTTCACCTAAACAAATTGGCAACTTTTCATAACCAAAGCCTATATTCTTCAGCACTTGAAGTATTCCTTCTGGAAACTGATGTTTGTTTGTTTATGGAGAATTTGATGTGGCCCTTGACAGTTCTGGCCTGACAATCAATCTCTTTTCACCTAGTTCTATAATGTTAGTCCAGTTGCGAACACGCCACCTCACATTCTCAGCATGCCGTATCTCTACTATTTTAGATTTCAATCTGCAGCAGGCTCAGAGATCCTTGTGGTGTGTCTGTAATTCACGTTTATTTTACAGTTATATGACTTTCATTAGAAATCCCAAATCAATTTTAATTCAGTTTAGTCTCATGTTCTTTGAAAAAATATTATTAGGAGAGTTTCAATATGCAGGTTTCCAAAATAATTAAAGGAGCTGTTCCTGGAGAGGTATAGTAGAATACATTCATTGTAAAAGTAAAAGATTCCTTGTAGGTATGAGAGGACTTCAAAAAGTTGGTGGAAACAAATAGAATTACAGAACAAGCTAATTTTGGTGTAGAGAATTTTTTCTAAATCCATTCATTAGTTTTTCATAATAGGCATTTTCCCTGAGGTTTTGGAAGACCCTTCATATTTTATTCATAGTATCAAAATATCAGGAGAGTCTTTCTTTAAAGGCAGAGATTATAAAAGAGTCTGATAAGTAAACCACAGCTCCATAAAACAAGAGGAAAAGATATTTGAAAGAAAACATGCCTGCAGAGAGAAAGAACTCTCATTAAGTGCCTGCCAGATTCCAAGCACTTTATGCAATTATAAGAAGTAGGTGTTGTTGGGACCAGCAGTTAGCATAATGGCTATGTCACTGGACTCCCATGAAGTTGACTGTGGTTCATGTCCTGGACCCGGTGGCTTAAAACTCACGCCGGGCACATGTGCATGCATGCCCAAGATCCCAAGAGGAGAATGGAGGAGAAGGGATTGTGGCGTGACCATCCCCCCTGGGAGGTGATTTCTCGCTTTCTGTCTCTCTGTCTCTTTCTGTCTGGCGAGCACACACGCCCTATGGCAAAAAAAAAACTTCCCCAAAGAAGTAGGTGTTATTATAAGTCTCATATTAGAGCTGCCAAACCAAGCAAATATATAGGATGGTCATGTAACTTCAGGTCTAATTCTAAAACCATTGCTCTTTCCAGCCTTGTTTACAAAAGTGCACATGATGAATAATAGTATGATCTAGCTCTTTGTGGTAGATTGCATTAGTGCTCCCAATCTCCACTGCTCCCTATAAATCCCTATACCAGCATCATGATAAATATTCACTTTGCTGAGGTGAGAAATAGAAACACATGAAACAAATCCAGCCAGGTTAGACTAGGCTAACCTAGCAAGTTGCAGATACATGAGTCAATGTATCCAAAAACACAGACCCATTCAGCCATACTCTGCCTAGATCTGACACCCTCTATCAATCTACAGGTCAATGAAAATAAATGACATCACTCAAGTCACTGAATTTTGGGATTATTTGTTATAAAAAATTTTGTGGTAACAGCTAAGTAATATACCTACACCCATATTCCATTTCAACCTAGCACAAAGGAGGTTATGATATGTTTGTAGTATCTTTTTCTTTTCTTTTCCTTTATTTTCTCTTCTTTTCTTTTCAAAGTTTATTTATCTATTTATTCTATGAGTAAAAGAGACAGGTGGGCTGTATAGCATACAGGGTCCAACACATCCCAAGCCCCAGCCAGCCTGGATCATGGTCACACACACTCCTGGTATGCCCAGAGAGGTCTTTGGTGCAAACTAGTAACCCTCCTATATGGATCCCTTTGTACCTTTGTCTGGTTCCCCTTGTGTTTCCTTTTCATTGTACAGGTTGCAAACCTACAAAAGGTTAAACACTGCTTCTATGTATAATAAAAGAAAATGTTTCAAGTTAATATTAAAGATGTTCTCTAAGAGATTTGGAAATATTGACATGTCATCCACAGCAGAAAGTTAAACAACTATGAAATAATAAGTCCCTAGATTAAGATTTATTTGGCTTCACATTAGATCACAAAGGTAACATGCTTTATTAAAAATATAGACATATATTATAGGACCAGCCCTGTGGTACAGCAGTTAGGTGCTATACAGAGGAATCTGGATCTCACATGGCTGACTGGAGTTCAGATTCTGGTCCCAGCTTCTAAGCATGTGTCCAGGATCCTGACAGGACAGAAAAATTGGAGGAAAAGGTTAGCATGACCAGGCCCCACTGGGAGGTTCTCTCTCTCTCTTTCTTGTGTGCACAGACATGCCATTATGAATAAAAATTAACTTCTAAAAATTATTATTATTTTTCATTTACATATAATAGATACACAAATTTGAGGAATGCATTGCAGTCGTTCAAAACATGTATACAATGCATAATGATCAAATCAGGACAATAATCATATCCACCATTTCTAATATTTATAATTCCTTTGTATTGTGCACATCCAAAATCCACTCTTCTAACTATTTTGATATATACATTGAATTGAAGGTAACGTATTTAAAGAATACTTTTGAGCTATGACTTTGATAGAGGGAGTGTGTAAAAATTTCAAACTATGAAAATAGCACTTTAATTTTTGAGGTATTTTTTAGAAAACTTTTTTATTTAATCAATATATTATCAAGGATGGAAATGAAAAAAAATTGACAAATCAACAATTAGTTTGAAAATATCAGAATGAATACAAATGTCATCATGCATACTTTAATCCTAATGAACATATACAATTAAACCAATTTTTGAAATAACCTGCTACATAGAAGAAGTTAGTTAATTTCAAGATGAACATGTTCTATTTTTCTTTTCTTTTTTTTACATTTTTCTGTATGTCAAAGTTTCTGCCCCCCCCTTGTATCTCACACCTCAATTTTTAAATTGTGCCTTAAGATAATTGATACTGAAAGTTTGACCAATTTTTATTTTTTAATCTTACAGTTTCATACAGTCTCCCTTTCCTCAAAGAATTTACTTCAATTCTCATTTACATAAGATAAAAAATGATATGAGAATAAGCTGAGCAGTTCTAAGTACGTCTTCCTAGTTTTGCTTATAATTGTCCTTGAACTATCCCTTGGGGCATGTTTCCATTTCACATATTCTGTAGCATCTGCAGTCCACTTCTTAGGATAAGCCTTTGTGGCCCCATAGCAAACTTTTTCCCAAGATCAGAGGCTAAGTTCCAATTTCCTCTCTTTAATAAAGATCGCAGTAAACTGTTCTCTTTCCATCCTAATGACTTGCCCCTAGCCAAAAATAATCTCTGTTCCACAGTCCTCCCATGCCAATTTATCTGCACCTTTTTTTATAGCATCTTAACATCTTCTAGTTGATTTTGAGGTATTTTTATGCATCTCAACCCATCTGCTATACAAGAGGTCACAAACTGAATTGCCTCCAGAACCCAGATGGTAATGAGCAAAGAGAGCTGACAAATGACTTGTGCAGAGCAGAGGTGCATGATAACAGAAAGAGCATATCTCTTTCTGTTAGCATATGGGAAAAGACCCATATGTGGGTCTTTCAATGTTTAAGGAGATTTGAGAAACTGTATTTTAAGTAAACTTTTCCAACTTGATGTGAAAATTCCATTTGAAATATTGCTTTGGTAGATTTCATTATTTTTCTTAATACTTCATTCTGTCTTTGTAATAAAATTACATACCCATACCCTTGGCACACATTATAATTTCCTGGCCTATCAAGAAAAGGTTTGGCTGTGTATTATACCTACATCTAACCAAAGCTTTAAACATGCCATTGGTAACCTCTGACCTTCCAACAAGAGACACAAGGAGCAGAAAGGACCCCAGACCTGCAAGCAGATTCTTCCCAGCTGACCTGCAGTCACAAAAAAAAAAAAAAAAAAAAACAAGGAAAATAAGTATGTACTGCATGCCACTGAGTTTCCTGGGGCTGCCCTTTACACAGTGTTATTGTAGCTGAGATTTGACTGAAACGATTGCCCATGAATGTAAAGATTTTAAAAAGTAAAGCACAAAATCCTCTGGTAGCCATGTTTAGCTGATAGGCCTCTGAGTTTTCTATTAGTTATCAGATTTTGGAGGCACAATGTAGGTTCATGTCCACCTACTCACCAACTTATCTGAGTCCAGTGAGACACACTCACAGGCAACAAGTTATTTATTTCTTACATATAGACAGCAAGTAACAACAGAGGTTTAGGAAGCATTGTTACTGGTCCCCCAAGGCTCATAAATTTGCCCAGGGTGGATGAAATCTCAACTGCATATGTCCCACTTGCATCACAGATGAGAAGCCCCAGAAAGCAGCCTACCTTGCGTTTTATAGCCTGGAGCGGTGCCATTCTCTGGGATAGAACACGAAAGCACATTGTGTTTCTAGGGGGGACTGGAACAGAACCTGGGCTGTTCCAGACAGTCCCTCCTTATCTCAGGATGCAAAACTACAGTGCATTCTATAGTTGTTCTTGAACCTACGAGGGAGAAAACGGGAGAACTTGGTCAGTCCAAGGACACCCAGAGAACTCTCCTGCCTAAAGGGCATTCATAGTGAATAAATTTCCATGTAATTTCCCTGTCCCTCATTATTGCATTGTCAAACATTGCATCAATTTCAGTTTTAAAAAGTTGCCTGAGAATAATTGCTACTTTATGTCAATCTCTTCTTTTTAAAGACAGAACACAATTGCTAAGACATAGAACCAACCCAAATGTCCATGAACAGATGAACGGATTGAAAAAGTGTGGCACATATACTTTAAGAAATATTACTCAGTTATAAAAAACAAGACCCTGGCATTTAATAGAAAGTGGACAAATATGTAAGATTTACTGCTGAATGAAGCAAGCCAGGCTATGAAAGACTGACATTGTGTGTTTCCATTTAACATATACCAACTGTCTGTACTCTATGGTAGAAACTGAGGGATTAGAGAACATAGAAACATTAAAAATGGTTATAGACTCTGGAGACAATGTGGGAAGAGAGTGGGAAAAGAGGGAGAGTGTAAGGAAAGAAATTAAGGAGAAAAATAGACAAGAAATTTATGGCAATCAAAAATGGATTATTATCTGTTGATGATAATGTGTTTTGTATCTGCAACTGAACTGGTATGAAGCGTATTCATATCAGGTAAATTCAACTTACAAGCAAAGTAATATATAGTGATTAAATGTATAAAATTAAAATAAATAAATAACACCAGAACCTTTTCATACTGTCATATTGTGGACAGGTCAATCTAAAAAGAATGATGAGTTATCAAAAGAATAAACTAACTCGAGTTTCCACACACCACTCCATACATAAATTCAATACAGTACATAGCACTGTATTGAATACTTGATAGAGTATCAAGTATTCTGAGACAATCAGGAGCAATCTCACTTAGCAATAAGTTGACAGTTAATATTTAGCTGTAAACCTAACCTGGATAACTAAACATGTTGTCTAGAGAAGTTTATTTGTCTCTCCAAAGGTTTTGTTTGACTGACCTGGTTGGTGTTTAGACTCAACAATGTCTGGGACAGGCTCTTCTGTAATGCTCTTATGCCATTCCTAGTTGATGCTTTGATGTCATCAAAAATGAAACCACAATACCTAGATTCCAGCCTCCAGGTGAAAGAAAGAAAAAGCTAGTTTCCTTTTCTGCTAAAGGTACGGCCCAGAGTTTATACACAGCACCTCCGCTCATATCCTGCTGGCCAGAACATTATCACATGACTCCATGATGGCAAACAAGGCTGGGAAATGCCATTTTTGTGGAAATATTATTACCCTGCCTGAAACTTCAATCACTATACAAAAGAGCATGTAACTAAGAGACAACTAACAGGTCCAGCCATGTCGCACTTGTCTCATAGTCCCAGTACTTAGGAAGCTGAGGCAGGGAGATCACAACATAGCAAAATGCCATTGAAAAAAGAGAGAGAACATTAATCATCTCTGTGACATGGAGATAAAGAGGTGATATTTTGACAAATTTTTAAACACTGAATCTGCTTTGATCAATGCATATGGTAAGTGAATTTATTTTCCTACTTCCACAAATAAATACTGAAGAAAGATATATAAAGAAAGAAATGTAAGGGTTGGATAGTGACACAGTGATAAAACATGACACTTCTGCAAGGCTGACCAACATGGGAAGGTTCCATATTGGTGTCCAGAGCCCTCCCTAAGTAGTCTGGGCATACATGTGTCTATGTTCCAGGACTGGTTGAAAGCTAGGAGTAGATCATGGCATCAAACCCCTAATGGAAGTATTTGCTCTTTCTCTCTTTCTCACTCATGAATAAACAAATAAATAATATTTTAAGAAGAATAATTTTAGTCTATAAGAAATGGCCAGACGATTTAATTTAGTCTTTTTCCTGTTTACCACAGAATTGATATTGGGTAAATTTCATTTTGAAGTGAATAGGTGTGAATTTCACAAATGATATTCAGAGCAAACTATTCATTTAGTCACTATCTATTTACTGAAGGCCCTCATGGTCAAGGCCTATTGCTAGGCATATGCAATGGTTTGAATACAGACCCCAGAAATTCATGAGTTGAGACTTGATTTTATTGTCAGTATTATAAAGGCATTAAGTGAAAACTTAACTCCTTCATGTTGTCTCAAGGCCTAATGGGCAATGATTGGTTCATGGTGATTGATTGCATCATGTAGGCAACAGCCTCTTGAAAAGATTAATGATAATTCACAAGACACAATGAGTTCTATCTCTAGTGAGAAGGGGTTAGCACTCACAAGAGTCAGTTGTTATGAAAGAGCTATCAGTCAGTACATTTTTTTAGGGTTTTGTCATAGGGCGCATGCGCTTAACCAGAGAGGAGAGAGACATAGAGATGGAAAGTGATAAATCATCCCCCAGGGGGATGACTTTGTAAAGTCACCCAGGCTCACAATCTCTTCTTCTCCTGGGATTTTGGACATGCACACACACAGACACAGACACACACACACACACACACACACACACACCTGCCTGCCCATAATATCCACATTTTCACAGCACATCTACAGGCCATTGGAATTATTGAAATCATAAATTAAAAGTGTTTTCAATACAAAAATTGTAATCAAAAGACAACAGACATGTTTATCTCTTTTAAAAAAGAGAAAAATATTTCTAGATAAAAGATAATGATTCAGAGGTAATGGAATGGTCTTTTAACTGTATGTAATACTGACAACCTTTTCTTCCAGGATTTATATACATGAGCAGTTACAATACCCAAGATATTTATTACAAAAAGCTGAGATAATGAAAATATCCTACTTTGCATTATTGAGGTGTCATTAAGCATGAGTTCTTCAGTCGAAAAGATGGCATTTCTTTTCTCACTAACATGACGAGGGTCCAAAAGGTGAATGACGGTTAAAATATTTTCCTAAAAGCTCTAGTGAAGGTAGCTGTGCTCCAGAAAGTAGAGTCAATCCCATGGTAAGATCTTCAGAGGTGAATGACTCCATTGCTTCTCCTGTTACCCCACATAAGGGCAGGGTTCTCTTAGCACCTGTCAATAACAAAGCTAAAAGATTAATATGAGATTCTCTGGGAAACAATTTGCAAGTAAACTACTAACTCATCTGCAGGGGCTTGAACTATTTATCACTCAGGAAAGAAACCATTTTATACATCATTTGTAAATTCCAGAGAGATTAAATTCTTACACTCTCCTAATTCCTAAAGGAATAACTTTAAAATCATATTTTCAACTTTAAAATGCAGAATACCTAATGATATACATAAAAGTAACTGCTATTTACACGTTTCAGATTAACAATTCATGTTTAATAGCTCTTAAGAGTTTTTAATCAAGAAACACTCATTGAAGCTCTGTCATTATATGAGGCTTTGAGGTGCATTCACTGGCCTTACCTCACTGTCCACAGCAGGAGCTCTCTTGCATTCAGTCCCTGGAGAGTTCACCAACCTCCTCTCCCTAGCTCATGGCTACTATTAGTGCAAGCAAGAAGAAAGACATCGTGTTAGATTTATATGGTGAACAGTGTATGAAATCTTTTATCCACAAAAGTTTTTAACACAATGCTTGATTCATAATCATGTGACTTTGTTCTTATTAACAGAAACAACATTACAAATGGTTTGGGTATTACCAGTTATAATACTCAAACGAAAATGTTTGGCACAGAAAATGATCTGTAGACGATTTAATCTGATCCCTTCAGTTTATTGCAATTACAAAATCAAACTCAAGGGCCAGCCAAGTGGCATGGTGGTTATTAAAGTGGCTGGATCCCACATGGCTAACTGTGTGGTTCAAGTCCAGGACATGGCAGCTTATGCATGTGCCCTATAGCAAATAATAATAATAATCAATAAAAGAACATTTTAATTGTTAGGTTAAAAAAAAAACAAAAACAGTCCAAGGATTCGGTTGGACTGTAATGGCACTAGTTTGAGGCAGAACCTAGATACCATTCGAGTTTCTAAATACTAGTTTTCATTCTGTCTCCTCTCTTCCTTTTGTTTCACAGATGAATCCTACGGAGCACTATCTATTTGCAATAAAACAATTAAAAATAATAGTCTAAATCTTGATAAGTAAATAGAAAAATTTAAAAAACGCCATTATTTACTCTCACTATTCATGCTGAAGGAAATAGAGGATCTGCTGCTTTCTACCTAGAGAAGGAAAAAGTTTCTCTGAATGCTGAGAAGAGGACCCATCTATACTTCCAGGTGCTACCCTGTCCTTTGTGAACAGAATTCATAACTCTTTCATGCTCTTTGTTTACTCCTCTATCATAACAATCACCATCCTGGCTCCTTTTCCTTGTTCGTTTTGTGAATAGAATGGCTTCTTTTTCTAAGTCCTGAATTTCTTGAGGATAAAACATAGTTATTTTGGGGCCAGCAGGTAGTGTAGTGGTTAAGGTGCTAGATTCCCACATGGCTGACTGCAGTTTGGGTCCCATATCTGATGAACTGAACATCATGCCGGCACATGTGCATGTGTACCCAAAATCCTGAGAGGAGACTGGAAGAGAAGGGATCATGGCATGGCCCTCCCCCATGGGGCTGATTTCTCTCTTTCTCTTTCTCTATCTCTCTCTGGTAAGCACATAGCTCCTATGGCAAAATCTTTAAAAAAAAAAAAAAAAAGTCCTTTCATTATGATTTATTCAGACTCCCCTTCCATGTCACTTCTTGTCAATCAGTACTCAATAAATAAGTATTAAATGGAATTATACTGAAAATTATTTTGTCTTTTTATTTTTTTACTACAGGCAGAAAAACAAGGAGGAAGTTAAGAAATAAAAAATATTTAAAAAAAAAGAAAAAAGCTAGATCAAGAGAGAAGAGAGGAGGAGAAACAAGGAGAAAAGAAATGGAAAAGACAGAAGAAAGTAGGTAGGCAGGAGGAAGGGAAGACAAAAGGAGGTAAATGAGGAATTATTAGCCTCCAAGGCATATGTACCTCTATATAAAATTGCTATCTAATATTACTTGCCCTTTTATTCAAGCACCTTTAAAAAGTTTGTGGGGGCCCAGGCTCACTGGTGCAGGCAGTAGCAGACTGAACTGCAGTGCTAGAAGTCTCATATCTGAAACACATCTGAGAAGCATGTGCCCCAAACCCTGATGAGCTGGAAGACTGGGAAAGGGGACTGGGTGTGACAACACCCTGTTGAAAGGGACTCCTCTCACATGCTTGCATATACTCTGTCATGAATAAAATAAATATACTTCAAATTTTTTTAAAAAAGAAAGTTTATGAAAAATGAAATTTAAGTACAAGTTTATTTCGATGCTAAACAAAACAAAAAAAAATTTAAGGTTTTTGTCGTAGGGTATGTGCACTTGCTGGAGAGAGACAGAAAGAGACAGTGAAAGAGAAAGTGAAAAATCATCCCCCAGAAATACCGCAATCCCTTCTTCTCTATTTTCCTCTGGAATATTGTGCACACATGCACACGTGTCCAGTGTGATTTTCAAGCCACAAGGTTGGGGATTCAAACCAAAGCTGGCCATGTGGGAGTCCAGAGCCTTAACCACTATGCCACCTGCTGGTCCCAGTGCAAAAATGTTTTGAAATCCATGCATACTTTTTTTCATAATATTCATTTGCCTTGGTCTTTTGAAGACCACCTCATACACTAGATTATAAAGCTTTAGACTTACCTCATGAAACTATGTTTAAAAAAAGCAATGCCTAAGTTTGCTTTTAGTATATTTTATAATCTCCAACAGTTCATTCAAAAAATAAAAGGATTGATGTCAAAACTTAAATAATTGCCTTGTACAATAAAACCATTAAAACCACCAAATTTATATCTCTATAATGTCTCCATATTATTTTTATGTGTATTCACCCATAGCTTTACCTTTACTTCCTTGTTAGTATTTTGGTCTGATAACATCTCATTTGGGAACATAGAACTCCAAGGATTGGGTAGCTTCATTTGATAAATTACAATGAAAAGGAATGATTATCACATACTCAGGAAGACAACTCTAGTTCCTTAGCAGGCTGAATTTAGGCTCTTTTACAACTAGCTAAAAACACTACTTAATTAGAGCACATGCCATTCTACTAGTGCTGAGAATTTGTGGTTAGCACGACCCTATGGCCTCAGAGAAATCAAACCCATGTTGTCTTGGCCTAGTGTAAGAAAGAGGAAATGATGGGAACACACAACAAGCAGCCTTGACTCCCTAAATGGAATAAAATTAAAGCAAATTATCTATTTTGAGAATTTTTTTTTAAATTCCTCTGCACTATTGATTTTTTTTCAAAATTGTTTTGAATGACTTTGCTTTGTCTTCAAAGATTTTAGGGGAAAAAAAGGTGTTTTGATGGCCCTGATTACAAGGTCACAAGGTCAATAAAATCGGCTATGTCCTAATCTCCCTAATATTTATGAAAATAAAAGAAATATTTAAGTACAAGCATGCAAAAAAAATCATTTGTCACTATTCATAAAAAGCAGAAAAGTAATTCTAACGATGACCTAAATGGCTAGTTTTTTTTTTTTAAAGTGATTCTATTACATGTTGTTAAGATTCAAGGAGCACATAATTTTTCATATTTTTCCCCCCTATAAGGCATTGAGGGTTTTAGGTTGCCTCTAATCACCCTAAGGTCTCCCTTACTCACTGATTCTTAGCCTATTCTTCAGTGGGTGAATGAGTCATGGGGCCAGAGAAAAACAGCTGCTATTCTTGCACATCCACAATGACACCCTGAAGTTATCTGTTCAATTTCCACTTGTTTACCAATGAGGGGAGATTGGGCAAGTATCTCGGCCAGTGCTTCAAAAACCATAGTGGACCTAAGAATCACCAGGAATATTCATTAAAAATAAAAATTCTGGGAACCAGCAGTTAGTGTAATGGCTATGTCGCTGGACTCCCACGTGGTCGACCGTGGTTTGTGTCCCAGACCCGGTGGCTTAAAACTCACGCCGGGCGCGTGTGCGTGCATCCCCAAGATCCCAGGAGGAGAATGGAGGAGAGGGGATTGCAGCGTGACCATCCCCTCTTGGGGGTGATTTCTCGCTTTCCATCTCTATGTCTCTCTCTGTCTGTCTGGCAAGCGCACACGCCCTATAGCGAAAAAAACCTCTCAAAAAAAAAAAGAAAAGAAAAATTCCTGCCTCCTCATTTCTAATTTACAAGGTCTTAGATGGGGGCCTGAGAATAGGCATTTAAATATAATGATACCAGGTGAATCCTATTATGAGGTGCTTGTGGATCATACTGAACAAAAGTAAGGCTGACTTAGGAAGCTGAAAACATTCTTAACCACCAGGCTGCTGAGGACTACTGAAATAAATAAGTGCAAAATATCTTCCTACAAGAATGATGAATTTTAAGGTCTAATTGAAAGTGCTTGGACTTCAAATTTAAGATAAGTTCCATTATGAAGATAAAGAAGAAGCAGCAGCTAAGTATTACCAGTCCAGCCTTGTAGTCTCCTGCCCTCTTGCCACTCTCTACCATCAGTCATATAGTTACTATACAGTCTGGAAAGAGTTCAGAGATTGTGATCATACAGCTTTAAAGTTGGACCAGATTTAGGTCCACACTAGCAAATTAAAAGCATTATGGCTGAAAAATTTAGGTTTTAAAAATAATTTGGAAACAGAAAGAGAGAACAGAATCAAAGAAAAATCCTAAGCCTAGGATAAGGCCAAGAATCTGACCAAGTCAGCGAGGCAGTCATGGGGAGGGAGGCAGAGAAGGCTTGGCTTTGCTGCTGTCAGTTGGACATTCCATCCAACTGCCCCTGACAGGCATTCCGGTCCACTGAGCATGCCCACTTTGTGTGATTGATTTTAACCAAGTAGAACAATCAACAAGATCACCATAAAGGCTTTACCAACACCAAGTGACTACTGAAAGCCATTCCCAAATTTGTGACCAATGGACTCAAGTTTAGGGAGAGGAACTCCTTTGTTCAACTATGGTTTGAATCCCAGTTTCTAATTTCTTCCTTCTCAGATGCTCTGTCTCCACCAAAGGGACAATACTCGGTGAGATGCAGCCATTTTGTTGGTCAGCAAGAACTCAGAAGCAAGAAAATGTCATAGTGGTAGTATACAGCATCATCCTCCTCAGCAGCAAACCCATCGCTGGAAGCTCCCGGATCACTGTGCCAATCAAGTGGAAGAGAGACTTTCATTTAGAGAACCTTATGTGAACTTTGTATGAAAAACTTGCCAACCTGCTGCTTTGATTTTTTAGCTCTACTATTTCTAATACATAGGAGGTATCTCTTAGAAAGCCTGAAATAGCCAAGACATGACTCTCAACATGGAGGAATCTGTAGGTACGCATGGCCAGATCTGGAAGAGTTGAGACTCTGCTGTGTGCTTTATGTCTGTGTTATTATGCATATGTGGGGCTGGGAGGGCTATGTGTCATGGTGGGAGGTTTATACAACTCAAGTTTCTATGAAATGATGTGCTTAAGTCTGATGATTTCTCTTTATTCTCCCTGTATTCCAAAATAAATCATCATGCTTATTGTAAAGAACCAGTGATAGGGAACCAGCAGTTAGCATAATGGCTATGTCGCTGGACTCCCACGTAGTCAACTGCGGTTCATGTCCCGGACCCAGTGGCTTAAAACTCACGCCGGGCGCGTGTGCGTATGTGCCCAAGATCCCGAGAGGAGAATGGAGGAGAAGGGATTGTGGCGTGACCATCCCCCCCTGGGGGGTGATTTCTTGCTTTCTGTCTCTATGTCTCTCTCTGTCTGTCTGGCGAGCGCACGCGCCCTATAGCGAAGATCTCTCCAAAAAAAAAGAAAAGAACCAGTGATAAACTGGAAACCTGAGGGATGATTGTGCTTTAACTTCTTTAAATATCTGAGGAAAAAGTAGTTACATATCAAAGAAGGGCAGTTTCTTGTTTAAGTATTAGAAGGGTCCTATGAAAATATTTTTCTCAGATTTTCAATTATGGCTGCCTTTCTGCTCTACCAAAAATACTGTCCTGAAGAGGTATGTTGTTTGATGTATGTTGATTTCATGAGAAATCTCCATCTCTGAAAGCATCTCTACTACCAATGTGCCATGTGGCCTGAAATTGCTCAAATCCTTGACTCTAAATATATTTTTTTACATTTTCTAGAGTGTTTTGTTCAAAATAAAATATCCTTAGACAGCACAAGTCAAAAACATTTAGGCATTATAAGAACCAAGTCTCATGAGCGTGGGATCAAAAGAGAGATCTAACAGGCACTAGAGGATGGACAGAGGGGAAGGAGGTGTGGAAAAAGACAACAGGGATGTTGTTGAGGACAAAAGAAGAAACTAAACAATTCTACAGCACCATACCTTATATTGCTCTACTCCAAAGTAAAGGATTCAGCTCATTGATTCTTAGAGCCGAGAGCCAAGCTCTGCTAGAAAGGATATGTAGGGTGATATCCATTTGACTAGAGGGATAATTAGGAATTCAGTATTTTTTATGTTCTCCCCCACATTTAATAGATTTTGAAAAAGTTACTGAGCATCTGCTATTTTTAAGTGTGTCAGGTGCATGAAATATGAATAAGACACAGTTCTTGCCACCAGAATTAATGGTGGAGGAAGCAAAAGAGAATGAATGAACTTACTGTGAATGGTGCAAATAAGTAACAGGAAACCATTGTGATCCATATTTTAATTCTTTTTTTCTGTGTATTTTAGACATGTTTGGAGATATTAACCTAACTCTTGGCATGCTAAACAAGGAAGATGATATTAACAAGGTAAGGAAAACAGAAAAAAGAAAAAGAAAATCTCTTTCCCATTTACCTTTTCTAGTCTAGTCATTTATACATTTCATATACGTCATTCTTCGTCTCAATTTTGTTATTTTTCTCTAGCTTCTTATAATGCATTACATTTTTTCCAGAAAATGCAGTTGTAATGCAAGTCATTCAATTCTTTTAAAATGCTATTTAGCACTTCAAGAATCACTGTGTCTGGGCCAGTCCCATAGCACTTCGCAAAGGAAGGACCCCCCACATGGCCAGCCAGAGTCCAAGTCTTGACCCTATGGCTTGAACACATTCAAGGCCCTGCATGCCTAGGATCCTGATGGCATGGAATGGTGGAGGAAAGGGGATTATGGCATGATCAGATCCATTGTAGAATGTTTTATTTCTTCTCCCTCTCCCTCTCTCTCTCTTTCTCTCCATCTTCTCTCTCTCACTGCCTCTCTCTCTCATGTATATGTGTCCTCTGTCATAAATAAATTAAGAGAATACCAATGTCCACTTTTAGACGCTAGCAAAAGAATGTCCTATTTTTCATAACTGTATACAGGCAGATATAGATAAAGGCAGATATCAGGCTTCCAGCCATATGGATTAGAGCTTTCTCCTTTATAACTTGAGAAGCCCTAAAAAAATCTCAAAAGGTCTCCCCTAATCATTTGTGATGTTGTTTCACAAACTAGAAATTTCTCTGAAAACTGTTTAGACTTCCACAAGCTTTTGTAAAATAACAATAACTACACTTTATTGTACACTTACCTATAGAGTGCTAGATGTTTTCCAGACAATAGTGCATTGTATAATATTCACTCCTCACAACAGCTTAATGTGGTAAGTATTGCTATTTGACCACTGGGAAAAATGGAGCATGGAAAAGTCATTTGATTTGCCCAACGAAGAACTACAGGACTATATCCCAATATGAGCCCTCTGATTAAAAAAAAAAATGCTCTTAATCATTACTCAATGTTGCCACTTTGTGAAGGGCAGTGCCCATAAGTGCTCATACCTTTATCTCTTAATTCAGTGGTTCTCAACTCTGCGTGCATATCAGAATCCCTGGGAGAGTTTTGGGAAGATTTCAACTTCACTGAGATGAGCCTGGACATTCAAAGCTTAGGGAGACAATCCTAACATTTAAGCGTGATTGAAAATCATTGCATTAACTTCTTAGTGGGAATTAACTTTCCCTTAGAACACTATTTCTTAACATTGGGTATTACTTAGGGAATAATCTTTGGACCCCAGAAATACTGAAAGAAGAAATTCCAAGGAAGGAATGTGAGAATATGCACTTTTAACAAGCAGTTCCAAAGTATGTTTATGGAGAGTCAAGTCAGGGAACAGTAATAGCTTCACCACCAAGAGAGTAAGTGCCAGCTAAGGTTTAGACTGTTAGGTACAAAATGTAGCATCACCACTTAATGCCAGCTGCATGAAGCTCTCTGAGAACCAGTTCCCTCATCTATAAAGTGAGAACATTAGTGGTTCCTAGCAGAGGCTTATAGTGAGCATTAAGTTCTTTTACCTCTGGCCATTCAGCCATGGTCTCCACCGCCAAGCTCACAAGCTTTACGTGCCTCTTTACCTACTCCTTTGAGACTGTCTTATAAGCTAAATGTATGGAATAAAAGGCTGGACCTGGAAAGAGATTTGTAAAGCTACTGTATACAAGTACTGGGGGCCTATCAAGAGGAACAATCCCTGGTTAATGGAACCTTCAATTTTGTGGGAAAGATTAATATTATATAATTGTGTAAGACTGTATTAAATGCTATAAAAGAAAAAAATTACTGTTTCAAATAAAGGGCCCATTGCAGTTCCAGGAACATGATAGGGACTCCATAAAGGTAAGCCTTGCCAGAACAAAGACCTGCAGAAAGCAGAGAAAGTGGACCAGCCTGTGGCCTGGTGGTTAAAGCAGCTGGATCCCATATGGCCAACTGCACAATTCAAGTCCCAGACCTGGAGAGACACTCTGGGCACCTGTGCATGCATACTCGAAATCCCGAAAAGAGGGAGAGATGGAGGTGAGAGAATTGCAGTCATTGTCCATGAAGGAACTTTCTCTCTCTCTCTCAACCTCTCTCTCTCTTCCTCTCTCTCTCTCTCTCTCCCTCTCCCTCTCTCTCTCTCTCTCTCTCTGATGAACACATGTACCCTCTAGCAAGTTGAAAAAAGAAGATAAAAGAAAGCAGAGAAAGCATGTGGCTCAAGAGAAGAATTCACAGAGACTGACTGGAAGAAAGTAAAGACAACAAACTGTCTTCTTTTCAGGAACCAGTCCTGACAGTACTGTGGAGGAAGATATTTCACTTTTGCAACAGGTTGCAGTACATGGAGGTCTCTCTTTCATTTTCCAAAGGACATGTAGCCACCTAAGAGATCTGGAAGAGCTCACACTTGGCACTTGGTCAAATGTTTTCTGGAGACTGTAGTTCTGTTCAAAACGACTCATAACATTATGCCCACAAAGGAACGAATGAGACAAGGGCCTATAAATCCCTTTGGATCCCAGTTTCATAGCTTAACTGCATCTTGGGGAATTACAATGCATTTCTCAGTACCATACTCACTTCCCGCTTATAAGAGCAGCAAGTAGACCTTTCCTGCCTCAGAATGCACTATGACAGTGATTTCCAAGAGACTTCAATATGTTATGTAGCCTGCCCTTGCCTTCAGTTAGATCTTGCCCAAGAAATGTAGTCAAGTGAAAAATACTTAGTTTTCAGAATTAGCTATGCAGGGAGACCTGGCAGGTGGTGTGGTGGTTAAGGGCCCTGGACTTCCATATGGCTGACCATAGTTCAGGTCCCAGACCTAGTGGCTTGTTTTCTCACTTTCCCTCTCGTTTTTTCCTACTCTGGCCAGATTAAAATATATAAATAAAGTTAAGTAAAATAATTCTCAAAAAAAAGAATTAACTGTGCTTTATGGAAAGCTTTTGAGTACTGAAGATACAGATGAGGTTCAGGAAGCCTCAGTTAACATACATAAAAATCCGTTGTGTAGTAAAGATGCATTGCTTATTTTAATGGTGCTATTCATTTGAATTTCATTAAGTTCCTTTATTTACACAACCCAAATTTCCATGTATATCCTTGTATGTTCACAGGAAGACATTTACGGTCATCTTACTTCTGTTATTCAGAATGCTGACATCTTGGATGACGCAATTGTCCAACGGTTGATTTATTATGCTTCTAAGGACATGAGAGACGACAATGTAAGTTTGGTTCTTGATGGCGACCCTATGTCAGGGCCAAGAATGGGGTCTTTAAGTTACCCAACTGCACCCATGAGGACATCCATAAGTTTTTGCTACATCACCACCAGGACCATGAATCACTTTTATTTGTTCCTCATGATAATATGGATACAGCTACAGTGCTTGTTATTTACCGCTTCACAGATAAGAAAACTGAGGCTAATCTAAAAATGACTTTGGAGGAAATATTATCCAACCTTCTTTTAGATGAGAAAGTTGATCTTAAAGAGATTTTGTTTTCAAAATAATTTAGCTAGCTATTAACAGAACAAGTAACTACTGGGTTGTTGGAAAAGTCATGGTTTATTTTTCAATGTTTTTCTATGCAAAAATGCATCATGACTTTTTTGATGACCCTACAGAACCCAATTTTCTTGGCCTATATATAATTTCAGGGTCTCACCACTGGTCAGACATTCAAATGCAGGCCTTATCTCTCTGGATTCCCAGTCTCAACTAAGTAATACATCTACTCTATGTCATGAATTAATAGATGCTTTTGAGTATCTTTTTAAATATTTTCTCTAAATCTTTTTATATTCCTTAGCTGGAGGGTTGATCACAATTACCTAGCTCACCATCACCAAAAGCAGAAGTCCCTCGCGATACCTCCAACAAGGAAGATAATTACACCAGGATAACACCAAAACCAAAGCTTTTAACTTCCAGCCAATGTCCTTTCACCATTCCTTTTAATCCTTCAAACGCAGTAATTCACATCACTTAAATGTAAAGCATAAATCCTATGTTCATGAAACCTTACCAATTTCAAGAAAACATCTTTTGGTCCCATGTTCATTAGACCTCTGCTAACATGTTTTTGGGTTTTTTTTTTTTTTTTTTACTGAATTCAAATTACCTCTGCTTTCCCATCTATTGACATATACCACAGAATCTTTTACTATGATTTTCTGGTAACATGTACTCTCTCTGTCCCAAAGCTAGGAGAAATTACAAATATTACTAACACTGTTTCTCCTCTGTAAACTCACTCTTCTTTTCCTCTAGTCGTTATTGCCATTTTTCTTTTCCTCCTCAGATTCCCAGAGAAATCAGAATGCTAGCTGGTGAACTTTTGGTGTCTCTCGCTGCGCATGATTTCAACTCTGTGATGTACGAAGTGCAAAGTAACTTCAGAATACTAGAGCTACCCGATGAATTCATTGTGCTTGCACTGGCTGAACTGGCAACCAGCTATGGTATACTAGGAGGGATACTCCCCACGCTATCCCTGAGAAATGACCACACCTGACCAGTTGGCTAAAACCCAAATAGAGAAAATGGCAGAAGGCAAAGTACCTCTACCTTCTGTTATACTAAAGAATATTGACAGAGGGTTGTGGCAACTATTCATGAACAAAATGAACTTCCTGACCAGAATGCTATGATTCAATTGGCCTGTCTACCATTCTCACCTTGCACCTTGCTAATGATTTTGCATTTGCAGAATCACACTTTCTATTCAGTATCTTCTGCAAACCATTGAATACTTACATAAAGAAACAGCTTCCTACCATTTGTTTCTACATTACTTTATTTAACAAATATTTATTGAGCACCTGTTACATGAGCTAGGCTTTGGGGATACAGGCAAGTTCTGGTAGGAGAGAGTAACAAAATAGTTATCCAGATAGGAAATTAGCACTAAACAACAGGTACAGGTGGCTATACAGCTAGTATTTGATCTTATTCTTCATTATTTTTATTATAGTGTATGCATGTGCACATGAGAGAGAAAGAGAAAGCACCTTCAAAATGGTCTTGTCACACCACAAGCCCCTTTCTTTAGCCCTGCAGCTCCCTAGGATCCCAGGCACTTTCACTCATATCCAGCATGTTTTCAGGTTCAGCCTGAGATCCAAACCAGCAGTTGGCCATGTGGTTTCCAGCATTGTAGTCCAATATGCTACAACTGAGCAACCTGGTCAACTAGTATCTTATCTTAAACTAACCACTTCTTGATTCTCTAACTACAGCATGGCATTAAGGTGGAGTAGGGTAATGGAGGAGAATACCTTCCTACCACACCTCATTTGCCTCTTCCATGCAACCCTGGAGCGCTAGCTAGTGACATGAGGAGTCACAGAAGCCCAGTGAAAGAAAGCGATGGCTTTCTCTTCTCACATCCTCCCCTGCAGTGTCCCAGAGCATCCCCTTCATGATGATGACCCTGCTCACCATGCAAACCATGCTCAGGCTGGCTGAGGATGAAAGAATGAAGGACACTTTCTGTATTGGTGGGTACTCTGATTTCCTCTTTGCTTAACCAGACTGTGAACTATCTTATACATTGAGTGAAAGTCTTATTTTTCCTTTTACTCCAGTTTTGCCCTTTCTAATGATAATAGTTACCATTTATTGAATGCCTGCCACTTAGAAGGCCTTCTGCAGAGAGGTATCTTACTCAATTTTGCAAGGTAAGTACTATAACCCCATTTTGCAGAAGAGAAAGTGAGGATCATGAAAATCAGGCAGGTTTTCTAAAGTAGGGACACCTTGAATGAGACTTTATAAGGTGGCATTCAAATCCAGATCACCCAGTCTACACTCTTTTCACTGTCTTAAATGGCATCCATTTTAACTATCCTCCTTCCTTAATTTGATCTCATTTTCTCTGCAATGATTTTGAAAGCTAACCAACTCTTAGCAGTAGGTGAAATTTTGGCATCTGATTATAACACAATGTTGTAATAATCATCAGCAGGAAAAGTAACCAAAATGCAAGCAATTATGAAATCAAGGAAACTAGGCAAGCAAATTATGGTCACAAATCCTCTCTACCTAAAAATAAAATATTTCCTTAGTAATCAAGAGTCCACAAAGAAGAAGCATGCCCTGGAATTCTAGAGAAAAGTATCTGCAGGGCAGCCAGGGTTTCTTTGGATGAATCTGGAGACCTTAACTCTTCTCTGCTCAGCCTGAGCCACCAGATGATCCTGTCCTTCTCTCAATCTATTTGACCTCTAAAAACATCAGAAGTGATTGCTATGATCCCTTTTACTTCTAATACACCCCAAAGCTTCTATTTTTTTTTTATATATTTTAAAAGCCCATGCGGTCAGAAACATCTTTTTTATATATCTACTAAGCTTTTTTATCTATTTCATTTTGCCCATTTCCTCTTGTTCTGTCCTCGATGAAGCAATATTTTTATCTTATATATACATATATATTATATATACATATATATATTTGCATGTATATATATATATATACACAAATATACATAAACACACACACACATCACACACGCACACATAGAGAGAGAGAGAGAGATTAAAAGTTAGCGCTTGGACACTGCTTTGGGTATATTTATATTATCTTTCATAGATCTACTCAGCTATCCCATTAAGTGGTTAACATTTTGCCTCAATTTTGCAGATGAGAAAATTGAGGCTTAGAAGGGTTAATAAGCAGCTTGTCTAAGGTTACACAGATAACCTCAGACAAGATGAGGTTAGCTGTATCTGAGGTCACACAGCTAACCACAGATGGCCGAGCCACGACTGTCAGCTATGACAGTCTGACTCAAGGACCTAAGCCACTATTCCAGATTAACCCACTTTTCAATACTTTTTACTACCCCCACTTACTATTGCAACTAATACAGTATTCCCACATATACACTTTGGAGCCTCTAATAGCATTTCTACCTCCAATATTAACAGTCAAGAATGTGAAATAAAGTAAAAGTGAAAAATCATCATGGCAATTTTCTACCTTTGTCTTACAAAGTTTTCTAAGTCTCTTTTGGCTCTAAAACATGTTTGTGAGCTTCTCCTAAACAAAAGATATAAAATCTAATAGCCATTCATCCATCCATCTATACCTAATCATTCGATCATTCAGCAAATATGCAGATATTGTGCTGGCTGTTTCAGATACCATGAAGTACAAAACGCCATCATCTCTCTCTCTCTCTCTCTCTCTCACACACACACACACATACACCAAGAAAAAGATTTTGATAAAGTATAGCAGGAGATTCTCAGAAAAATTAAAATGTGTGTGGAGGGAATGTGAATAAGCCAATAAATGGCCAGCTCTAAAATTAATATACTTAGGGTCTTTTCTAAAGTATTCTGTTTGTGACCTGTTCTTGAGGAAATTAACTATGAAATTTCTTTGTCATCTAATAAAAGGGGTTGCATGCGGGCCAGAGGAAAAATAGCGTTATTTGTTGCAAATATATGTGGATTAGTGGTTCAAATGGTATTTTTGCAGGCCCGAGATGCTTTTCTAAATTTTATTGAAGTAAATCATAGAGCTAGAAAAGCGTACAAATTAGAAGTGTTCAGGTTGATGAGTTATCCACGTGGCAACCACTCAGGTCAAGAAATTAGAATATTACTACCATCCAGCAACCTCCTTCCTGTTTCCTCTCAAGGATAATTATAGCTTCAATTTTTAATACCATTAGTTTTGCCCACTTGTAGGATCTATACATGCTGCTCTGTGTAGCAATAAACCATTTTTATTTCTGTATTCTGTTACAATGACTATACTACAATTTATTTTTTCCTTCTACCTACTAGCAGATATGTAGACTATCTTCTGTTCAAGGTTATTGGGGGGATAAAAGCTAAGACAAACATTTTTGTACAAGTTTTTTGGTACTTCTATGTATACCTCTTTATGGACTATATACCTTAACCTGGAATTTCTGGGTCACATGGGATGCATACTCACCTCTGGTGGACAGTGCCAAAATTTTCCCTACGTGTTTGCACTGATTCACATCCCCACCAGCAGTCTATGGGAATTTCAGCTGCTCCCCAGTCATGTCAACTCATGACACTGACTGCCTTACATATTAGCCATTCTAGATGGCGTAGTGATATCTCATTATGGTTGTCTTCCACATTTCACTAACATGGCTAAACAGTTGTTAATGTTTTTTGTTGGTATAGTCATAAGACTATGTAGAAACACATTTTTCTAATCACCAGTATCCTCTTCTTAAATTACTGCATGGTTTTTCTCATCTTTTTCTCAGTCTATGGTTGTGTTTTTAAATGCAGCCCTTGAGAAGTTCAGCAAGGCCATTTACAAGTACGTTAACCACTGGAGAGATTTTCCCTACCCCAGACTGGATGCCAACCGACTCTCTGACAAAGTCTTCATGCTGTTCCAGTACATAATGGAAAAATGGGTCCCAGGGGCCCCACGCACACGTGTGAGTCGGGTCAGATCTCCTTTTACGATGATTGAAATTCCATTTAATTTTATAATATGGTAATTAAGTCAGGTCTTTTGGAAGTTATTGGCTGTGTTTTATAAGTTGTGTTGGATCTTTTTTTTTTTCCTCATCTGTTTCAATTCACTATTTACTCATTCTTTTGACTAATATTTAGTGACTCCCCTATGGCATTCCAAACACTATTTCAGATGCTGAGGACATAGCAGAGATTGAACAGACTGAAATTTTCACACTCATGAAACTGACCATCCAATGTGTGCAGGGGACGTTAACAAGACAAATGAGTAAAATACATAGAATATTAGCTGGTTCACATGCTATATATCAAATTCATATTTAAACTGAGACACTAATTTAGAGAAAACAATAGTCCACCCAAATTTCCTGTTTTTGAATACCACAATTTAAAAAAAAATAACATCTAAAGAATGCACTTGACCACTCCAAAATGCTTACACCTTATCAGGAATAGATAACAAAGTGCATTCACATATATAATCTCATTCTTATCTTGCCTAAATGCTGTAATTTTTTTCAAAAAGTTGACTAATTATATCCTATTTGGGGCTCTTCTTGCTTTATTTTAAAAAGTTTAACAGCCCCCTCCCCTAGTTCTGTTTCTTTTCTACATTTTAAGCTATTAAAGCTTTTTTCCTTTTTTTCTTTTTCCCTGGAATAGTTAAATCATTAGCAAACACAGGACTTTTAAAATATCCCACAGAAGAGAAGTCCTTTCTTCAGAGCACCTGGAAAACAAAATTCGATACATCCACTTGGTGCTGCTCTCATTGCCTCCTACAGGAAGAGCTGGGCAGAGGGGGTAAAAAAAAGTGATAAGAGAGTGCAAAGAGGGAAACAGCTCTCCTGGTGAGCACACCAAGCAAACAATGTTGAACCTAGGCCTTGCAGACTGTGAGGTTGTCCACTCAGGGAATGTGCATTCCCTGAAGAGAGAATAAAACCTACTGAAGCGTAGGTTTGAGACCAGATAACTTGCACACTTAAGTAAACATGGTAGGAGTAAGAGAAAAGAATGGGAATGTAAGGCAACTGTAAGGTGCTGGACACTCCCACATGGCTGACCAAGTTTGAGTCCCAGACCTGGTGGCTTGCTTTCTCACTTTCCCTCTTCCTCTCTCTTTGTGTCTCTCTCTGGTAAAATTAAAATTAATGAATTAATAACTAAAATTAAATAAGTAATTCTTGAAATTTTCTTTAAAAAATAATCTCTCTTGGCTGAAAACAGTGAGGAAAGTTGCAGAAGAGGGTACTTAAAGTTCCCAGTGTTCTGACTCATGTATAAAAAGCATAAGAAAGTATTATTTGTTTGGTATTTGTTTGTTGCCTCTGCAGACTTTGGCCATTGTTAAGGCCCATGGCCCCACAGTGAGCTTGCTACTACTTCGGGAAGACTTCTGTGAATATGCCTTGGGTCAGGTACCCTGGCTCCTGAACCAGTATAAAGACAAAGAGATTGATTTCCACATCACTCAGGTAAGAGCCACGCTTTTATTTTTTAAGAGAGATTTTTGCTATAGAGCATGTGTGCTTGCCATGTGAGACAGAAAACAAGAAATCACCCCCCTGGGGGGATAGCCACACCACAATCCCTTCTCTTCCATTCTCCTCAGGGTTTTGGGTACACATCCACACATACCCAGCATGAGTTTGTTTGTTTGCATTTAATCAAATTTATATTTACAGTGTACAACATTGCTTTTTCCAGCATCAATACCATGCATATTGGTCAAGATAAAGACATTTATATACATTATCATCAGCAAATAGCTTTCCACTTTCTTGTCAATTAAACATACTTTTTTTTTCCCTTTCCCCTGTTCCGCTCCCTCCTTCTATTACGTATCTCCATAATACCCTTATCCTTACCTTCTCTAGAATCTACCATTGCCCTTCCTACTGCTATACCTTCCACACTTTCAGGTTCTGCTATATAGTGCAGACAATCAGTATATATTGTGTGAGGACATACAAGTCTGTCTTTTATAATCTGGCTTGCTTTGCTTAGCATTTAGTCTTCCATATTCATCCACTTTGTATCAGATGTCAGGGTCTCATTCTTTTTTATGGCTGAGTAGTATTCCATAGAGTACATATGCCACATTTTTTCAATCCAGTCATCTGATTTTGGACATTTGGGTTGATTCCATATCCTAGCAATTGTACATAATGCTGTAATAAGCATGGATGTGCAAGTGTTTTTCTGACTGAGGGTTTTTCTATCTTTTAGGTAAATACCTAAGGGTGGAATTACTGGGTTGTATAGTAGTTCTCTTTGTCAGTTTCTGAAAACTCTCTATATTGTTCTCCAAAATGGTTGTACTAGTTTGCATTCCCACCAATAGTGTAGGAGAGTTTCCTTTTCACCACAGCCTTACCAGCACTTACCATTATTATTATTTTTTAAATTTTAGTCATGCTGACTGGGGTTAAGCGCTATCTCATTATGGTTTTGATTTGCATTTCCCCTATGATAAGAGGTGTCAAGCACATTTTCATATGCTTTTGGACCATTTGTTTGTCTTCCTCAGAGAATTGTCTGTTCAGTTCATTTTCCCATCTTTTAATTGGATAGATTATTTGTGTGTGTGTGTGTGTGTGTGTGTGTGTAAGCTGCTTGAGTTCCCTGTATATTCTAGGTATCAGTCCCTTATGTGAGGTAGAGTTTGAAAATATGTTCTCCCACTCTTAGGGTTGTCTTCTCAATCTACTTATTGTTTCATTTGCTCTACAGAAGCTTCTCAGCCTAATATAGTCCCATTTGTCTATTTTGGGGACTATTATCTGTGCCGGTGTGAGTTTTAAGCCACTGGGTTCAGGACTCAAACCATGGTCAACTGTGAGAGTCCAGTGACATAAGCATTATGTCATCTGCTGGTCCCAAGAGTAACTTTAAAGGAACTGAATTAGAGGGTCACTTTGCAACCATTCTGGAGAATATTAAGGCTCTAGCAGGTCTAAGGAACTGAAATCCCTGTTTGGGCAGATGAATGTAAATACCTCTTGGGAAATACAAGATAGAAAAGAGGTAGGCACAGCTGTGTGATGAAAACTCCAAGAAGAGATTAAAATTTTTCATTCCAAGTTGCTGAGGCACTGAACAAGGTCAAGAAGCCAGAATCATTAAGAAAACTTGTAACTGCAGGAAAGTTATGGGTTCTCACAAAACATAGCTACTCACCTTCCACATCCTGTGCCACTGCTTTATTGGCAGCATCTAACTAACCTGAAAGAGCTTCCATTTCAGAGCCTAAAACAAATCCTGACTGCAGCAGTCCTTTATGACATTGGCCTTCCACGGGGTTTGAGAAAATCCATCTTTATCAATTTACTCCACCAGGTAAGAAAACCATGCCGTCAATTCTGATTGTTTATTTTTAACTGGCTTCCTGTTTCTAACATCTTCCACCTGACTCCCTTCCCATTCAGATCTGCAGCGTTCCAGAGCCTCCAGTGAAGGAGAATGAAATCGAAGCTTCAAACTGTTTCCTCATTCTAGGTAGTTCCCAGCAAACAGGGTTTTAATAAAAATGTCTCCAAGTGATGATGAGGACATTGGTAAAGGGTGTGCATATTGTCACATTAGTTACTTCCACACATGTAGATGCAAAGTGTTCCTTCAGCTCACAATACTCTCAGCCTCTCCCTCTTCCCACAAGTTCCCAGGAAGAGTGGAAGAGGTAAAGAGATCAATCATCCAGTATGTCTGGGACAGAACAGAAAAAGGAAGATTCTATAGAGAGAATTTTTAGTAGCAAAACCAAAAAAGTCTCAGGAAAACCAGGATGAGTTGATAATTCTAAAGGTCGAAAACTGCCTTTTTCTTGGTACTTAAGATCATTTAAAATTGTTACAAGTTCAGTTACTTTTTTTACCTCCCTAGTCATTTGTTAATAATTAAGACTCTTTCATATTTCTCTCTTTCTCCTTCATGCTCTCCCTTTTCTTCTTGTCCCTACGTCATAATGCCATCCATCACCTGGCTAGAATATCTGTAACAGGTTACACAGGCAGTACTAAGGTCCAGGGTCAGGATACAGTTTATTGTCCAGCATGGTCCTGAGGATGAGGGATGGCACCAATCGATTACTTCTCATGTGTCTATCGTCCCCCGTGTGTGGCAGTTTCTCCTACCTCATTGCATATGCTTCTATTACATTTCATTTGTCTCCTGACCATCCCCTCTGTTTCCATACTCTCCTTTTCTCCTCACTTCCAGCCTAATGATCTAATCCACTATAACTCAGACAACTTCCAAAACACACTGTTCTCTTTCATCCAAGAATTTCCCCGCAGCTCACTAGCTTCAGAGCTGGTGAAGCATCATCCATCACAGCAATGTCGGCCTCTGTCTTCACATGGTGTTCTTGTTGTGCCTCTGTCTCTTCTCCCTTCTTGTAAGGACACCAGTCATACCTAAGTTGAGACCCACTCTAATGACCCTGTCTTAACTTGTTTCCACCTGCAAAACCCCCAATTTCAAAATAAGGCCACATTCACAGGTATGAACAGAAGCGAGCCTGGTTATAAAAGCTCTCTTAGAGACCAAATTGCTTCACTGATATTGCAGAAGCACAATCATATTACCCACTGAAGAGTGACTTTGACAATCATAATAAAGTCCTTCTTTTCTCGTCACATATATTTAACCTAAGGTGAAAATAACGTCTTATAACCCTAATATTTCTTAAACCTGTAGCCCATTCGAACCCTGCTGACCTGATGGAATTTTTTGATGATCAAGTGAGAAGTAATAATGAAGCCATCCGAGTGGGAATCTTGACTTTGTTAAGATCGGTTATCAGTGCTGAGGGTAAGCAATAAGAAAGATGGCAAAATATTGGCATAAGGATGATTCATACCAAAGAATAAACTGAAGTCTATATAGTCCCAAATCCTGTCATATGTCTTCATGATATTTATATAACAGCAAATGCAAGTGAAACCCTGTCTTCTCAGTCTTTTACAATCTATTCCTTTAAAATAGACATTTTCATTTACCTCTTTTCTTTCATGGTGCTTATAGATGCACCCAGTTGAGAAAGATGAGCAGCCTTTTTGATAACAAAATTTAGACTATTTAGTAGGTTGGTTAAGTAACCTTATGAACTAGGTGGATGGAAAAAAGTACAGTTTTGTAGAGATTGGTACATTTAGAAGAGAACAGAATTAAATGTCTTACCATATTTTATCGAAGATACACATATTTTCAGAGTACTAATTATAACTTACATTTGGTTACATCTTTAATTATAATTAATTAGTTTTTTTTCTTTCTTTTATCTTTGAGAGATTTTTGCTATTGGGCGTGTGAACTCGCCAGAGAGCCAAAGAGAGACAGAGAGATAGAAAGTGAGAAATCACCTCCCAGAGGGGATGGCCACACCACAATCCCTTCTCCTCTCAGGGTTTTGGGCACCCTCACCCCACATGCCCAGCGTGAGTTTCAAGCCTTCAAGTCTGGGACTTAACTGTGGTTGGCCATGTAGAAGTCCAGCTACATAACCTTTACACTATCTGCTGGTCCCCCATTTTTTCTTTTTTAGTGCAATATAAGATCATAGTGCATCATAAAATTGATGACATCTTGAATTTAATAAAATATGAAAATTCTTTTTCACAGGTCATGATCTGGTTTTTAAAATTTTAGTTAACACTGTAAATTATTTACTGAAGGATCAGAAGATAAGAAATCAAAAGCAGTCTCACAGTATTTAGAACTTATGCATTGGGCATAAGGTATTGAATCCACTATGAAACTTAACATTTTAAAAAAGATGAAATAATGTAATAGGAAACAAAGATAGCAAGTACATCCTTAAGGAGTTGGAGAAAAGAGTAGGAGGGAGTTCAACAGCACAATGCTTTAAAGAAAAAAGACAATTCTGTGCCATAATTCAAGGAGATTGGATCAATCCTCTAATATACTGTACTCATACCAAGTTGGGCTTCTCAATTTCTCTCTCTGTTTTTCAGAACCCAAGTTGAGAGATTACATAACTTCCATTGAAAGGACAGTCAAAGTCGTCATGGGTGACCTCAGCATAAAAGTAAGAGAATTATTAGGGCCTTTTATTTGGTTGATAGTAATTTTAGAAATGAATAAAACTATTTTGACTCTTTAAAAGATCTACTTACGAGATTGCTTTAAGAAGAACTCACTAAGCGGGACCAGCAATCGGTGTAATGGCTGTGTCACTGGACTCCCACATGGTCGACCGCAATTTGAGTCCCAGACCCGGCGGCTTAAAATCACACCGATGCATGCGCGTGCGTGCCCAAGATCGCAAGAGGAGAATGGAGAAGGAATTGCAGGGTGGCCATCCTCCCTGGGGGGTTATTTCTCACTTTCTGTCTCTCTGTCTCTCTCTGTCTTTCTGGTGAGCGCACGCACCTATAAGCAAAAACCTCTCAAAAAAAAAAAAAAAAGAACTCACTAATCAATTCCATTTTTAAAAGGACTCTATCTTTCCCACAAAGATGAACTACATCATGGTAGAGTCCTAAAGTATATATAGTTCAAGGGCTTCTCAGTGGAAGAAAAAATTTTGCTCGTAGGATCAATATACTAGTGCCCTTCAGATGATTTAAATTTGTTAATTACAAAGATAATGCCTCTTTCTTCAAAAGAGAAATCCCAAACCTTTCTTTTAGCATAGATAATCCTGTTTTCCAGCCAGGGACCACCAGAATAAATTCAGTATACAGTTAATTGTTCACTATTTCCTGATTATTTGATTAAAGTACTCCATACCAGAAGATATAGAACTTGTGCTGAGAAAAATCAAGAACAATTAGCAGTGATTATAGTTTCCATATAAAAATATCTTCCTTTTGGGACTAGCAGTTAGCGTAATGGCTATGTCTCTGGACTCCCATGTAGTCGACCGCGGTTCGAGTCCCAGACCAGGTGGCTTAAACTCACGTCGGGCGTGTGTGCGTGCGTGCCCAAGATCTCAAGAGGAGACTGGAGGAGAAGGGATTGCAGTGTGGCCATCCCCCCTGGGGGGTAATTTCTCGCTTTCTGTCTCTCTGTCTCTCTCTGTCTGTCTGGTGAGCGCACGTGTCCTATAGCAAAAACCTCTCAAAAAAAAAAAATCTTCCTTTTGTTTGTTTACTTTTCTATAACAAAACCTTATATAACAGCCAGAGCAGAGAAAATTTCTCTAAGAAGCTTTGGTCACTAGTGACTATAAACAATGGGGTGATTATATATAAACCTAGTTACAATAGAAGAATTATGAGAAGATCTTAGGGTAGAGTAACAGATACCAAAACAAAACAAAACAAAAAACAGCTTACCAGGCAAAAATAAAAAGGTGCTCCTCTTTTGCCCCTTTTAGGTAGACTACTCTGTGCCTTTACGCTAACTCCTTGGCCACCATATAGCTCTGCCTTCCTATTCAAATTATTCTTTTCTTTGCATCCTTCATTAAAAGATCCATTCACTAAAAGAATGGAAGACTGAAGGAGAAGGGATTGCAGTGTGGCCATCCCCCCTGGGGGGTAATTTCTCGCTTTCTGTCTCTCTGTCTCTCTCTGTCTGTCTGGTGAGCGCACGTGTCCTATAGCAAAAACCTCTCAAAAAAAAAAAATCTTCCTTTTGTTTGTTTACTTTTCTATAACAAAACCTTATATAACAGCCAGAGCAGAGAAAATTTCTCTAAGAAGCTTTGGTCACTAGTGACTATAAACAATGGGGTGATTATATATAAACCTAGTTACAATAGAAGAATTATGAGAAGATCTTAGGGTAGAGTAACAGATACCAAAACAAAACAAAACAAAAAACAGCTTACCAGGCAAAAATAAAAAGGTGCTCCTCTTTTGCCCCTTTTAGGTAGACTACTCTGTGCCTTTACGCTAACTCCTTGGCCACCATATAGCTCTGCCTTCCTATTCAAATTATTCTTTTCTTTGCATCCTTCATTAAAAGATCCATTCACTAAAAGAATGGAACTTAGCTTTCTTCTCCAGGGAATCAAATTATTAAAAATATTATAGTACAACTCCATAATCCTTCACTACAATACCTAGGGCCAGATATACTTCAGAACTAACAATCTTTCAAATTTTATAAAAACATTACTGTGATAGTAACCCTCAATCAAAATCCAGTAATATTTCTGCACAAAACCTATATATCTATATACTATAGACTAAGTAGACTACATATCACTTTAGAACAGTTTAGTTTGATTTTATCACAAAATGAATTGGCACCAAATTCGAGGAATAAAATTCCAGTTTCAGAGTCATTCAGATTTTGAAATTGTGAATAAGCGATTGTGTACCTTTAGTTCAATGTGATATTTTTCATTGAATATTGTAAAAGTAAGACAGTATTTTAGCCCCAAATTATCTGCATTTAATAAAAGATACTCATTGTAAATATGTGTCTTTGGGAGTTTAAAAGAAAGATTTTAGTTAAAACAAGCATTTGCGATGACTCTTAAATTATGACTTACAGGACTGGCCTATGGCTTGGTAGTTAAGTGAGCTGGATCCAGAATGGCTGACCACACAATTTGATTCCAGGACCCAGCAGCTTGAGAGAAACATGCTGGGAGCATGTACTTGCATGTCCAAAATCCCAAAAGGAGGAAGAAATGGAGGAGAAGGGATTAAAGCATTATCATGTCTCATTGGAGGGGAGAGGTGTTTTCTCACATTCCCTCATTCTCTCCGTCTCTCTCTTACAAATACACATGCCCTCTAGAGAAAATTAAAAGAAAAAAAAATTACAGCTTACACATTCATTTCTTGTCCTATCTATTTATAGTAACATTATTCAATTTGTACTTCTTTTGAGAAGGTTCTCACTAAATGATCCATGAAGATTCTAGGATAGAAGGTAAATTTCCATTCTAAAAAACATAGTAAAATGTTGTAATTGCATTGTTCTTACTCTAGGTAAGGAATTCCACCCTTCTCCTCATCCAAACCATGTGTGAAAAGAGCTACATTGAAGCTCGAGAAGGATGGCCATTAATTGATTATGTTTTCTCCCAGTTTGCAATATCCAACAATAACCTGGTATGAAGAGGCTGCAGGGTTTTTCCTTGTTCGTTTTGGATTTTGTTTGTTTATGATTATTTTCATATAATTTCTAATTTACATACTATTGTTATACCTCTTCATGGGGTACAGTGTGGTTTTTTAAAGCCTATATGCAATGTGTCATAATTAAGTCAAGGAAATAAACATACCTGCCATCTACAATATTTATATTATTCTGTGTTCCACACTCTGCTGATAACTTGAAGATAAATATAAATTGTTACTAATGTTCTTTACTATGCTATATTCTATTAATATGTCTCTTTCAACTTGTTTACATGCCCTCTTGTATCTGTTAACCAAGTTCTCCCTCTTT
>NW_006204238.1:3893756-3895709 GCF_000334495.1 Tupaia belangeri chinensis
TCTATACCTTGTCCCCTTTCCAGTTTCTGGTATCTACCATTGTACTCTTTACTTCTACGCAATTGAGTCTTTCAGCTTCCATTAATGAGGACATACTGTATTGTTAAGTGAAGATATACAATATGCATCTTTCAAAGCTTGAATTATTTGACTTAGTATTTGTCTTCTAGGTTCATCTATTTTGCCTCAGTTGACATTGGAACCCATCCTTTGTATAGCAGTAATGTGTTGTCTGTAGAGTATTGAGTATTTTCTTTATTCATTTATCAGTTGTTGGGCACTCAGGTTAACTGCATATCTTAGCTGTTGTGAATAGTGCTGCAATAGACATGGAAGTGAAAATCTCAACACATGGATACCCAATTTGGTAGAATTACTGGATCACAAAGTCGTTTTATTTTAGTTTTTTGAAGAATCTTTATATTGTTTTCTATAGTGGGTTTACTAATTTTCATTCACATCAACAGTACATGTGGCTTCCTTTTTCTCCAAACCTCCCCAATAACACTTGTTATTATTATTTTTTTATAACAGCCATTCCAACTGGAGTGAAGTGGTATTTCATTGTGATTTGTATTTGCATTTCACTTATGATTAGCTAGGTTGAATATTTTTATATGCTTTTTGGTCATTTGAATACCTTCCTTTAAGAACTGTCTATTCAGATTGATTGCCCATTTTTAAAATTGGATTGTTAATTTTTTGTTGGTGAGCTATTTGACTTTCTTATATAATCTAGTTAGTAGTCTCTTTTTGGATGTACAGTTTGCTAATATTTTCTCCCATTCTGTCAGTCATCATTTTACTCCATTGATTTTTTGTTTGTTTGTTTGTTATACAGAAGCCTTTTAGTTTAATGTAGTCTCATTTCCCTATTTTTGGTTTGTTGCCCATGCTTTTGAGGTCTTATTAAAATTTTTTGGCCAGATCTCTATGTTTTCATCAAGAAATTTTATAGTTTTGTATTTTATATTTAAGCCTTTAATCCATTTTGAGTTAATTTTTGTAAATATATATATATATTAACATATATATAATTTAGAAAATGATAAAACATAGGGGTTTAGTTTCATTCTTCTGCATATGAACATCCAATTTTCCCAGCATAATTTACTGAAGACCCTGTCTTTTACCCACTGAATTATCTTGGAGCTTCTGTCAAAAATCAGTTGGCTTTGTGGTTTTGGATTTATTTCTGGGTTCTATATTCTGTTCCATTAGACTATGTGTATGTTTTTGTGCCAGTGTCATGCAGTTTTGTTTGTTATAACTTTGTTAAATATTTTGAAGTCAGTTAGTGTAATACCTCTAACTTTATTCTTTCTGCACGTAATTTCTTTGGCTGTTCAGGATCCTTTGTGATTCCAAACTAATTTTACAATTATTTTTCCTATCTCTGTGAAGAATTTCATTGATTTTTTTTTTAAGAGGGAGAGATTTTTGCCATAGGGTGCATGTGCTCACTGGAGAGACAGAGAGAAACAGAGAGATGGAAAATGAGAAATCACTTCCCAGGGGAGATGCCCATGCCACAATCCCTTCTCTTCCATTCTCCTCTTGGGATCTGAGGCATGCAGGCAAATGCGTCCAGTGTGAGTTTTATTTAATCCATTCGGTCTGAAACTCAAACCATGGTCGATTATGTAGGAGTTCAGCGACATAACTATTTCATCATCTGCGGTCCCTCATTGAATTTTAATAGGAATTGCATTGAATTTGTAGATCACTTTGGGTGCTATCCTTGTTTTAACAATATTAATTCATCTAATTCATGAACATGAGATGTCTTCTTTTTTTGTATTTTCCTCAATTTATTTTATTAGTGTTTTATGATTTTCATTGTTGAAATCTTTTACCTCCTTGTTTAAATTTGTATCTAGGTATGTGTGTGTGTGTGTGTGTGTGTGTGTTATTATTGTAATTGAAATGCTTTCTCAATTTCTTTCAGAATAT
>NW_006204238.1:3895720-3928137 GCF_000334495.1 Tupaia belangeri chinensis
ATATATATATATGTGTGTGTGTGTGTGTGTGTGTGTGTGTGTGTGTGTATATAAAATGTACGAAAATATGTATATGTATGTGTGTGTATATATATATATGTATATGTGTGTGTGTGTGTGTATATATATATATGTATGTATATGACTTGAACCTTGTCAGTCATGTGAGAATCCAGCACCTTAACCGCCATGCAATCTGCTGGCCCATGTTGATTTTGCATCCTGCAACTTCACTGAAATCATTTGTCATTTATTTTTTGGTGGATTTTGTTGTCATTTTTCTACAGATATAATTCTGTTGTCTGCAGACAGGGACAAGTTAACGTATTCCTTTCTAATTTGAATACCTTTTATTTTTTTTTTCTTGCCTAATTTCATTGGCTAGGATTTTCAGTACTATGTTGAGTAAGAGTGGATAAAGTAGACACCCTTGTCTTGTTTCAGTTTTTAAAGGGAAAAGAAACTTTTCCCCATTCAATATGAGGTTGGCTGTAGGTTTGTCATATATGATCTTTAGTATTCCAAGGCATGTACCATTTATACCTATTTTACTGAGTGTCTTAATTATGAAAGGATGCTGTACCTTGTCAAATGCTTTTTCTGCATCAGTTGATATGAACATATGTTTTTTATCTTTTCTTCTGTTGATGTGATGCATCACATTTATCTATTTTTAAATGTTGAAGAATCCTCACATCCCTGGGATGAATTATATTTGATCATGCTGTATAACGTTTTCAATGTACTGTTGAATTTGGTTTGCTAATATGTTGTTGAAGATTTTTATATCTATCTTAAACAAGGATTTAGGTCCGTAGCTTGCTTTCTTTCTTTGTTGTCGTTGCTGTGTGCTTATCTGCTTTTCATGGCAGGGTAATGATGGCCTCAAAAAAAAAAATGAATTTAAGAGAGTTCTCTCTATTTGAATCCATTGGAGTAGCTTGAGGAAGATTGATGCTAATTCTTCTTTAAAAGATTCGTAAGATTCAGCAGTGAAATAATCTAAGCCTGGGTTTTTCTTTGTTGGGAGATGTTTTTATTATTGATTCAATCTCTTAGCTAATTGTTAATCTACTCAGGTTTTCTATTTCTTTCTGGCTCAATCTAGCTATGTGTGTCTAAAAATGTATCCATCTCCTTTAACTTTTCTAGCTTGTGGACACATAATTGCTTGTAAGTCCCTGAAAATCTTTGCATTCCTGTGATACCAGTTGTAATGGTTCTTTCTTATTTCTGAATTTATTTATTTGAGTCTTTTTATAATTGAGTCCAGCTAACGTTTGTCAGTTTTGTTTCCTCTCAAAAAAACTTTTCATACTTTTCCCTCTCTTTTATTAATTTTTAAAATTTACTGGGACCAGCAGTTGGTGTAATGGTTATGTCACTGGACTCCCATGTAGTCGACTGTGGTTCAAGTCCCAGACCTAAGGCTTAAACTCATGCCAGACACATGTGCACACGTGCCCAAGATCCCCATCCCCCCAGAGGATGATTTCTCACTCTTTCTGGCGAGTACACATGCTCTATAGCAAAAATCACACTAAAAATTTTTTTTAATTTTATTTACTTCTGATCTTTATTATTTTTTCATTCTACTACTTTGGAGCTTAGCTGGTTCTTGCTTTTTTAGTTCCTCACAGTCTATCATTAGGTTTTTTATTTGGAGGCTGCAGTTTTGAGTGCTGCACCATAACAAGTATAGTTGATTCAACTGTTTAAAAAAAATTTAATCAAAAAATTGATTTTGAAATTATATGTTAGTCTTATTACTCTTATTCATAATTTTGTTAGTCTCTATTTTTCTCAGGTCCCTTTCACTAGTATCACTTTTAACTTACAATAAATACAAAGTAGTAAAGTCACAGTTTTCACTAAGGAGTAGGCAACCTGATCTCCAAAGTCTTAAGATGCAAGTGATTTGAAGAGGGTCAGAGAGAATGGATTGCTTTAGAGAAAAAGACAGACACCAATACTTGCTTGACTGGTATCTTAGTCTATCAGGTTGGTATAACAAAATACTATAAAGAAGTGACTTATAAACAATAGACATTCGTTTCTAACAGTTCTGGAGGCTGGAAAGTCAAAGATTGAGTGTATGGTGAATTCCTACTTCTTAAATGATGTTTTCTCACTGTGACCTCATGTGGTAGAAGGGGATAGCTAGCTCTCGGGTTTCTTTCATAGGCACTAATCCCAAACAAGAGGGCTCTGCCCTTGGGACCTAATTAACTCATGAACATCATACCTCCTAATATTGTCACCCTGGGGGTTAGGATTTCAACAAGTGAATTTTGGGATGATAAAAACATTCACACCAGAGCAACAGGGTTCAGCTTCTTCTAGAAGAATTGGCTGAAAAATATACACATAACATCTTAGTGATCTTACCAAATTAGTTACTACTGAACTTAAAGAACTTAGGTTGCGGTGCTTTAAAACAGTGTTTTATTTTTTGTCCCAGAAAAAAAAAAAAATGGCTAAAAAAGAAAGAGAAAATATCCATAGTTTAAGCATCATCACAATTTTTACTTTTCTATTTTAGCCAAAAGTGTGTTTTTTTAAATCGTTCCTCCAAGAGGCCCTTTTGAACAGGGATTAGATGTTGGAGACTAAGATTACTGGGTTTCATGAGCTCCTAAAGTTAAGTGACTACATCCTCCACTTCAGAGGCTAAAAATACCTCTAAGTAAGGTCAGAGGGCCCAATATAGGGATTATTAACAAGTCATCTGTGTCATCTTCCTTAAAGGAGAAACCAGTGAAAACTAACTTTAGTGAGAATGAAAAAGGAGAGAAATCTGTCCAAGAAACAAGCCTTGAGGTCTTAAAAACCCTGGACCCACTGGTTATTGGTATGCCTCAGGTAAGTAGTCTTTTGTTACCACTTATACTCCTAAAGCTCTGCCCACTTAGGAGTAAAGATGCAAGTTTGTGCTTCATATATCATCACCTTTTTGATGTTCTGACTAGAGGAAATATATTGTGATGCTCTTTGTCTAGCATATAACAAATGTTGAATGAATAGATTAATAAGGATGAATTTTCTTATCTGGATAGTACAAGCTATGCTTTGGGTATTCCCCCCTCCCGAATTTTTGTGGTAGAACTTTGTCATACTGTTAAAGTATTAAGAGGATGGGACCAGCAGTTAGTATAATGGCTATGTCGCTGAACTCCCACGTAGTCAACCACGGTTCGAGTCCTGGACCCGGTGGCTTAAACTCACGTCAGGCACGTGTGTGTGTGTGCCCAAGATCCTGAGAGGAGAATGGAGGAGAAGGGATTGTGGCGTGACCATCCCCCCTGGGGGGTGATTTCTCACTTTCTGTCTCTCTGTCTCTCTCTTTCTGGTGAGTACACGTGCCCTATAGCAAAAAAACTCTCAAAAAAAAAAAGTATTAAGAGGAAACTTAATATCTTCGTGGTGCTGAAAGGGTGCTCCTATGATTGACTTCTAGTGAGATTTTTATAAGGAGACAGAATCAGACACACACTCTATTCTGCTCAAGCTCTGCCTTCCACCATGTTGTGATGCAGGCAGAAGGCTCCTACTAGATGTGGCCCCTGGACCTACAAGCTTCAAACCATGAGCTGAATAAATCTCTATTCTCTTATATTACCCAGACTGAAGTATCTTCTATTATTGGCAATGGAAAGAAATATAACATTATATGACAGTTTATATATAAACACTTTAAGATATTATTTCTTTTCTGCCCCTAATATATTCAGAAATATTGTTAAATGGTGAGCAGTGGCTCTAAAACAGTAAATGCCCAACTTTCCCTATACTTCTGAGAAGGTGTTAAAAGCACCCATTATCAGGCATCACTGGAGACCTAATTAACCTAAACATCAAGGGGAAAAGTCTTATCATTTTTAATTGCTTTACACAAAATAATATGTAAAAAGGATTTAGTGACCAGAAATACATGATACAACGAGGAGACAATCAACAAACCATTCCATTTAAGTTCCTCAGGAGCATAATCTAGGATGGTATGTAGTTCTTGAGTTATCTGTGATACTTATCTACAATACCGATTTTCGGACCATATACCACACCTACAGAATCAATATGTCTGGATATGGGGCCCACAAGTCTGCTATCAAATACATTCTAATATTTCTGATGCACATTGAAGTTTGAGAATTGTGGATCTAGAAGTAAATGATGAAAAATATCCAGGGCCAATCTCTAAAGGGCCTGGAATACCAAACTCCAATGAAAATTTTAAGCAAGAGCTAAACATTTAAATTGATAAGTGTAGGAAATAAGTGAATTGACATACAGATAGACTATGGGCAAAGAGACTATACCTTGGCTCAGACACAGCTCACGGGAATTAGGGCAATATCACAATAGTAGGGAACAAAAGACAGAAGGACAAGAAAGATCTTACAACGAAAAAAGGACAGATCTTGATGCTTACATACTTACATAGATGATAAGGAAGGGAAAGGGTCCAAGATGAAACTTAGGTTTCCTTTAGGATAACCAAGTTTTCCGAGAGATATGAAACACATTGACTAAAGAAGCCACTGGTATCCCAGACCTGCAGGGCAGGAAGAGGACAACCTGACGGACAGAGGATAACAGCAGACCGTTCACTATCCTCTGCTAATAATTCTTACCTAGGGCAGTCCCACTTCAATTTTGAAGTTGGAGAACACATGGGAGGCATTTTTGGTTGTCAAACTGACAAGAGGAATACTGGCACTTAGTGAAGAGGGCCCTGGGGGGATGCAAGACTCCCTGGAGTGCTTAGGATGACCTCTCACAGTAAAGAATTGTTCTGCCGTAAATGCCAGCAACAATCTCATGGGAAAACACTGACCGACACATACCACAACGTGCACCTGAAAAATGAATGATGTCTTGTTTGGTTGGCCTGAAGAGTGATAACATACCAAATGAAAGAAAAGTGTCTGAATCAGAGGGAAGCATGCAGTGAGAACCAGGGATGAGTAGTGGAAAATAACACGTAATTTCTGCATCTTGCCCTGTGTTTGCCATAGGTGCTTTGGCCAAGAATCCTGACATTTGTAGTACCTGCAGAATATACGGGAACTCTGGAACACCTGTTTAATATTATCAGGATTCTGATTATGGCAGAAGAAAGGAAGAAGCATAATGCCAAGGACTCAACAGCACTTGTCATCTCAACAGGAGCAGGTTTGTACACTCATAAACAAAGCAAAACATTTCTATTAAGAGACACTGATTCCCAGAAAGGATACGGTGCTTTATCTTATACCCAGCCTCAGTCTGAATTTTTCTAGCCCCAACAGTGAGCATGAAAATTGCTTTCTCTTTCTAGTGAAACTTCCTTCACCACAGCAGCTACTGGCTAGACTTCTGGTGAGTGAATTACAAAGAACCAATATAGGATACATTTCAGCTGACATGGATAATTCATTTCCAAATAAACGCTAATAAAAATTACGTGAGTATTACAAACCAAAAGACACACTAAAATGACAATAAATTTTCTGCTATACTAATGGTCCTCACAAATATCCATTACTGGTAAGATTATTTTTCATTCTTAAATGCTTGTTAAACTTCATGATTTTAAAGTAAGCATAAACCAAATATGTTCCACAAATACCAGTAAACAAATTCCACATTGATTGTTTGGATTTCTTCTCTCTCTTTGGCCACATATGTATCATTTACTAGAGAACTATTTCCGTGTGTGTGTGTGTGTGTGTGTGTGTGTGTATTGTTCTTTTCATTTGCTTTTGTTCATTTCCATATATTTTTCACCTTTATCCTAAAAAATAATAATAATAGGTAGGAGGACTGTCTATGTATCAGCTTCACTCTCGAATTAAATAAGAACAGCCTGTGATAATTTATTAAAAGATTATCCAATGTACATGACTGTTAAAGACCACTAGTGGTGTACCTCTAAATAAGAATTTGTTTTATTAATTGTAATCAATTCTTTAGACCAGTAAAATTGATTTTGTTCTGAGGGGGAAAAAAATATATTATCCAATAAATGAATCAAGGGAATTTAAAGCATGATATAAAGAATTGGGTAGGTTGGCCTTTTAGATGCCCCTGAAATTGATGAGCATTTTCTTTTCCTTTCTTCAGGTAATATCTATACTTGCCAGTTTAGGGAAATTATGTGGGGCTGGTGCAATAGGACTACTGAAGATACTGCCTGAGATAATTCACCCTAAATTGGTAGACCTATGGAAAACACGCTTACCTGATCTCCTGCAGCCTTTAGAAGGTACAAGAGAGTGGGGTCAGGTTTTTATCAAAGGAAGCAAAAAACATTAAGAAATAGTGCTCCATTTCTTGCTAATGTTCATTTTAGTAAACACAATGAGCTCGACATGCAAGGTAGAAAGTTGTATTTTTGTCTTGACTTCTTATGTTCTATTTTGTACTAAAAATTCATGCTGCAAAAACACCTGGAGGATAACAGTCTCAGCTAGAACTTTTACATATGCCCTGGCCATTCACTTATATCCAGAGAAAGTCTCTTTTGGTATTGCTCTAAAGATCATTACTCATTTGTGTTAAAATATAAAATGGTCCTTACATTAATTTCTACTAAAATTGTCAGAAAATCTAGATTTTATCGTGAATTAAAGACCCTCTCTCCATTTGACTAATCGCCAACATACTACATTTAATCTTGAGCACCCATCCTTAGCAAGGAGAAAGCTGGAAATACAACTCCAGAAATTCACTGGGGACCAGGCAAGAGAGAATATGAGTGTTTATTTTTTTTGCAGTTATTCCATCAATTTTTATTTCTAGGAAAGAACAGTAGTATCGTGCTATGGGAAACCATGCTGCTTCAGGTAAGCGTGTCCTCTAGACAAATTGTTGATGAGGTGGTGAAACCCCATCCTAACTGAAAATACTAGATTTCTGAGGGCAGTAAACATTTTCTTTTTTTGGAAATGGATTCAAATGTTAGACATGATCACTTAAGAATAATGATATTTAAAGGACTAAAATTTGAACAACAATCTTGAGTCTTCAATTTGATTAAGAGTTTTAAGATGGATTTCACTTAGTATTATTTTTCTCTTTGTCTTTCTTAAATCTTCTCTAATTTTCAAGTTTTTTTTTTCTCCTTTCAACTTTGGCCTTGTACTCTTCACATAAAAAATAAAATAAAAAATAGAATCAGGGCCAACCGGTGGCCTGATGTTCTGATGGTTAATGGATCTGAATCCCACATGGCTGACTATGCAGTTGGAATCTTAGATCCAGTGGTTTGAAAAACATACCAGACATATGTGCATGTGTGCCCAAAAATTTGAAGGAGAGATAGAGGAGAGTATTTCCCATGGGAGCTGTTTTGTCTCTCTTCCTCTTTCTCTGTCTCTCTCTCTCTGGTGAGTACAAGTGTTCTCTGGCAAATTAAGCAAATGAAAAAACAAAACACAGATTATGTAAATTCAACTTCTATGCTTCTGAATACAACTTCATTTGCTCCTCTATTTGCCTGCTGCCTGGTTTCCTGACTTCTAAAAACCAAAGGGACACATTGTATTCCTCTCCAGAAAAGAATCCCCTCTTTTACCCATAAACTTTATTTAAACTTTTGACAACTAAACAGTGCTATAGGCATTACCAAATCCCAGAAATGGTAAATTGTAAATAGGAATTAAACATTGGCTTTGCAGAAATTTCAATTCAGGAACCCGTGGAAGGTCAACAAGCCCATGGACAGGGAACTTTTAACATAGTAGGCTTTCTGTTCTTAAGCCACCTGTAGGAATTACCTATGGCTTCTTAATTGTGTGAATTTTCAGTATCCTATTCACAGTACATCTTCCAGCTTCCATCACTATCCTTTTCAAAATCAGAATCCCTGGGGTGGTATCTGAGAGCTTACGTGTTTTAAAATATCCACCATTGATTTTTGTCCAATATCTCAAAGTGACTGCTCTCCTCTCTGGGTCTTTTTGTTCTAGGAACTACCTTTCCTCCCATATTCATACTTCTATCTTCTCACTCTTTCAAAATTCTTACCTTATTTTCTCTTGCTACCATTATAAAATAAGTGTTTTTACTAGGAAGGAAATTTCTTTCTGTAATGGGAAACCTTGAGAGGTGGTCCTTTTTCTCTTCCAATCTTGAAGTACTTCTAGTCTTTTTCCAAAACAGACTGCTTCTTCCCTTAAGCTTTTAAGGCTTCTTAATTTCTTTAAAGGACCCACTGAAAGAACTTCTATTAAGAAAATGCATACAGATCCTTCCATTAGTTTTGACATGAAGCATCCTTTCCTAAGCTTAGAGATCATAGAGGAAATGATGTAGCTTAGAAATTGCAAAAGATTTTGTCCTCCAAAAAGAAAAAAACAATATTTTTTTATGTATTATTCAGAAAAAAATAGATTCAGAAGATTGTTTGTGAATCAGGCTCAGAAAAATTAGTGAAAGTAGGCATACTTAGCTAAAATTGCCAGAAATTTCAGAACCACCAACTGACTCTTCAAGGCATTTAATTCTTTATTTTCTAAGATCCCTCTCTCATTTGTTTTTGTTTTTTTTTTCTTTTCAGTTGTTTTTAGTGTTTGGTTTTGGTTTTGTTTTTTAGTATATAAGCCAAGCTGGTGTTGACAAAAGGAGTTTTTCCAAGTCTATCAACACTTGGAAAATGTTAATTTCCATTTAAGGTTCACATTGGACTCATTTCTATTTTAATCTTTCAGCAATTTTTACTTAAGAGAAAAGAAAGAAAGGCACACAGAATTATTTCCACATTCTATAATCTTATTCTTAATGGAAATTCAGAATGTAAAAAATGTTTTTTGAAATAAACTAAGAAGAAATGTTCCAAAGAAACCAGGTATTTTGTAGGAAAAGAAATAATCTCACTTACTAAATATTTGTACTTTAAAAAGATAAGGTCAGAAAAAAGTATGAAGAAAGCACATTAAGCAGACATATTTATATCTAACTTCCACTTTCGGTAACAGTTGCTCAAAGAATCCTTATGGAAGATCAGTGACACGGCCTGGACCATTCAACTGAGTCGGGATTTCAGTCATCAAATGGGCAGTTACAGCAATACCTCTACTGAGAAGGTTGGTTTTTCAGCTAAGGGGGAAACTCAGATTCTACCCTATGATCCAGAATGGCTGCTCAGGGTCCCTATTGTGTGTACTACAACCAAAAGGAAGTGGGAACAGTGAAAAAAAAAGGAGTTCTTTCCTGAAAGTTGATTACTATGTTCTCTTCACTCTACATTTGGATAATACTTATTCAGATGGTCACACCTATCTTCAAGAAAGTCTGGAAGGAATAATGTCTACAAGATAAATATGTATCAGGACCAGCAGGTTGGCATGGTGGTTAAGGCACTATATTCTCACGTAGCTAATCACAGTTAGGAGTCCAGACCTGGCAGCTGGAAAATCACACCATGTGGAACCAACAATTGGCCTACTGGTTATACCGCTGAACTCCCATGTAGTTGACCATGGTTCGAGTCCCAGACCCAGCAGTTTGAAACACAGCAGGCATATGTGTGTGCATGCCCAAAATCCTGAGATGAGAAGAGAGGAGGAGAAGGTATCACAGTGTGGCCATCTGCCCTGGTGGGTGATTTCTTTTTTTCCCTCTCTTTGTCTCTTTCTTTCTCTCTGGTGGGTACATGAGCCCCTATGGCAAAAACTTAAAAAAAGAATTTTTTTTTTTTTGGAGAGATTTTCACTGTAGGGCGCTTGCGCTCGCCAGACAGACAGAGAGAGACATAGAGACAGAAAGCGAGAAATCACCCCCCAGGGGGGATGGTCACGCCGCAATCCCTTCTCCTCCATTCTCCTCTCGGGATCTTGGGCACGCTCGCACACGCGCCTGGCGTGAGTTTTAAGCCACTGGGTCCGGGACACGAACCGCAGTCGACTGCGTGGGAGTTCAGCGACATAGCCATTACGCTAACTGCTGGTTCCCAAAAAAGAATTATTTTTAAAAAGAACTGTGCCTGAATAAAATTCAGGGGTTCCTGGGATGAACAGTTGGCTTAATGGTTATGTTGCTGGACTCCCATGCAGTTTATCGTAGTTCAAGTCCTGGATCCAGTGGCTTAAACTCATGCTAGTTCTGTGTGCAAGATCCCTAGAAGAGAATGTAGAAGAGATTGTGGTGTGGCCATCCTCCCTAGGGGGGTTATTTCTCACTTTCTCTCTCTCTGTCTTTCTGGCGACCGCACGCTGCACGCACCCCATAGCAATACCTCTTAAAAAAAAAAAAAAAAAAAGTTCAGGGGTTCTTTCGAGAGTCGGAAAAGCAATGGATACCAGGAGACAGTAGCAGTCTCTGCCGCAGCACTAGTTTAACATCAGTTATGTCTCAGTTTATGTTATGTCTGTCTGGTGAAGACTGGCTAGCAGAAATAATCTACTACAATTTTACAAAAGTGTAAGACTAAAATGATACTCAAAAGCCAGTTTTTCCATCTCTCTGCCTCCAAATAGCCTCAGCCTAATCCTCTAATTTGTAGCCAGCCATTCCAAATAAGATTTAAGTGCATTTTTTAGTTGTTGTTGCTTGCTAGGAATATAGCCTTAAGCAAGCTATTTCGCCTTTCTAAAACCTCATTATGTGAAAAAACAAAATAGAAATGATACCCACCACTGAGGGTCATAGAAGTATAAGGGTCCAGTGATATAAAATATATAAAGTTCCTAGTGAAGTGTCCGGCACAGACACATACTCACTATAAAAGTAACTTTGATCATGGCCATATTACCTTAATATCATTCATGAGTTTATTTTTATGGAAAAATACTAAGTTTCAATAGTTCCAATATTAAGTGTTTCTTCCCACAAACGATTCATTATCAACCTTAACTATCCCAAATTCCCCCACCTGACTGACTAATTTGGTGGAGTACTGATTCTCCAAATTTGTCTGCCAAGCCTGGAGACAAATGTGAGGAGTATTCGGTGAGCAATGCCTCATCTTCTCAACTCTCAGCACCTCATATCATACCATTCATCCAACAGCCTCCAGATCCACAAGAATATGTAGGATATGGTGGTGAAGGTAGGCAGACCATTTTAAACAATGAGCCACCTAGATATTAGCCTTACATTGAACATGAAAAAAGTAAGAATGTACCAATTCACTTTTGCTGCATGACAAACTATCCCTAAAACAACAGCCACCTGTTCAGTGCACTATTTTTCAATTTGACAGTTAGGGTCAGACTCAATAGGGTGGTCTTCTGATCCCACAAAGGCTCACAAGGTGTCCTGGAGGCCGACTATTCTATAATATCTTTTTTTAGGAAATACTTTTGCTATAAAGCACGTGCACTCACCAGAAAAACAGAGAGAAGCAGAGACAGAAAGCAAGAAATCACTCCCCAAGTGGGGGATGGCCATGCCACAATCCCTTCTGTTCCATTCTCCTCTCAGGATTTTGGGCATGCACACACACACACACACACACACACACACACACACACACTGGCATAAGTTTTAAGTCGCCAGGTCTGGGACCCAAACCACAGTCCAACTACATGGGAGTCCAGTGACATAACCATTATGTCGTCTGCTAGTCTCTTTAACATCCATTTTAAGACAGCTTATTTCTATTCCTTGAGACAGCTCATCCTCCACCAGGCTAACCAGGTTTACTCCCATGTCGGTAGCCACGAAGTATGCAAGATCTCTTGAAACAGAGGCTCAGAATTGGCACACTGTCATTTTCGTCACATTCTATGGGCCAAAGAAAAATCACAAGACCTATCTAAACCTAAGGACTGGAAAAACAAACTCCTTTATTTATAGAAGGAGCCACAAAATTCATAGTGAGGAGACATGACTAGAGGTGGGAATGCAAAAGTTGTGGCTATTTTTGTATGCTGCTGCTTTTTCTCCTGGTGTTAGGGTTCTTAATTTCTTGGATTCTGTGCCAAATTCCAAAGCAGGAATATACTATACACTGAAATAGCAGGTCAGAAGAACTAAGAGGTACTGGGACAGAGCTTCCCCTTGATGGCATTCATTTCTTTCTGCAGCATAAGACCTTTCCAGACCCTTCCCAGTCCTTCTCCCAGAGCAGAGTTAAACAGACCCTATTTAATATTTACTTCTGTGCTATCACAGTTTTTTTTTCCATTATAATTATGGGAGCCATCCATCCAGACATCCAGACAACCAAGAGTGGAGTGGGTGCTAGTTAGATTCTAGAGGCCAATGTAACTCTAGGCATTGAGATAAGAGCAACTGCTTCACTGGATTTTAATCAGCTTATTCCCCTTTGCATCACAAGTCAGACTGCTCTACACATTTTCTCTTGAATATACTAATTTAACTTTGTCTGTTTCTACTAGCCTTTCCTCTCCTCCTGTCCCATAGATGCCTCTCTGATCAATAGTGAGTGACCACTTGACAGCTGCAGTCCCTCAAGCCATGAAGAGTCTTTAAAGTGGGAAATGATTAGTTTTCTCTCTCGCATGTTTAAGATGCCACCCCACTATTATATAGCTATAAATGATATAAATATTAGAAAACAAATCAAAGCCACCTTCAAGATAACCTTATTTTCATGAAGCATGTTTATTTAATGAGCATTTGTTAAGCCCTTATTAAGTATCAGAAACTGTATTTGGAAATAATACTGTAAAATAAAACCCTCTGTTATAGGGGCCAGCAAATGCTGTGGTGGTTCAGGAGTTGGATTACCACATGGTTGTCCTTGGTTCAAGTCCTGGACCTGATGGCGTGCCTTCTCATTTTCTCGTTCTCTCTCTGGTGAATGCCCATCCCCAAGAGAAAATTTAGAAAATTTTAGAATAATAATGATAATAAATAAAAATAAATAAAAAATTTAAAGCCCCTCTGCTATGAAGAACAAAAATTCTGAGCATAGACATAAATAAGAAAATTTTAAATTATATTATGAGGTGAAAGTTATTATGATAGTGAGACACTATAGAAATATAAAACTGTACAGAAGGTTACAGGAGGTGGGCAGAAGTGTTTTTTGTTTGTTTTTGTTTTTTTTTTTGATACAGGGCGTGTGCACTCGCCAGAAAGAGAGAGACAGAGAGATAGAAAGCGAGAAATCACCCCCAGGGGGGATGGCCATGCCCCAATCCCTTCTCCTCCATTCTCCTCTCGGGATCTTGGGCATGCACACACACGTGCCAGCGTGAGTTTAAGCTACCAGTTCCGGGACTCAAACCACGGTCGACTACATGAGAGTTCAGTGACATAGCCATTATGCTAACTGCTGGTCCCAGGAGGAGGACAGAGTTTTAGATAATACCTGAGGTACATGGTTATTTAGCAGTTACTAAGTCATCCCAGTTTCTTTCTTCTAGATAACAATTTCATTTATTTATTTATTTTTTGGGGGGAGGGAGATTTTTGCTATAGGGCTCATGCACTCACCAGAGAGACAGAGAGACAGAAAGCGAGAAATCACCCCCAGGTGAATGGTCGCATCACAACCCTTTCTCCTCCCTTCTCTCAGGATTTTGGGCATGATGCACACTCGCCCGGCGTGAGTTTTAAGTCGCTGTGTCCAGGACTCATATTGCAGTCAGCTACTTGAGTGTCCAGCGACACAACCATTACACCATCTGCTAGTCCCAGATAACTATTTTAAATCTTTTCATTTTTCATCAGTGTCTTGCCTTTTTTTATTGCTAGAAAGTGAGTGCAGTCAACCAGAGAGAGAGAGTAACCACAATGGGGTGTGGTCACACTGTAATCCCTTCTCCTCCGTTTTCCCATCTCATTAGTGTTGGGGGCATGCACACACATGTGCCTAATGTATTTTTCAAGCTGCCTGGGCTGGAACTCAAACTGCAAAGGGCCATGTGGAATCCCAGCTCTGCACTATAGGGCTGATCCCAGGGTTTTGCTTTTCCAACCTTTAAAACCCTGTTGCTTATCTTTTGTTTTCCAGAAATTCCTTTGGAAAGCCCTGGGAACCACCTTAGCATCCTGCCAAGATAAAGACTTTGTAAGCTTACGGATTAAGGAATTTCTAATTGCCCCCAACCAATTGGGAGATCAAAGGCAGGTGAGACCTCTGTTTTTTAATTTCCTCTTATGATGATGACAATTAATCCTGCCACAAAACACCTGACAGCTTTTATGATGATGTTTTACTTAAAAAGAATATCCATAAATACATTCAAAATAATTGAACAGAATTTTTTAGAAAAATGAGGCTTCCTTCTCTAAATATCAATACTTCATTTTAAAACTAAATCTGTCAAAACATTAAAAAATGAATTTTAAGCGTTCTTATTTAACAGTAGTTTCTTTGATATATTTTTGACCTTGGTTTTATAATTTAGAGCATAATCACAAACATCAAAATCATAATTCATAAGCTAAAATTAACCTTATAGAAAATTGGTTTTTAATCCAGAGAGAATATGACTAGAAAGCTTTTCCTTTTCATGAATTTTTTTGAAGACTCCCCCCCACCCCCAATTTACTGCTTAGTTTCTTCCAAAGTAAAATTTGGGACAAATAGATCCCATCTCAAAGGTCTTATCCAAGGCTCAGCAGATAGTGTAGTGGTTGCATCACTGGACTCCCACATGGTCGATCCCAGTTTGAGTCCTAGACCTGGTAGCTTGAAAAGCTCACCAGGAACATGTGCATGCATGCCCAAGATCCCAGGAAGAAAATGGAGGAGAAACAACTGCAGCATGGCCATCTCCACTGTGGGGGTGATGTCTCACTTTCCTTCTCGCTGTCTCTCTCTCTCTCTCTCTCTCTCTTGCTTTCTCACTCCTTCTGGAAGTAACACACACCCTACAGCCAAAACCTCTCCTTCTCTCTCTTTCTCTCTCTCTCTCTTCTCTCTCTCTCTCTCTCTCTCTCTATATATATATATATATATATATACACACACACACATATATATGTGTGTGTGTATGTATGTATACACACATACATACACACACACAATTTTAAAAGATACTATCCATATATAATTATGCATCACATAATGGCATGGATACATTTGAGAAATGTTTTACTAGACAATTTCCTACTTGTGTGAGCATCATATCATGTACTTGCACAGACTTAGATGGTATAGCCTGCTACATACCTAGGCTATATATCATAGCCTATCATGATTTTGTGAGACCACCATCATACATGCAGGTCTATTGTTGTCCAAAGTCTCATTATGCATTATGTGGTGCTTAACAGTATAGTGCTTAGTGAGTGGTTTCAGGGCGGGCATAGGTAAAAGTGATTTTCTTCTATAACACTTACCTCCATCTAGCATACTACATATCTACAGTGTTGCTGAATTTATGTGTTTCCTTATCTTACTTTCCTGTTGCTTCCCTTTCAGTATACCTCACGAGGGTGAGGAGTTTGGTGTGGTGTGTTCTGTTCACTGCTGTATCCTTAGTACCTAGAAGGGTGCCTTGTATGTAATGGGTGCTCTGCAAGTGTTGAATAAATAAATAAACTCAAAATCTCATGCCTTTTCTGATTTTAGGGAATAACATCTATTTTAGGATACTGTGCTGAGAACCACTTGGATATTGTTTTAAAAGTTCTTAAAACATTCCAAGATCAGGAAAAGTTTTTCATGAATCGGTGTAAGGTAAAAAGAATAATCTTCTTCTCCAAAGCTCTTGGTCATTTGCAAGAAAAATGATAGTGATTTTCCTCAGTAAATGTTCTTTTTCCATATTATACATACTCTTATCACCTGGTCTCTATTCCAAGTCTGGACTGTCCCAGCCCGGACTCTGTAGGATGCCGAGTAACTATATGAGACTACTCCTTTTTTCCCTGTCAATCAGTCCTGACCTAGAGGTTCCTGATGAGCTCTGTGTGTCTGGTTTTGCCCCCTTCCTGTCATGTAGGCCTCATGAACAGTTGTCAATACGTATACTCTGCTTCCTCTAAAGGAGAGGGCTCTGATAAGTAAATCATTATCACTTTCCTTCTCGCTGTCTCTCTCTCTCTCTCTCTCTCTCTTGCTTTCTCACTCCTTCTGGAAGTAACACACACCCTACAGCCAAAACCTCTCCTTCTCTCTCTTTCTCTCTCTCTCTCTTCTCTCTCTCTCTCTCTCTCTCTCTCTCTCTATATATATATATATATATATACACACACACACATATATATGTGTGTGTGTATGTATGTATACACACATACATACACACACACAATTTTAAAAGATACTATCCATATATAATTATGCATCACATAATGGCATGGATACATTTGAGAAATGTTTTACTAGACAATTTCCTACTTGTGTGAGCATCATATCATGTACTTGCACAGACTTAGATGGTATAGCCTGCTACATACCTAGGCTATATATCATAGCCTATCATGATTTTGTGAGACCACCATCATACATGCAGGTCTATTGTTGTCCAAAGTCTCATTATGCATTATGTGGTGCTTAACAGTATAGTGCTTAGTGAGTGGTTTCAGGGCGGGCATAGGTAAAAGTGATTTTCTTCTATAACACTTACCTCCATCTAGCATACTACATATCTACAGTGTTGCTGAATTTATGTGTTTCCTTATCTTACTTTCCTGTTGCTTCCCTTTCAGTATACCTCACGAGGGTGAGGAGTTTGGTGTGGTGTGTTCTGTTCACTGCTGTATCCTTAGTACCTAGAAGGGTGCCTTGTATGTAATGGGTGCTCTGCAAGTGTTGAATAAATAAATAAACTCAAAATCTCATGCCTTTTCTGATTTTAGGGAATAACATCTATTTTAGGATACTGTGCTGAGAACCACTTGGATATTGTTTTAAAAGTTCTTAAAACATTCCAAGATCAGGAAAAGTTTTTCATGAATCGGTGTAAGGTAAAAAGAATAATCTTCTTCTCCAAAGCTCTTGGTCATTTGCAAGAAAAATGATAGTGATTTTCCTCAGTAAATGTTCTTTTTCCATATTATACATACTCTTATCACCTGGTCTCTATTCCAAGTCTGGACTGTCCCAGCCCGGACTCTGTAGGATGCCGAGTAACTATATGAGACTACTCCTTTTTTCCCTGTCAATCAGTCCTGACCTAGAGGTTCCTGATGAGCTCTGTGTGTCTGGTTTTGCCCCCTTCCTGTCATGTAGGCCTCATGAACAGTTGTCAATACGTATACTCTGCTTCCTCTAAAGGAGAGGGCTCTGATAAGTAAATCATTAACAAAAGCCTCTAATACCCTCCTGACTCTACATTTGGACCAGCAAAGTGTAACAATTTTAGACTCATTTTAATCATCTAGTTTCATAACACTTGTAGTAGTTTGTAGGATAAGAAAAAAACATGAGACAAAAGGCAAGTTCCATTGGTTATGTTTTTCTTGGCTTTTTTCTTTGTTCTTCAGGGTATTTTTTCTGGGAAAAAGAGCCTGACCAAGACGGATGTCATGGTAATCTACGGAGCGGTGGCCCTCCATGCTCCCAAAATGCAACTTCTTACCAGACTTAATCAAGACATCGTATCCCAAGTCCTCTTCCTTTATGGCCAGTGCACTCAGGTAATGCCTATCACAGGGCTATCTTAATTTCCTGACTGAGATTTCCCGTCCATGCACAGATGGGATCTTTAGGGATCTTTAGGCTCACAGAATACAGACCATAAGAAAGATAAGATCAGGCCATCACTATGGCTTGGTGGTTAAGGGAGCCAGATCCCACATGGCAAACTATACAGTTCAAGTTCCAAACTCAGTAGTGTGAGAAACATGCCTAGTACATTTGCTTGTGTGCCCCAAAGTGGAGGAGAAGGAATTGTTGTGTGACCATACCCTATTGGGGGCTGCTTTGTCCCTTTTCCTCCCTCTCTCCGTCTGTCTGGCAAATTGAAAAAGAAAATGAAAGCTAGAATCTGACATGTCTAGGAAATGATAACATATGGAAACTGAAAAATCATGATGTTGTAGGGCTAGGTAATTTTTGTTTCTTTTCTAAGGCCTTGGGCAGTTCATGTCCTACCACTCCATATCAATTGCATCCATAGTGATCTCATTCTTGCTTGAATTTAAAACAATTATTCTTATGCTACTTTAGGGCAATGGGCTTACTGCTTTGCTTGCTTGTAATAGTCTCAGAAGTGTTACTTAATGATCATTATTTAAGCTTTTATTTGATAACATCTATACAGCACCTAGAAAAATGCCTTACTACCATATACGTGTTTCAATTGAACAACATATGTAATTTAGCAAGCTTCCCAAGCTAAGTTGTACTATATCCCCACATTCATCCTAGCTCCCCCCTCTTTTATGTTCCTCAGATATGCCAAACATCTTCCAGCCTCAAAGCCACTGAACAAAAATGAGTTGAAATTCATCTAATTATTTCTGTTCCTCAAAGCACTTTTTTTGTATCTTTAAAACACATATTTTATACATATTGTCAATTCAACCATTTTGCTGGCATGTGACAGCTAGGCCACCTAAGAATTTTTTAGGATTGAGTTTAAAACATAGCTTTGTTTGGGAACCAGCAGTTAGCGTAATGGCTATGTCGCTGGACTCCCACGTAGTCGACCGCGGTTCGTGTCCCGGACCCGGTGGCTTAAAACTCACGCCGGGCGCGTGTGCGTGCGTGCCCAAGATCCCGAGAGGAGAATGGAGGAGAAGGGATTGCGGCGTGACCATCCCCCCTGGGGGTTGATTTCTCGCTTTCTGTCTCTATGTCTCTCTCTGTCTGTCTGGTGAGCGCACGCGCCCTACAGTAAAAATCTCTAAAAAAAAAAAAAAAACATAGCTTTGTTTTTCAGAGAGGTTTATTCAGTAGGTTTGGGGAAGAGTCTGGAAATCTGTGTGCTTGAGAGCTTTACAAATGAAGCTTATTTACAGACAGGCGTGGTGAGTTTTCATTGACTGCGTGCACATCGACCTCTCCCTTTATATTGTCAGCACCATGATATTAGGGACTGTAACTAATGATTCTTTATCTCCTCTTCTGTGTCTTCATACACCATGTGTTTGATTCACATGTGCTGTTGACATCTATTTATATGTGGATGTGATAAGAAAAGACTCATGGGGAGCTCAAAAAATTTTAGCTGTCCTTATATACCAGTAGAAGGGCACAGGGCAGCTATCCTCTAATTGCATGGGAATTATCTGGAGAACGTGTTAAAAGTAGAGATGCCTAATGAATCGGTCTTCAGGGCTAGATCACTGAATCTGTATTTTCTACACTCCTCAGAAGCTGATTCTCACTCCCCCAGGTCCTAATATGCAATGATAGGAATTGAAAATATAATAAAAGTTACTCTGGGGGCTGGTAGGTGGTGTGGTAGTTAAGGAAACTAGACTTTCACATGGCTGACCATGATTCGAGTCCCAGACCTGGTGACTTTCTCTCTCTCACACACACACTCTCTCATTCTGTTGCTCTCTGGCCAAATTAAAATAAATAAATAAATAAAGTTAAATAAATAATTCTAATATTTTTTAAAAAAAAATTTAAAAGATATGTTTTGTTACCTTCATTGAAGCCATTGATGGCAAAAATAAAAGAGGAAGATAATGAATAATATGATTAAGACAAATATTACTATACACTTTTAGGGTACACAGTTCTGTGATAATACAACATATGAACAAGATAGTACCAGAAAGAGCAGAAGGATTGTGGGGAAATATGTTTAGAGAGCAACACAAAAACTTTCATCACTGACACATTTTTTAAGAAGATAGGAACCTATTTTTTAAAGGGTTATACTTTTTAAATTTTTATTATAATTATTTATTACTATTTAAACATTCAATCGCTATAATCATTTAGATTGTAAAGAGATTTTACCCAACATGATATACACCACACACCAGGTGAGTTTATAATACTGAACACAACATCATCAACAGGCAACACACCATATCTGTGTCCCACAAATGTCTTACTTCTTCATTCTTTCCCAAATTACCTATTTTAACACAAATACTTAAAATACAGAAATACTACCTAAAAATTAACACAATACCTTGAAGTCTAGTGTCAAAGTTGTTAGATATTATAAACCACTGAGGGGAAGAAAGGTTATCTTAAATCCACACGCAGGCGTGATACTAGATTTGGGTGGGAGTGGCTCATAACACCCAGTATGTTGAGGTAGCTGGTGGATGTTTGGGGTGTTACTTTGAGTATCCTACATGACTCAGTTCAACTATGAACCTTCTATCTCACAGACTAAACTGTTCATAGAAAAACACAAAATTCAGAACACATTAAAGTATTCCTTAATATATCAATTTCATTTGAACAAATTCGTATTTTCAACATAAGCATTATAGCCAAACTGACAAAAACTTCAATTCCAGATAGTCACTATGCCTTTTCATTCTACAACTTACCATTGTTCTTTTTCCAAAGACAATTTATCTTCCCTCCTTCCCAAATTCCATGAGTTTTTTTTAAAAAAAAACTATTGTGAAACCTGAAAACCCAAAGGCTTAAAGTCTTGCCCTCTGGAACTCATTCATACTCACCTGTGGGAAAAGAATCTGCTTGTGTAAGTTCTCTCTTTAAAAATGAGGAAAGAAAGTGAACACTTTTCTTCCCTTCATATGACTCCACATCTTGCTACACTGTTGAACTTCAGTTTGATGGGTAGGGCCTTTTGTTGGGCTAGTTGTGTTTCGGGCCGCTACTAACTGAGTATCTACTTTCACCTTTGATTTTTCAGGTTCTGGGCATGTCAGTGGTGAACAAGGTATGAAACAGATAGATAAATGAATGAATGGATAGATAGAATACAAACCATACTACCTTGAAGTGTGCAAAACAGATTTCCTCTTTATTTGATTCCAGCTGAAATGATCCCAACATCTAACTAATTAACAAATTCCAAAGTCAAGATTTGTGAACCTAATTGAAGACAGAACAAAAAGTTGTATTCTGCTTCTAGATGGTTTAGACATTGGGTCATAAACTAGAGAAGTGGTTTTCAAACTGTGGGTTTGAAAACCCACCAGTGGATCATGAAAGCAATTTAAGAGATCAAAACCACATTTTTAATATATTTTTGTTTCAATTTCTTTTATACATTCAATCACATATATGAAGGAGAGACATTGTATGTCTCCACTTAATATATACTGAGTGTCCACACTCTATAGTCTAAACTGAATGACTAGAAGATATAGAAACATAGAAAATGGTTATAAATACCAAAAACACATTTTTAAATAAAATAAAATGAAAGAGAAATTAGAAGAGTACATTGCATATAGCAATTGAAAGTATTAATAAACTTTTGTTTAAGTTATGCATTATATTTATTTTGTACATGTAAATAGTGAATGGGATTGTACACTATTTCCTTCTGTAGTTAATGGTCAAAAAAGTTTGAAAGCTTCTGCTCTAGAAAAACTTCAGTCTCTAACGGGAGGTATGAAGAGAGACTGACATTTGTTTCTCAAGTTTCTTGCAGGTAGATCCCAGGCTCGGGTAGAAATGGCAAAGGGAGCAAAAATTCTGTGCTCTTGTCTCAATATATATTTTAATTCTAGATCACATACTTGTAGACCCAGGTGTGGTGCCTAAAGATTCTGGCTTGTGCTCTTAATCATTTTTTCTTTAGGATATGGATCTGCAAATGAGTTTTACAAGAAGCATCACTGAGATTGGCATTGCTGTCCAAGATGCTGAGGATCACCAGTTTCAGTTTGTCTATAAGGAGATGCTGATCGGTTACATGCTGGTGAGTGTGCAGAGAGAGAATGAGAAGAGCCCTGAATATTCCATTACCAAGAGTGCAGAGCTCTAACGTTCACAAGTGCCACATAACAGATCTCTGCCATATTTCTGACCCAGGACACCCATGGATCTAACAAGGTTGCAGCTGTATCTGGGAACTCCCCAAGTTCTGAATATTTCATCTCCTTGTTTGTGTTGCAGGATTTTATTAGGAATGAGCCTTTGGATTCCTTAGCTAGCCCTATTCGGTGGAAAGCCTTAATTGCCATCAGATACCTCAGGTAGACAATTTTTTGTTGTTCTCATCGAAAAGATATTTCTTCCACTCCTTCTTCTCCTATTCAATTGACTTATCTATCAGTGCAGACTTCAGCACTCCCTCACTAATAAAAACACAGCTCATTATTGAGACTTTTAAATGGGGTTCATTTTTTTCCCCTTTTTCCAGAGTTACAAAACTGCCTAAGAGATTGATGCTTGGATGTCTGTCAGAGACTAAAGAATTATTCAAGGAACTCAGATTTAGTGATATATGAGAACTAAAATTTCTATTTGGAAGGAAATTTTTTTTCTTAGATCTTGGCCTGTAAGCAAATTTTAATCTTCCAGTTACAATCTTATGAAAACTCTAATCACATTCTAGCTGTTAGGAACAATAAACATGAAGAAGAAAATTATTTTAAGTAAGGTTTTAATACTATATTTCCCTTTGCGGTAAAAGAAATACATATTTACTGCTAAAATTTAGAAAGTACAGAAAAATTTTAAAAATAATAAAAGATCGGGGCCAGCAGGTGTTGTGGTGGATAAGGGCGCTGGATTCCCACATGGCCAACCATGGTTCAAGTCCTGGACCTGGTGGTTTGCTTTCTCACTTTCCCTTTCTCTCTCTCTCTCTCTCTCTCTCTCTCTCTCTCATCAAATAAAGGGAAAAAAACAATAACAAATGGAAATAAATAAATAATTAATTAAAATAATAATAATAATAAAAGATCACAAATAATTCCCCTCATGTCAAACTTTTGGTGTATTTCCTTAAAGTCTTTATTTCTAGTTCTCCATTTTTATTACAGATTTGAGAAAATACTCTGCAAATGATTTTCTCATCCTGCTTTTTTCTCACCTTACTTTATATGTTTACAATATTAACAATTTTTCATTCTTTTTTTTTTTTTGAGAGGTTTTTCCTATAGGGCACATGCGCTCACCAAAGACAGAGACAGAGAGAGAGAAAGCAAGAAATCATCCCCCAGGGGAGGTGGCCATGCCACAATCCCTTCTCCTCCATTCTCCACTTGGGATCTTGGGCACACACACACACGCACCTGGAGTGAGTTTAAGCCACTGGGTCCGTGACTCAAACTGCAGTCGACTACGTGGGAGTCCAGTGACATAGCCATTACGCCAACTGCTGGTCCCCATTCTTTCTATTTAATTTATGTATAATTATCATACAATACACAACACATAAAATGTATTATCTTAGTCATTTTTAAGTACAATTCGGTAATGTTAAATACAGTCACACTGTTAGGCAATCAACCTCCATAACACTTTTCTTCTTGTAAAACTGAAATTCTATACCCCTTGAACATCAATTCCCATTATCTCTTCCCTCTGATCCCTGAAAACCACCCATATATTTCTGTTTCTGTGAATTTGTCTGCTGTAGGTACCTAATATAAGGGAGATTATTTATAACTGACCTATTTCATATTTCATATGTTTATGTATAACTGACATATTTCACTGAGCATGTCTTCAAGATTCACCCATACCACAACATGTATCAGAATTTTATTCTCATTTCAAACTAAATAATATTCATTTTATGTATATATCACTTTTTGTTATTCATTGATCCATTAATGGACACTACCATTGGCTATCATTGCTTCTACCTTTGGCCATAGTGAAATATTCTACTACAAATGTGTGTATACATATGTCTCTTCAAGATTCTGCTTTCAATTTTTTCTTCATGTGCACCCAGAAGTGGAATTGCTGGATCATATTTAATTATATTTTTAATTTGGGGAGGAATCATGATACTGTTTTTATAGCAGTTGCACTAGCTTATATTTCCACCAATAGTGAACAAGGGTTCAAATTCTCCACATCTATGGGGCCAGCAAGTGGCATGGTGTTGAGGCACTGGACTCCCGCATAACTAACTGCAGTTTGAGTCCCAGACCTGGCAGCTTGCTTTCTCATTTTCTCTCTTCTCTTCTCTCTCTCTTTTTCATCTCTCTCTGGTGAGCACATGTACCCTATAGCAAATTTGAAAAATAATGATGATAATAAATAAAATTAAATAAACAATTCTTTAAAAATCACAAATTCTCCACATCTTTATCAATGTTTGTTATTTTCTGTTCTGCTTTGTTTAATATTAGCCAGCCCAATGAGTGTGAGGTAGTATCTTATTGTGGTTTTGATTTGCATTTCTCTAATGATTATTGATGTTGAACATTATTTCATTTGTTTATTTGTCATTTGTATATATTCTTTGGATAGTGTCTATTCAAGTCTATTTCTTTGTTTGATTGGCTGGTTGGTTTTGTTTGTTTGCTTGTTTTTGCCAAAGGGCATGTGCACTCACCAGAAAGAGACAGAGAAAGATAAACAGTGAGAAATCACCCTGTAGAGGGTATGGTTATGCCACTATTCCTTCTCCATTACTCTTGCTGAGATTTTGGGCATGCAGTCACACATGCCTGGCATATTTTTAAAGCCACCAGGACTGAGAATTGAACCTCACAGTCAGACATGTGGGATTTAGCTGTCTTAATTACCATGCAACTGCCTAGCTCACCTTTGTCCTTTTTAAAAATCAGATCGTTTGATTATTTTTATTTGTTTGTTCTTGAGTTTGTAAGAGTTCTTTATGTATTCCTATTACCAGATAGGTTATTTGAAAATATTTTCTCCCATTCTATATGTTACCTTTTCACTCGATTGATTGTATTGATTGTATTCCTTCATGCACAGAAGTTTTTAATTTTGATGTAGTTCATTTGTTAATTTTTGCTTTTAGTGTAACATTCAAGAAATCATTGTCATATTCAATGTCATTTAGCTTTTTCTTACTTTTTTTTAAAGTTTAATAGTTTTAGCTCTTAGGTTCATGTCTTTGATCCATTGTGAGTTGATTTTTATATATGGTGTAATTGTTCAACTTTAACTGCATTCTTTTGCATTCTTTTTGGTTACCCAGTTTTTCTAACAACATTTATTGGGGAAATTGTCCTCAAACCAAAAGCTTGGGCTTCAAAAGCAATCGTAAATAATTAAACTAAAAAGCTTATGCACTGCAAAAAAAACAGTAAACAAGATGAAAAGTCAGCCTTCAGACTGGGAAAAAAATATCTGCAAACAATATACCTGAAAAAGGGCTATATATATTCAAAATTTATAAGGAACTCATGAAATTCAACAACAAGAAAACATATGTCAATTTGTTTTTTTTCTTTTTAAAGAATTATTTATTTTATTTTACTTGTTATTATTATTTTTTAATTTGACCAGAGAGAGAAAGGTAAAGTGAGAAAGTGAACCAACAGTTCTGGGATTTGAACCGCAGTCAGCCATGCGGGAGTCTAGTGCCCTAACCATCACACCACCTCCCAGCCCCAATATAAGTCAATTTTAAAATGAGCAAAGACTTTGAATAAACACTTTCTAAACAAGATATAAAACTAGCCAACAAGTGTATGAAAACTGTTCAACCTCTCTAATAACTAGGGGATTGCAAATCAAACCACTTTGAGATAGCATCTCACACATATTAAGATAATCACCATCGAAAAGACAAGATATAACAAATGTTGGCAAGAATGTGAGAAAAAGGGAATCATTATCCACTGTTAGTAGGAATGTGAAGTTATTAGGGAATATAGTATAGAGGATCTTAAAAGAAATTAAAACTACTTACCATGTTTCTCAATAATCTCTCTTCTGGACATATGCTCAAAGTAAATGAAATCACCTCATAGATATCTGCACTTCCATATTCCTTGTGACATTATTCACAATAGCCAAACTATAGAAACAACCTATATTTGTATATATGTATACAAATATATACATATATACATACACACCAATATATACACACATATGTGTGTGTGTGTGTGTGTGTGTGTGTATATATATCCTTTATAAAGAAGGAGATCTTGCCACTTGCCACAACATGGATGAAACACAGAGAAGTTCTGCTAAGAGAAGTCAAACACAGAAAGACTATCTAAATGATATGCAAAATATAAAAAGAAAAAGTCAAATATACCAAGATAAAGAATACTGGTTACTGGGAACCAGCAGTTAGCATAATGGCTATGTCGCTGGACTCCCACGTAGTCGACCGTGGTTCGTGTCCCCGACCCGGTGGCTTAAAACTCACGCCGGGCGCGTGTGCGTGCATGCCCAAGATCCCGAGAGGAGAATGGAGGAGAAGGGATTGCGGCGTGACCATCCCCCCTGGGGGGTGATTTCTCGCTTTCTGTCTCTATGTCTCTCTCTGTCTGTCTGGCGAGCGCACACGCCCTACAGTGAAAATCTCTCCAAAAAAAAAAAAAAAAGAATACTGGTTACTGTGAATAGGAGTGTAGGGGAAGGAAATGAGGAAATTTACGTCAAAGGGTACAAAGAAGCAAAAACGTAGAATGTGCAAAGATCTAATGCAGAACATGAGGACCATAGTTAATAATGGTGTATATTATTGAGACCAGCAGTCAGCATAATGGCCATGTCACTGAACTCTCATGTCGTTGACTGAGGTTCGAGCCCTGGGTCCAGTGGCTTAAATTCACTCTGGGCACATATGCATGTATGACCAAGATCCCGAGAGACTAGAAGAGAAGAGATTGCAGCGTGGCCATTTCATCTTCCCTTGGGGGTGATTTCTCGCTTTCTGTCTCTTTCTGTCACTCTCTGTCTTTCTGGCGAGCGCACATGCCCTATAGCAAAAAAACAAACAAACAAACAAAAAAAACCTCTATCTACAAATAATGGTGTATGTTATTCAGAAATTTTGCTAAATGAGTAGATTATAACTGCACTTGCTACAGGGGGAAATTGATATCTATGTGAAATGATTCATCTGTTAGTTTTTTATATATATAGAGTGTGTGTGTGTATATATATATATATGTTCATGTATAGGTATAGGCATGCTAACATTATGTTGTATACTTTAAACATATACAATATGATTTATTTTTTAAAGTTGTCCTTTTCCCCCATTGAATGAGCTTAGCACTCTTGTCAAAAATCATCTAACTATTAGGACAAGCAGTTAACGTAATCTCTATGTCACTGGACTCCAATGTAGTCAACCGTGGTTCGCGTCCCAGACCTGGTGGCTTAAACTCACACCGGGCGCGTGTGTGTGCATGCCCAAGATCCCGAGAGGAGAATGGAGGAGAAGGGATTGCAGCATGGCCAGCTCCCCTGGGGGGTGATTTCTCGCTTTCTGTCTCTCTGTCTCTCTCTGTCCGTCTGGCGAGCACACGCGCCCTATAGCAAAAACCTCTTACAAAAATATCATCTAACTATATATGTGAGAATGTATTTCTGGGCTATCTATTCTGTCGGTCAGTATGTGTATCTTTTTTTTTTTTTCATCTTGCCAGTGTTATTTTTTTTCTTTTTATTTATTTATTTTATATTCATTCACTTTATGTCATTATAGCATACAAAATGAATCTTCTCATCCTGAACACACTGAATGTTGGCCCAATCAAAGATATTACCATACCTATTATCTTCAACAGATAATTTTCTATTATAAGTCTATCTTAATGCCAGTACCAAACTATTTTATTATGGTGACTTTGTAACATAAATTTTTAAGATTTGAAAAAATAATTTCTTTCATTGACAAAGGATGATTGTACTCACCAGAGAATGAAAGAAATGGTTATGCCCAACTTTCCTTCCATTTCTTCATCCTATCAGGATTTGAGGCATGCACAATACACTCCTGGCATGTTCTTCGAGTTGTTGAGGCTGATATTCAAACAGCAGTCAGTTATGTGGGATTCAACTCTATGTACAGTGCGTAACTGCTGCATTGAGGGGGTGGCCCTAAAATAATTTTTGAGATCAGTAAATGTAAGACATTTAACTTTTTCTAAGTACAAAAGTACACTTCCAGTGTGCACAGGGATACCTGGGATGGAAACCCAGGACTCTGATGTGTGGCTTTTGGACCAATAGGTAGGGCTTGATTATTAAGGCTCTGGGTTCAACATGGCCAGTCATGGTTTGAGTCCCAGACCAAACACCTTGAAAATCATGCTCGGTGGATGTGTATACACCCAAGGAGTGATTGCTCACTTTCCCTCTGTTTGTGCTGTTTCTCACCAGCAAGCACACGTGTCCTATAGCAAAAGCCTAAAAGAAAAATTTTTAAATGTGATTTCAACATTGTAGAGCATTGTCTTAGAGCTGAGCTATCATGGCTAGCTTCAACTTTGACCTTTTTTTCTTTTTTCAGTCGTTTTTGCTACAGGGCACATGTGCTCGCCAGAAAGACAGAGAGACAGAAAGTGAGAAATCGCCCCCCATGGGGGATGGCCATGCCGCAATCCCTTCTCCTCCATTCTCCTCTCGGGATCTTGGGCATGCACACACACGTCCTGGCGTGAGTTTAAGCCACCAGGTCTGGGACTCGAAACGCAGTCGACTACATGGGAGTTCAGCGAAATAGCCATTACACTAACTGCTGGTCCCAACTTTGATCTTTTTCAAGATTGTTTTGGCTATTTGGGTTCTTTTAAGATTCTATATGAATATTAGGATGGGTTTTTCTATTTCTGCAAAAAAGTGCCCTTTGTACTTTCATGGAAACTAAATTAAATCTGTAGATCTAATCTTAAAATATTAAGATCTAATCATCTGAATAATATTGTCTTCTGATCCATGAACATGGAATGTCTTTCCATTTATTTGCATCTAATTTCTTTCAACAGTGTTTTGCTATGCTGGGTGAACAAGTCTTTCACTTCCTTGGCTAACTTTATTCCTAAGTACTTTATCCTTTTTGTTGCTACATTAAGTGGAATTATTTTCTCTTTTGGATGATTCATTGTTGGTGTACAAAATACCAACTAGTTCTTATTTTTTTAATAGACTTTTCCCTTAGGGCATGTGCACTTGCCAGAAAGAATGAGAGGAAAAATGAGAAATCACCCTCCATAGGGGATGACCATGCCACAATTCCTTCTCCTTCGTTTGCCTCCTGGGATCTTGGGCATGCATGCATACGCACACACATGAGTTTCTTTTTGTTTTTTAGAGGTTTTTCCTATAGGGCATGTGTACTTGCCAGAAAGACAGAGAGAGACAGAAAGAGACAGAAAGCAAGAAATCTCCCCCCGGGGAGAAGGACATCGCAATCCCTTCTCTTCCATTCTCCTCTCGGGATCTTGGGCATGCATGCACATGCACCCAGCATGAGTTTAAGCCACCGGGTCCGGGACTTGAACCACGGTTGAAACATGAGAGTCCAGTGACATAGCCATTACACCAACTGCTGGTCCCACACAGCATGAGTTTCATACTACCAGGTCTGAGACTCAAATTGTGGTTGACCATGTGGAAGTGCTATGCCCTCTGCTGGCTCCAATGTGTTCATTTAATAGCCAGCAACTTTGCAGAATTTGTTAGTACTAATGGTTTTTTATAGCATCTTTAGGTCTTTTTACATATAAGATTATGTCACTTGTAAAAAGATCATTTTACTTCTTTCTTTCCAATTTAAATGCCTTTTATTTCTTTTTCTTGCCTAATTGCTTAATTAGCAGTGTTAAAAAATATCTTTGTCTTGTTTCTGATATAAAAGGAAAAGTTTTCAACCTTTCACCGTTGAATATGCTATTAGCTATAGGCAGTAAATACATGGCACTTATTTTTTGAGGTAGCAAAGATTTTGAATGGCTGCCTAATGACTTACTGCATAAATATGGTTCACTTTATTTAACCAATCTTGTGTTGCCTGTTTCTAAAAACTATAAATAGTACTTTGATGAACATTTTTGTGCAAAACACTTTTCTGAACTTCTAGTATTATAAGTTGACAATTTTTTTTAATAAATATTAAGTGGCATCCACATCATATTGGTCATTGAGCTAGGCTCTAAAGGAACAATAGTGAACAAAATATGGTTCTGCCCTAGAGGAGCTTTAGTCTACTGAGTAAAATAGATGCATGAATCACTCGCCCTATTTCTCCAAAACATGGTCAAAGTCAAGATAAGAGAAAGCCTAAGTGACCATGCCAGCAAAACTGAGAGAAGTTTGTAGAAAGCTCAAATATATAAATCTTGAAGATGAATTGAGAATTAATCAGGCTCAGGGCCAGTAGGTGGCATAGTGGATAAGGCACTGAACTTCCACATGGCCAATTGTGGTTCAAGTTCCAGACCTGGCAGGTTGCTTTCTCTCTTTCTCTCTCTCTCTCTGTCTCTCTATCTCTCTCTCTCTCTCTCTCTCTCATACATGCATGTTCTCACTCTCACTCTTGCCCTCACTCTCTGTCTCTGGTCAAATTAAATAATAAAAATAATAATAATAATAACATATAAATACTTCTTAAAAAATAAATAAATAACCAGGTTGGAGCCAAGTCACAGTAGCATATGTAGCTAAGACACGTGCCCCAAAAGCCAGGACCATGTGAAAGGCCTGTATTTGATTTCCTGCCCAACCCGAAACCAGGGCATTGTGGTGTGAGCCTAAAATATCAGTAGGGCAGGAGGTTCATGCAGAAGGATCAGGAGCTCAGACCAGCCTGGGCAACAAACAAGAACCTGTCTAAAATAAGAGCTCAGGAGTGACGGTGTGCACCTGTGGTCCCTGCTGGAAGACTAAATCGGGAGGATCACGACACAGCATTTCTATCCAAAAATAAATTAATTCATCAAAAACAAGATCCTAACTAAGTTTTTGACAAGTAGAATAAAATATATGTCTCATATGTCCTTTAAAATTGTCTGTCACTTTTAAAAAGTCTAAAAAAAAGCAGATGAAATTTTAATCATATATTTTATTTATGAGGGTAGATGGTGGTACAGTGGTAACATAATTGGATCCACATAGAAAAAGTCCTAGATTCAAGTCCTAGAACCTCCCTACGCATGTCAGATCCGAGCACAAGTGTCAGTGTTCTGAGCCAGCTGAGGTCGAGGATAGACTACAGCATAAAGACCCTGTTGGTGGTGCCATTTCTCTCTCTCTGTCTCCCTCACTCATGGAAGAAATAAACAAACTTTTGAAATATGGTTTTTATTTTCCTTTAATCTAATATGCTGTCATTTCAACTCACATTTAATATTTTTTAATGAGATAATTTGTTTTTTTACACTTCTTCAAAATGCAGTGTGTTTTGTATTTACATAACAACTTTATTCAGACTAGCCTCAACTCAGGTACTCATTTGCCACATATGAATGGTGGCTACTCTCCCTTAAGCAGGAGAATTGTCACATAGCTGGACTTCCACCTAGTCGACTGTGGTTTGAGTCCCAGACCCAGTAGCTCGGGACTCCCACACATGTACGTGCATGCCTAAAAGCCTGAGAAGAAAATGGAATAGAAGGGATTGTGGGGATCAGCAGTTAGCATAATGCCTATGTCGCTAGACTCCCATGTAACCAACTGTGGTTCAAGTCCCAGATCTGGTGGCTTAAACGCACACCAGGCATATGTGCATGCATGACCACAATCCCAAGTGGAGAATGGAGGAGAAGGGATTGCGGCATGGCCATCCCCACTGGGGGATGATTTCTCACCTTCTGTCTCTCTGTCTCTCTCTGTCTCGCTCTTTCTGGCAAGTGCACGTGCCCCATAACAAAAACCTCTCCAACAAAAAGGGAAAAAAAAAGAAGGTATTGTGGTGTGGCCATCCCCCTGGGGGGTGATTTCTTGCTTTCTGTCTCTCTCTCTCTCTGTCTCTGTGTCTCTGGCCAGCACATGCACCCTATAGCAAAAATCTTTCTAAAAATAAAAAAAAAGGGGGAAGATATAGAAATGTTCTTCATTGATTATGGTGGTATTTTTATGAGTGTGTATATCCATCAAAATTCATTAAATGAATGCATAAATTATATTTCAATAAGTTGATTTTACTTAGTAAGTCAGACAAGAAGGATAAGAAGACTCTCAATAGAGCTTTCCCAGCTGATACTCAATTTAATCCTCTCTGAGAACATTCTTCCCCTGCCCTGTAGTGTCATCATTGTTCATATTTTTGCTAATTTGGTCGCTGTCAACTCGTACCTTATTGTCTTAATTTACATTCCTTTAATAGCAAATGGGTATTTTCACATTTATTGAACATTTGTGATTTCTCAAGTCATGTCCAGGTTTGTTCATGTCTTCATGATGTGAACAGGAAATACCAGAGAGAAAGGAAAGAAGGAAGGGAAGGGAGGTGAGGGGAAGGGAAGGAAAGGAAGGAAATAAAGGAAGGACGTTTTTTACACTTGGCATTTATAAAAACCTATAACTTGTGGGAACCAGCAGTTAGCGTAATGGCTATGTCGCTGGACTCCCACGTAGTCGACCGCGGTTCGTGTCCCGGACCCAGTGACTTAAAACTCACTCCGGGTGCGTGTGCTTGTGTGCCCAAGATCCCGAGAGGAGAATGGAGGAGAAGGGATTGCGGCGTGACCATCCCCCCTGGGGGGTGATTTCTCGCTTTCTGTCTCTATGTCTCTCTCTGTCTGTCTGGCGAGCGCACGCGCCCTACAGTGAA
>NW_006204238.1:3928168-3940928 GCF_000334495.1 Tupaia belangeri chinensis
AAAAAACCACCAAAAAAAAAAAAAAAAAAAAAAAAAAAAAAAAAAACCTATAACTTGTGTGTCACTACATAGAAGACATATGAAATTGATAAATTCACCACCCCAAACTTTAAGTTGGGCACAGATCTCTCCTCCCTGTCCCTCATTCTCTCTCTCTGTCTGTCTCGCTCTCTTTCATGCATACACACATGATGCAAAAAACAAGTAGGTGATGTTCACAGATCATATAATAAAGTGTTAAGTAACAAAGGAAGTGATGGATTGCATGTCCTTCTAATGAAATAGAACTGAGGCATGCTGTCTAGTCTGGTTCTATGTCCCACGTCTCTCCCCACTCTCCCCACCACCTCCCTCAAATCCCTAAATGCCAGAAAATGTGATGTGCTTGTTACATATTCAAATTTGACTGGCCATTCCTGGGATCCCTGCAGAGTATGTGCCATTTGTATTCATAACATCCATTCCTGTCCGTGGCTCTCTTCTCAGTAAAATGAAACCTCAGCTCCCACTGAATGATCACCTTAACATTCTGGAGGAAAACATTCGGAGGTTGCTTCCTCTTCCGCCTCTGGAAAATCTTAGCAATGATGGCCAGACGGACAAGGACAAGGAACACATCAAAGTAGGTGGCAGTGAGGCCCACGTAGAAGGGAAAACTGTCATGACATTTGTCTCACTGCAGCCAGCCACTCACACACTCACATTCGATTGCAGTTTCTCTATGAACGATCCATGGACGCTCTAGCGAAACTTCTGAAGAGCATGATGTGGGACAATATGGATGCAGAAGACTGCCTGGAAATGTTTAATGTGAGTAGGGCTCCCACATGGCCGGATTCTCGGGCTCCCTGATCTGTGCTCCAGGGTGCCACTCCAAACTCCACCTCACCTTCTTCAAAGGGGGACACCAGTCCCACCTGCTAACCCCACCATACAGGGGAGTCCACCTAAAAATTGTTTGGCGGGAAGTGAGCCCCATGTCACAGAAGAAGCAGAGAGAGGGAGAAGAACTACATAAATATGAAGAATAATACGGAAAGAGCATTTCCTTTTTCACCAACAGCTTCTCCGAATGTGGCTTGTTTCACAGAAAGAGTGGGAAAGAGAAAGAGCTTTCCAGATCACTGCAAAAGTGCTGACAAATGATGTTGAAGTAAGTGACTTCTAGAATGAAGATACTGTATTGTTTGCAAATGAGGGATTTCACTGGACGCTGGAAGCCAAAACTGACATGAAGTATCTCAGGTCCTAGGGTGGAGTGCTTTCAGGAGAGAGAGATTCCTGAAAGTAAGCTCTTTGGTGGTCTTTGCATGTGTGCTTGCTTATTTTCCACCACCCTTAAAGAAGTGGATGCTGAAGGGACCAGCAGATGGCATAATGTTCTCGTTACTAGGCTTCCAGTTCATAGATCTCAGTTCGAGTCCTGGACCAGGCAGCTTAAAACTTACAAACTTATGCCGGGTACGTGTACGTGCGTGTCCAAAATCCCTAGAGGAGAATGGAGGAGAAGGGACTGTGGAGTGGCCATCCCCTCTGGGGGAGGGAGGGTGTTGATTTCCGATTTCTCGCTTTCTGTCTCTTTGGAAAGCACACATGCCCTATAGCAAAAATCTCTCTCTCTAAAAAAAAAAGAAGTGGATGCCTTTTAGAGGGTAGTTCGAGATTCAATTTCATTCTAAGGACTTGCAGAGAGAAAATAAAAGCCTTAAAATTCAGTGTTGGGAATATCCGTGGACACCATCAGGCCATCCCGTCACAGCGAGGTGTCTCCTCTACCCCACAGGCACCAGAGAACTTTAAAATCGGTTCACTCCTTGGGCTCCTGGCTCCTCACTCCTGTGACACCCTGCCCACCATCCGTCAGGCAGCTGCCTGCTCCATTATTGGTCTGTTCTGTATAAAAGGTAAGGGAAAGGTGGGAGACCAACAAACTAGGAGAAGATATCTGTTTCTTTGGTTCTCAGTATTTCTCCTGTGCATGTATGTATGTTTCTCTCCTTCCTCTCCTTTCATGAGTCTCTGTCTGTCTTTCTTATGTTTGCCATTTTTTCAGTTGTCATACCTTATTTATATCACAGAATTCTTCTTTCTCTTGGATCTAAACCAAGTCATTTCTTTTTTTAATTTTTTTATTTTTTTGGAGAGGTTTTCGCTATAGGGCACATGCACTCGCCAGAAAGACAGAGAGAGACAGAGAGGCATAAAGGAAGAAATTCCCCCCCAGGGGGATGGCCACACTGCAATCCCTTCTTCTCCATTCTCTTCTTGGGATCTTGGGCACACACACATATGCACCCGGCGTGACTTTAAGCCACCAGATCTGGAACTCAAACCTCAGACAACCACATGAGAGTCCAGCGGCATTGCCATTACACCAACTGCTGGTCCCCAAGTCATTTCTTTTTTCCAGTGGCTCTGATTTCCCTTTTTAAAAAAATAATGATAATAACACAGAAGCATTATAAAGAGCCATTAAAGTAGGTAAAATGTTTTGAGAGGCTCTGATGTAAATCATTGAGCAAATTGTACTATTACAATGGTACTGTCTTTCAAAAGTCTCTGAGAGAGAACTCTGAGAAGATTTTTTCAGTCTGTGGAGCAAAACTTCTTCCTGCTCTCCAACTAATTATGAATAACTTTCAATATCAGAAAATAGAAAGAATTTTCAAACTTGAGTCTTAGTCTAAAACCAGCAGCCAAGGGCTCCTGTCCAGGTTACGTCAGCAGCTGTGCTACCACAGCAGCCTACATTATGTGTGCACAGACCTGCGGAGATCAGGTGTGCCAGGAACACTCAGGTAAATGCCACTTAGTGCCTAGGTTCCAGTCATCATTCTTCTAGATACTCAGAATATTTACTAGGTGCTTTTCACACATACAGCCTTGTTCTGATGCTGGAAACACAGAGATACTACAATCTAAAGATACACATAAGAACAAATACATTAAAGTTGAACATATTTGATTGGGTGAACAAGGGTTGGGAGGCAGTCAAAAGAAAAAGGGGAAAAAAATCTTTTCAACAGAGTCAGAGTAGGTATGAAAGCTTTTTGAAAAATAGAAGTAATGCATTAAGGACATACACTTTTTGCCAAGACAGATTTTTTTAAAATAAGAGGAATTAAGAAACTGGAAACTAAGGAAATATTTTAGTAAAAAGAAGAAAAAAAATGTCCCAGAAAGGGAACATGTATGGGGAAAAAAGGATATGAATTCTATTATTTTTCCACCTATCCTTCTTTTAGCCTACTTTACTTGAATGAACATGCCAAATTTATGTCTTCACATACTTTTTGTCAACAAGAAATCCCCAATGAGGAGGACCATAAAAAGTCTGTGAAAAATGAAATAAAAGGCTCCGTTTATTTTGGTGCAAAAAAGAGAAAAGAAAAAGAAATCCTTGTAGTTTTAACAGAATACACATTTCCCATGAACATTTTGAAGACCCTCATGCTTCATAATGTGTAACTCTTTTTCCTCACTTAATCAAATAAGCATGACAGAGAGAGATAAAAGACATGTATTATTAAATACTTACTAGGTACAAGTAACTAGTGTGATACTAAATAAAAGACCCATTAGTACTCATGGATGTTGCTTAATCAGCTTTAAAATGAGAGAGCTGACATTTAAAAGCGTATCATTTACTTGGACCACTGAAAGGGGAGTAACTGGCTTTTGAATTCATGTGTGTCCATTAGGCCAGGCTGCCTTCCACAGAGCATTTCAAGTATTTGTTTTCATTATTCTATACATTCAAATAACAAACAGAAGGCCATTATTTTTAGGTTTGCCTTTATAAATTAATATCAACAGTTATATGACTGTCGATGTTAATTTCATATTACAACAGTTACTTTTTAAATTTTTCCCAAGATGGCTTACTGAGGACTAGGACTCCAAAAGAACTATTAAAAACAGTATGGGAACCAGGAGGTGGTGTAATGGCTATGTCACTGGATTACCATGTAGTCAACAGTGGTTTGAGTCCAAGACCCTGTGGCTTAAACTCACGCCGGGCGCATGTGTGTACGTGCCCAAGATCCCGAGAGGAGAATGGAGGAGAAGGGATTGCGGCGTGACCATCTCCCTGTGCTGGAGGGGAGGCATGAGTTCTCGCTTTCTGTCTCTTTGTCTCTCTCTGTCTTTCTGGTAAGCACATGTGCAAAAACCTCTCAAAAAAAAATATATATATATATGAAAGAGTAGTCTAGGTATTTGTGTCAGACACACTGGGGTTCAAATTAGAAAACTCATCTATTTTTACTCACTGTGTGACCTTGGGCAAATGGTTTCGCATCTCTCTGCCCCTGTTTTCTCATAAGAAAAATAAGGACAATAACAGGAGAGTTTCTTTCAAACAATTTTTATGAGCAATAAATTAGTGTATTGTATTCAGAGCATGTAGTATGATTCCCAGTATTTGTTGACTTTCTGTTTACCAGCTCAAACACTAACATTTAGTGTGTTTATTAAAAGCACCCAGCAGCTGAATTAGTGTCACACTGAAAAAAAAAGCCAAATTCTTCAACCCCTATTGGGCCTTTGGACTCTTACCTATGTCTTCCCTTGTTCATTTTAGGCATAACCCTAGAAATGGAAAGGCTGCAGAGTTTGCAGGAAGGGCTGGAAAGTGACGATGTGGAGGTCCAGATCAAGATTTCTTCTAAAATAGCGAAGGTAATACATGAGAAGGAATGGCCAAAGGATGTAAAGAAGATTCTAGGTCCATTTCCAGATAAGTAAGCTATGGCCACCACACCACAAAGGAAGACAACAGTTTAGACATTCAAGCTAAAAAATCTTTGTTCTGTCATTGATTGACTGTGGGCATGTGTGCCTGGTCAACACACTACTGATCATTTTATAATGTGGGAAGCTTTGGGAATCCAAGTGACCTTTCCTGGGGCATCTAAAGCAATGGGGTGGAGTGGAAGGAGCAAGGGTTTTGTTGCATTCTTTGTGCATTGCATGAAGCTCTTTTTCCTCTAAAAATAAAAAAATGTTTAATAAATAAATAAAATCATAGCTTACCTCTCAGAGCTGATGTGAAAACCAGCTAATCAATTCAATCATTCATACCTGCCTCATGCCAGACTCTACTCTAGGCTCAAAAAACTAGAAAAAGGTAAAATCTCTGTGTTTGTGAGTTTTCATCCTGGTAGAAGAATTCAGGCACGTAAATACAATATCAGGTAAACATAACCAAGAAAAGTACAATACATTATCAGGTAACAATAACTGAGACAGAGAAAGGCAAGCAAGGCCAGAAATTGGTATGTTGGTTAAGGCACTGGATTCCCACTTGGTTGACTGAGGTTCGAGCCCCAGATCCAGCAGCTTGAGAATCACACAGAGTGCATGTGCATATGTGCCTAACATCCCAAGAGAAGAATGGAGGAACAGGGGTTGTGGCATGGACATCTGCCCTGGGTGGTGATTTCTCACTTTCGTTCTCACTATCTCTCAATATCTCTCCAGAGAACACACATGCTTTCTGGCAAAATCTATTAATTAATTAATATAATTTAATAAAGTCAAGTAAGGTGATTCTCTAGAGCCACAGTGAAAGAGAGAATCATGATAGATAGCTACAAAAGACTATTCTAGACAGAGGGAAATAACAAGTACAAAGGCCCCAAAGTGGAGAAAAGGGTAAGTGAGGCTAAGTGATGAGATCAAAAAGATAGCTAAGGGCAGACTTAAGAACTTTCCAGGCCTCCTTTTCTTTTTTTTTTTTTTGTCAAAGAGCACATGTGCTCACAAGAGAAAAAGAAGAAAGGAAGAAAGCACTCTCAACAGGCTAACATCATGCCATAATTCCTTTTCTTTCATTTCTCTACCCCATCAAGATTTGGGGCACATACACATGTACCTGGTATACTTTTGAAGCCATCAGTGTTGGGACTAGACCCATAGTCAGCCATGAGGGATCCAACTCCCTATGCATAGGGTTTAATTGCTGCACTGTAAAGCTGGCCCAGTCTTCTAGGTCTATTTAAGGACCTTGCTTTTTACCCCAGTTGAAACTAAAGCCAATGGAGGGTTTCAAACAGACAACTCAGGGCCATTATGTACAAGTGTGCCAGTTGTGAAATGCAAGACGGCACCCACGTATAAGAGAGCATCATTTGTAATATAAACGTTACACATTTATATGCGTGTTATGGCAGTTTTCCCCAGAAGGCAGCAAAATATCCAAAAAAGTCAGTGCACTGTACTTACAGAGAGTGGTGAGACATCTTGAGGACAGAGCATACTTTTCTAAATTGCAAAGGCCCCTATAGCCTAATGATGGTTCTAAGGGGGATAACATGATAAGACATATTTCTGAAGGGTGACTGCTGTGTGGATACTAGAATATAGGCTGAGAAGAGTAAAGTCAGCAAAGTCAGTCTAAAGAAAACTGAAAGAATCTAAGTAGTAGGTGAGGCAGCCTGAACCAAGGTGGCAGCAGCAGAATCAATGAGAAATTGGTTGGAATATAAGAGAACAGTTAGCTGAGGAACAGGGCCAGAACAGATGCCACGGCTAAAGAAGTGTCCAACACATAATAAGTGCTCAGAAACATGAGTTCCCTTCCTTCCTCTTCTTCTCAATGTCCATCCTAATGTGAGAACAAAACAAAATGACCCTTGAGTCTGGACACCAATAAACTATCTGGTGTTATGAATAATAGAAGTAGTAGTCTCATCCTTTGGTCATGGAACCATGATAACTCAGAAAATGGCTAGTCACAAATGGCATATCGCAGGAGTCCAAAGACAGAGTAAGGTGATAGTTAACATGTATGTTTCTGGTGCATTGTCAGATTCTCAGTAAATTCATCCCAAGTGAAGAAATTCAAGTGTTCCTGGAGGAAACATTGGATGGTCTGGAGACTCTCAACCCTACATGTACAAAGGCTTGTGGCATATGGATGATCAGTGTCCTGAAGGAGCAGGGAGCTGCCCTGGAGGATCAGGTGAATTGACCACCAGTTGTTTTTTTTGTTTTTTTGGGTTTTTTTGGAGAGATTTTTGCTATAGGGCGCATGCGCTTGCCAGACAGACAGAGAGAGACATAGAGACAAAAAGCGAGAAATCACCCCCCAGGGGAGATGATCATGCCACAGTCCCTTCTCCTCCATTCTCCTCTCGGGATCTTGGGCATGCACGCACACGCACCCGGCGTGAGTTTTAACCCACCAGGTCTGGGACGCGAACCGCAGTTGACTACATGGGAGTCCAGCGGCATAGCCATTACGCTAACTGCTGGTTCCCACCGCCAGTTATTATTGAGCAGAATTCTGATGCTTCTGAAATGCCAAGTTGGTCTGCATTTCTCAATCTGTCCTCTGATGGGCAACAGGCAAGAGCATGCCCAGCCTCAAGAGACTCAGCAGAGATCTGTGTTATTTGTTAACAATAGACTCATGTCAAAAGCCTGTGTCAATTGCCTCTTTAGTTTTTAGACATTAAAACATCCCAAAGTCGCCCACACTGACTAGAGAAAGCAGCTGTGAACTAAGATCATTTTGAGTATGGAAAGTTGGGTTGTTAGATCTCTGAGCACCAGAATGATCATGTGGATGCCTTTGAGAAGGCCACCAAGGGCCAGGGGAGAGTCTAATCTCACCGCTGTTCTTCAGGCTTTTCTCTCACAGAGCAGAGGGTAAGTGGTCTATTAAGCAAGAGGGCCATGGGGTTGGGAAAAGTCCTCAGTTCTTCCTCCTCACTGGAGAGTTAAGCAGAGTGAACGTTATTTAAGTTCAGAAAGCTTGGTTAAGAGCTCCCAAAACAGATGCCTCTCTCCTCTCTCTTAAAATCAAAAGCAGAATACGGTTATTCAAAGGTTAATAGAAAGGACAAAGTATTTAACCAAATGACAGCATCTCAAGGAGAATAAGAGAAAGAAGTCTAATCCCTTTAATCCAGAGTCAACTACCCTCAATTTAAATTTTTTCCAAGCATGACTTTTCTAGAAGGGCATTAGAAATTACCTCTATGACAATTACTTTCCAATCCGTTTTTTAAAAAACATTTACTGAGCATGTCCTATGTGGTAGGCACTGAACTAGCCAATGGTGAATCAAACCTGATCAATGTGGAATGCCCATGTGCTTGTGTGCTTCACATAGGAGGGGTTGTTCACAGATAGGGAAAAGGAAGACTCACAATAGAAACTAAATCTCTGAGCATCATTGAACTGGGACTCGAAGGTAATTATATTTGGAGGATATTTCTTATTAAAAAATTATAATTCAGAGAAAATGGCATGTTAAAATGACTCTCCAATTTAGATGTTTATCTTAAATAAGAGAGAGATATGTTACTTTCCTATAGATGCATGCCCTTGTCCATGTCAAAAATCCAAATGGATAGTATCATTTCCTGCAGTTTAACATCCTAACTCAGAAAGGTGACCTTCAATGCCCACTGAGTTCTAGTTTTCTCTCTGCCTTTCATCTCCCTCATTCTCTCTGTGCTCCAAACTGAACTGTTCTTCTATTCCAAGAATCTTCTTAGCATTTTTTTATGCTTATGCTCCCATGCATTTTGTTTTTTTAATAGGACTTATATTTTAGAATAAATTTTGCTTTGCAACAAAATTAAGCAGAAGGTCCATATACTCTCTGCCTCCTCACCCTCCCCACACACACAGCCTCCCCCACTAAAAACATCCAGACCAGAGTGGCAAATTTGTAAGAATGAATGAGCCTACATTATTTTCTCCCAAAGTCCGGAGTTTACATAGAATGGTGGAATTAGGGTCCATTCCTTGTGTAGTACATTGGATGAGTTTTGGCAAATATATAATGATGTATACAAAGCAGTGTCCCAACACACAAAATTATCTGTGCTCTGTTATTCTCACATCATTTGATTTTAAATCTTCACCTGTGTTCTTTCTGGTCAGGGTGCCCTTCCCCCTCCCACCTCCAACTTTACCTTTTGAAATTGCTAAGACTCAGACCAAATTCCCTTCCAAAATAACTCAGTCACCTCTGAATTCCTCTATTAGCCCTATGTACCTCTCGTTTACTGTCTGCCATACACGGCCCCAAGCGCACTCTGCTGGGTTTATGACCAATATCCTTTATCAGATCACTCACTCCTTTTGGAAAAGCAGTACTGCTTTTTTTAATCTTTAGTCAATTCCTCAGTGTGCATTACACCAGTCTTTCACTGTTTGCTAAAGTGAATTAAGAATAAATACCCAATTCACCAATAATCTTCCCAAACGAGAAACAGGCCATATGTGGAATCAATTATTGTTTTAACATTAGGAAAGGACTTCAAATGTTTATGAAAAAAATGTAATTGAAGTATAAGTTTATTTGGGAAAAAAATAAAATAAAATAAAAGCCTTGAGAAGTGTGCATTTTTTTAATGATATGCATTTTCTATGAACTTTCTAAAGATTTCTTGACTTATCAATAACTTACCCACAATATACTTATGGTACCTGCCCTGAGCCATTTCTGCAGAGGGAAAATAGCAACCAAATGTTTGATTTGACTTTTTCTTTTTCAGTTACTGGAGATCTTGAGCACAATTTATCATCACATGCCGGTTCTCAGACAAAAGGAGGAAAGTTTTCAGTTTATACTAGAAGCCATCTCCCAGATAGCCAGCTTTCACATGGATGCAGTTGTTGTCAACCTTTTACGAAAGGCTCTGCCCTTCGACAGGTAGATTCTTTTGTTTTGTTTTGTTTTTAGATTTTTGCCATAGGGCTGTATCTTCACCAGAGAGATGGAGAGAGAGAAAGTGAAAGGGATGGTCACACTGCAATCTCTCTTCTCCTCTGTTTTCCTCCAGGGATTTGGGGCATGCACACACACATGCCCAGAGTGATTTTCAAACCACCAGGTCTGAATCTTGAACCTAGTTGGCCATGTAGACGTCTTGCTCCCTAGCCACCACATTCCACCTGCTGGCCCTCCAACAAGTAGATTCTATTTGGACTGATGCTTTTTCCCAGGAAAGGTCATTCCACAAGGTGTTGGGGAAGGATTTGTTGTTTTCACAAAAGACAGTTTTAAAAAAAGGTTGAAAGTAGCTCATGTGAGTGACATTTTGAGAATTGGTATCTGAATGAAAAGTTTTTCCAAAAAGGTTACACACTCACACACACACACACACACACACTTATTCCCTCATTGAATAATAACGAGATTTGGGGAATGGAAGAAAAAGACATCAAAGAAATAAGTGAATATTGCAAAACAAGTATTTCTCCTCTTTCCGGTTGCCTAGAAAGCACTTATATGAGAGCTTTCCTTCCTAACGGACATTAAGCAAACTTGAATAACCCAAGAATGTTGGATTGTTAAATAAAATCTTTATATTTTCCTTAGGCAGGGCAGCATGTTTATCTGTCCTTTAAGTTGTGATTCCTTATAATGTGGTTCTAGGGCGAGTCACATGGAAAGGCTCACTGTCCAAAGAGTTGTACCTTATCTACTAACTGCCTACTTTGCTACCTTAGGGACACAAAAACACTGTGGAAGGCGCTGGCTGAAAACTCAGCCTCTAGTGGAAAACTCACGCGCTCCTTAATAGACAAGCTGGAGACTGGGTTAGAAGATGACATCGCCGGGATAGACGCAATTTCCGTGAGTTGGACCCTGCGTGATCTGTTCCCACCTGGAACCTGGTCCTGGAGCATCAGTCACATTTCTTTGTACTCTAGCTTTACCTCTACTCCAGGTTATATTGAACAAATAGAACAATAATTTTGCCTGTGGCTGATCATTTTTTAGGAGCAAATTTTTCATCAGTTCCAAAGAAAATCTTTATCTCTGTATTTCCAAGTTGATTTTCAAAATACTAACAGCACCCCTTTTTTAGTTGCAAACTTAATTGTTGAGAAACATTTTTTTTACAACACTAATGTCTCCTGGAGTTTGGAGTCCACTCAACACAGCAGTGTCCTGAGAGAAACACAGTCTGACGTAAGAAGTTTCCAGATAAATAATCCCCACGCCTTCTATATGCTTTTCCCACCACTTGGAAAGCAATCACTGGGGGAGAAAACAGGCTTGAAGATCAGCCCAGGGGGAAGGTGGCCTTGGGAGAAGGAGACAGCCTCATGAAGAGGTCTTTTCTTACCTCAGGTGGCCTGCGCTATGTATGAAGTGATCTCAACAGGCACTCCTCTCAGTGGTATGTATCCAGAGCTGTTCACTGTCCTCCTGAAGTTGGTGAGCTGCACGCTGGGCCAGAAGATGCCCACTGTTTCCTTGAGCCACAGGCGGCATGTCATGCAGCAGGGAGAACGGCAGCAGATCCCAGATCCCTGCAGGTAAACAGCCACCCAGGCAGGGAGAACCGTCAAGAGTTCTCATGATCCCCAACTCCAGATGGGGATCTATGCTTCCTACATGGCATCGAATACCCACCAAGAAATAAGGTGTTGCCATCCTTAAGGCATGACACCAAGCCTGATAGCCCTTCTTCCGTGAGCCAGTATCTGATGTAGCTGTCCACAATGGTCATATAAAGAATAAGGGATTACACTGTCTTCCCAAGAGGGCTCACTCTCTTTTCTGTGGCTTCTTTCATTGAGACCTTTTAGGAAAACTGGAAGTCTGTGGTATTCAAAGCCACCAGGGAAAGAAGGAAAATTAAAATATTTCATCAATCTAAGACTTTATCCATTGAAAGAAGCAATATTACTTTGTGTACTATTGAGAAATAAGAAAGACTCTTGATGAGCAAAGAATCAATACTTTCATCTTTTATGTTTATCAAAAAAGCTCTTTAAGGATTATTAGGTATAGATTTTCACCCTATGTCACACTTACATCACTGTTTTCCTACCTTTTTAAATAACTTTTCATTTCAATGTCAAATCATAGTGCAACTTTTTTAAAGACATTTTAAATAGCACTTAAACTCCGCACACATCATTCTAATAATACATGTAACTTTACTAAAATGACAATGGCATAAAGAGCTTTTACCTAAATTCATGCATCCACCTGTAAATGCACTGACAATAGCAACTACAGCACAACTAGTCTGTGGCTGACAACAAGTGTAACATACCGTCCACTACAAGATGTATCCTGGCTTCATAGGTGCTATTTTAGAATCAGTGGAATACAATATTTTCCATTTTTCATCCTTAGGGCTTTATTTTCTCACAGGGAGTGTGGGAGCTGGCAAGGTTCTGTGGCTTTATTAATAGCTCAAGTCATCTGGATGTCCCTTTTGATCCCTAAACCAAACTGTGAGAGTTAGGCTGCCTTGTTTCTTCCTTGCTCAACATCTATTAATCCAGGGATAGGGGAGTATTGTGGGGCACAGAAAGAGTAAACAAGGGTATTCACATTTTGCTGTATGGGGTTGACTTAGTTTTGTGATGCCAGCTGTCTCCTTTAGGCTCTCAACTGCAACTCTGAAATGTTTGCAAGCCCAAGCCATGAAAGAAGGTCTTGCCAAAGAATCTGATGAGGGGGAGAATTTATGGACTCTACTCAGCAATCCTGCTACCCATCACATTGGAGTCTGTGTACTTGCCAGGTAATATGCAGATATTCTAAAACCAGATACAAATAAGGAGATAAAAACAAAGACTGAAAGTGTATTAACAGGCCACTTCTCTGATAGTAATTGACTTGCCCAGCACTTACAGTGAAACAGAGACAAAAGGGAAACAGGGAAAAAAGAGCAAAAGTGGGTGGGAAAAAGAGTAGTATCAGCCCCAAATTTACGAGTCTCTTAAAAAAAAAAAAAAAAAAAAAAGGCACCCCAACTGGGGGGGCAAATTT
>NW_006204238.1:3941038-3980267 GCF_000334495.1 Tupaia belangeri chinensis
CAACCCCAAAATTAAAGAGACCTTAAAAAAAAAAAAAAAAAAAAAAAAGGCAGCCCAACTGAGGTGGCACATGTTGCTAAAATGCTATGCTCTACAGGCTGGACCACATGGGAGACCTGAGTTTGATTCTGGTCCATCCTAAAAGCCAGTGACAGACACCTGTAGTCCTAGTCACTTAAGAAGCTGAGGCAGGAGTATTGCAACATACAAAGACCGTGTCATTAAAGAAAAGAATAAGAGGTGCCAGCAGGTGGCATAGTGGTTTGAGGGTGTGGACTCACCAACCATGGTCCAGAACTTGGCGGCTTGCTTTCTCACTTTCTCTCTCGCTCTCACTCTCGCTCTCGCTCTCTCTCTCCCTGTCAATTAAAAATAAATAAAGTAATTCTTTTTTAAAAAAGTAAGAAAATACAGATAAATGATTCAAATTAATAGGTTAGACAAACTACATTTAAATTGGACACTTGGTTAGGTTATTTTAAAATTTAAGTCTTGGTGCTCTTTCATCAAGTATTTCTTTTTTAGATCAATTGTCTGCTTGGTGAGCAAATGGGCTGTTTCTCTGTTGTTTGGTGTGGGAAAGTCTCTGCTAAACTCTGCATTTCCTAGGAGCATGGCAGTGTGGCAACATGGCATCATACTGGACATCATGGAGTACCTATTCTCGTCTCTCACTTCCTCCTCAGAGAACTACCGGATAACTGGCACAGCTTTCTTCTCTGAGGCAAGGGAGCAAAACCATTAGAGCACATTTGCTGGGTCTCCTTGGGGTATTTCTCGCAGTGACAGCTGTTAACCATGGAAGAAGGACCTTTGGGAGGAGATTCAATAGCAGAGGGCACAGCTACTGCCAGAGATGAGGCACCTAAGTGGGAAGTAAAAGAGGAAAAAGAGGGACCAGCAGATGGCATAATGGCTATGTCTCTGGACTCCCACATAGAAGGGGCATCAACAATAATTCCTGCTTTACCTATCCCATTTTGCCAGTTAGACTAGAAGCCTCCTCTAATTAAGGTGTTCTAATTCTGATCACCATGTAACCTTGATCTCTGGGCTACTTGTATTTAGGGTGAAGCTTTGTAAGTCTTACAGATTCATTAGAGGGCCTCCTCTCTGCTCCAGGAGCAGTAAGGCCCACTCTTCAGTTGTATGGTTATAATACCTTTGGCACTGGCTCAAAGGGAAGCCACTCCCTTAGCTAAAGGGAAGGAGTATGTTGATTTCAGCTCATGAAGGAGCCAATCCTTTGGAAGCACGGGAATCTGCGAGATGTGCTGACCTTAATGGATCAGAGTGCCTGGGACTCTAATGCCATTCTGAGGCAAATGGCCATCCGAGGGCTCGGTAACACAGCTTCTGGAGCCCCTCACAAGGTAAAAGGAGTTCCCAGGGAAGAATAACTCATATAAGTAGTTTGAAATAATTGTATACCTACCCACAACTAGGGGTTGCATAGAAATGAGGTGAAAAATCCAAATAAATTGCTAAAGAGGTGCTCTTAGGTCAAAGTATAATGTGAAGTACATGTGACTCTAGTAGAATTTCAGCCTCCTTATTTGGAGATTTCTGCCTTATTCCAGATACACATAGAATAAATTTTGAGATTAAGAGACCTTATTTCAAAATAGGTGAAGAAGCATAAGCAGATCATGTTGGAATCTATCATCAGAGGCCTGTATCACCTGGCTCGCACAGAAGTTGTCTGTGAAAGCTTGAAGGCTCTCAAAAAGATCTTGGAGCTACTCACAGAGCGAGACGTGAGCTTCTACTTCAAAGAAATAGTGCTGCAAACAAGAACCTTCTTTGAAGACGTAAGTCAGCCTGTTCAGGAATTTTCCCTTCCCAGAAGAAGTGAGTGAACAGACAAAAAGGTTCAGAGTGTTTATAGAAACCGTCAGTATCCTACCCATATTCTTTGTTTGCTTGCGGGTCACCTGCAGACAACTCCCATACAGGCTGTTGGCTTCCTGTGTCTCTCTGCCTAAGGCTTCTCTCTGGCCTGGGAATCATGATTAGTCTAACTGGGGTGAGCCAGAATTGTTGGGAAATGAAATGCCCTGGGAAAGACCCTCAACTGGTGAGAAATAACAGGTTATAGATAAATTTTCTAGCTCCTCCTAGAAGGATTGAGCTCCACTTGCCCATGAGGGTAACACACTCATTAATACTCCCTTTCTTAGCCTTCCTCCCTTTCCTATCTCGTTCCTACTCCCCAGCATGCTTCCCAAATAAACTACTTGCACCTAAATCCTCACCTCCAGGTTTGCTTGAGGGAGAACACAAATTATGACAGTACTCAATGCAGCCTGAAGAAACATGATGTTGCCTCTAACACCATCTTTTTCACTTCTAAAACTCAAAGATTTATTTTGCCCAGGAATCAGTAAACTCATGGACCAAATCTGTTCCACAGCTTATTTTTGTAAATAAAGTTTTATTTGAACACAGCAACATTCACTGGATACATGTTGTTCTTGGGTACTTTCACACTCTAGCAGCAGAGTGGATGAGCTGCAATAGAGACCTAACGGCCCACAAAATCTAAATTATTTCAAACTACTTATATGAGTTATTCTTCCCTGGGAACTCCTTTTACCTTGTGAGGTGCCTGGCCTTTTACAGAAAAAGGCTGTCAACCCTTGATTTAGTCCTTAGCCCTAACTAAAAAAAAAAAAAAAAAAAGAAAAGAAAAGAAAAGAAATCTAAAGATGATCCTAAACAGATGAGGGTCATTTTCCTTTATACTTTCCAGGAAACTCTGTTGTAGTGTTTCATTTGATTTATTCACTACCTTCAATGTAAAATTTTATTTCACATCTAACTTACTTTTTGTATCTGTTATTATCTAAACTTGTTTCCTAATGTTCTGTTGTCAGAGGAAATGTAAAATGCTGGCTGTCTCCTCTAATGCATCCTTCATCAACATTAAGGCTTTATTAAATTACCTATTTACTTTCTACTCTTCAGACTGAAAAGTCTTTATTTCCTTCATTATTTATAATAAACCTAATTTTTCCACTCATTAAATATTTTATAAGCTGGTAACTGAGTTGTATCTCAAAATGAGACCCAAAAAGTATCAAATATAAAGAAAACTTACCTCTCAGGTCCATCTTTTCCTTATTTATTTGCTCCATTTTTTTAAATTTTGCCAGAGGCCACATGCTCTCTCCAGAGAGAGACAGACAGAGAGAGAGAGAGAGAGAAAGTAAGAAAGCACTTCTGATGGAGCATGGTCATGCCAAAATCCCTTCTCCCCCATTTCTCTCTTCTTTTAGGATTTTGGGCATGCACACACACACACATGCCTGGCATGTTTTTCAAGCCAGCAGGTCTAGGATTTGAACTGCATGGTGGGCCGTATGGGATCCAGCCATCTTAATCACATTCTACCAGAAATCCTACTCCATTTTTTTTATATGTCTTTTATTCTGATTCTTTGGAAATTTATTAACCATACTGACCTCTAGATTTTAGTCTATAACACATGTCAATAATTCTTTAGTTTGTATTTTAACATTTTCCTTATTTATATACTAGCCTAAACTTGGCATTTAAAAATAGCTTCCTACTTTTTTCCAACTATTTTTTTTCAATTTACCAATATTACTTTGAATTCTCTTCTTATCCTCAAAAATGCTTCCTGGGATCCCACCCAATTTAGTTTCTTCTGTAAAAATAACAAAAATGTTCTTTTTTTAATCTTTAACAACAAAGGGCTGAAGTTACCCCTACAGATTTCCATCTGTTAGGTTTCTGGGTTGTTGTTGATCCAATAATAATAGTTCTCTTGGATCTGAGCCTCCAGTGTATCACAAGTCTACCTAACAGATTTGTGGTCAAGATCATGTTTCTCAATGTTATTGTAAAAGGAAAAAAATGTCCACAGTTTCACTGATTGTTAGGTTAGACCTTTCTTATGGCCAATAGGTATCAATTTCATCACATTTACTTAAAGGTAAAGTTTATCAAAACTCTGGTCTTAGTAAAGACATTCTACTTATTCTCCAATGATGCCATCTCTCTGTAAGTATTGATTTATTTTCCTCTGTGCTTCCCCCTTTATTTTTCTATAGATTATGCAAGGAAACAATTCTGTAATCTTGTAGTTTTCTTTCTTCTCTCTCTGTATTTAAATCCGTCTTTGGAATTCTCAAAACTTCAGTGAAATAGTTGGGAGAACAAAGTATGGCTACCACCCCTTGCTCCAGTCCCTTCCTGCTACTGTTTCTCACACTATCACCCTGAACCTTCACTTTCCTCTCTGTGACTCCATTTTCTCAACTAGAAACAATGACATTGAGCTAAATGTTCTCTAATCTCTCTCCCAGCAACCATAACACTTTTGCCACTTCATTTTTTTTTCTGCTTTTTATCATTTTGATTGGTTGATCTTTTTTCCTGGCTCTTTTATTAAGTCACTGATGTAGATAAATTCAAATGTTTATTTTAATTTTTTTTTTTTACTTTCTTTAATAAGAGAGAAGGAGAGAGATAAAAATGAATATTTTTTGTTAGGATCTTTCCCTCTCGCAATTCCGTCCCAGTCTCCCAATTAGCAGGGATTACAGGTACTTACTCCTGTACTTAGCCTATTGAGGTTGGCCTGAGAATGTAACATAGGCCTTCTGTGACCTCAGTCTTACACAGCAGCAAACTAATGCCAGTATCCCTACAACTTATACCAATTTTTGTTTGTTTAAGTAAATACCACTCCACTTTTTGTCACTTTGTTTTTGGTTTGCTTTCTTTTTCTAAAAAGAAATCTTTCAAAAATATATACATTATTGGGAACTAGCAGTTAGCGTAATGGCTATGTCGCTGGACTCCCACATAGTCAACCGCGGTTCGCGTCCCGGACCCGGTGGCTTAAAACTCATGCCGGCCGTGTGTGCGTGCGTGCCCAAGATCCCAAGAGTAGAATGGAGGAGAAGGGATTGCAGCGTGACCATTCCCCTGGGGGATGATTTCTTGCTTTCTGTCTCTATGTCTCTCTCTGTCTGTCTGGCGAGCGCACGTGCCCTATAGTGAAAACCTCTCCAAAAAAAACATATATACATATATATATATACATTATTTTTATAGTACATTGAAAGAATATGTTTTTACTTTTATTTCCATTATACAGAGTCTACATCGCAAGTAGCCACATAACTTTTCCAGCTTTTTCTAGCAAGCCATCTTTATTTTTCTGAAAGATCTATATTAACTTCCTTTTTTGTGTTTATCATGTATCTAAATAATATTGTGTTACTCTGGACTACTTTTATCTTTATCTTTCTGTGTTCATATGGATATTTTAAACTAATTTTCTACGCCTGGCAGAGTGGTGGGGAACCTTCCAGAAAATGTATCTAACTTCATTTCCTTCCTTTGTTGGAACTCCAAAACATATCAGCAGAGAATATGAGATAATAAGAGGTCATCTTCCTCCATAGCCTTACCCTTTGTTCCTTAAAATTATTGCCTACCATCGTGAACAGTAAGCAAGGAAATTCTATGACTTCACACATTCAAAGTGAGGCACTATTTATTCAAGCTCCCCTAGGACCACAAGCCCAAATTTTTAAGCTGCCTACCCTTTAGAAAGCATTTGGCATCTTAGAAAAGAATCCTAGGCCTTGGGCCATTTAGACCAAAGCCTCCACAACTGGATTAGTGATGCAACCAGAAACCCTCTGTGGCCTTCAGCTACCAGTAGGCCAGTGTATCATTCCTATGATCATACCTCCCCACTAGTTACTCAAAGACAGAAATCAAGTCTCCCAGTCTATGGCATTCCCTAAGCCCCAGACAAATGGTTTTTTAAACTCATTTGGGATGGAAAGAGAGCTTCTAGGAGAGGAAGTGAGTTCTTGGAACACCTAGGAAACAAGAATGCACCCGTGCCTGAGTTTCAGCTCCTTTACTGAAGGGAAGTGAGGTGGAGTATAAAGGGGTGTTGGCAGAAAAAGGCCTGTGAGAAGATGCTCCTTCATAATATGCATTTGTCACCACAGGAACAGGATGATGTGAGACTGACTGCCATCTTCTTATTTGAGAATCTGGCATCCCTAACAGGGAGAAGGTGGAAGATTTTTTTTGCTGAAGAAATTAAAAAAAGCATGATCTCATTCCTTCTCCACCTCTGGGATCCCAATCCCAAAATAGGAGCTGTAAGTGGCCCTTCCCAGACTCTTACACTTCCTTCTCTCCCATTGATTGAGAAGTAGACTAGAAGCAAGTTCTGATGTCACCCTTCAGAACTTAACATGACAATTGCTTTTCCAATTCTGGGTCCTTTCTTGCCATATTGTCCCAAGTTTGTCTCTTTGTAATTCTGGAAAGTTGCAGCAAGAGCTATGAAGCCTTTCAAGCCACTGTCTTTCGCTGTTCCTTTCCCAATACTATTCCATATTCCCTCCCTTCTGCAAGAGAATCCCAGCATTATGGGCTAAGACATGGTAAACTCTGTTTTCTAGGCTTGCCGTGATGTCTTGATGGTCTGCATTCCTTTTCTGGGCCTTCAGGAGCTCTATGGGGTATTAGACCATCTCCTTGACCAAGATCTTCCACGGGTCAGGGATTTCTATAGGCAATTCTGTGTAAAACTGGTAAGTGTGAAGTAGAAGCTGCCTTCTGAAAAAAGGCAGGACAAGAGTCTAGACAGAAGGGTAAATAAAATAGCAAAGACTCTCTGGCAGAGATAGAACTATCTTGGGAAAATAGCAGTGATTCTTGGTTTCCTGCCTCATTCACCTCTTCTCAGTATCCAATTTCTGAATAGTATCTGTTCTCCTAGATGCTTAAAACTTTTATCTGTCCATTAGTCCCTTAAGCCCATGTGCCTTCCTGATCAAACTTACTAGAAATAGCCTTAAGATAACTTTCAATCAATAAACCTATGGCTACAAGCATTCATTGGCCTTTAGAGTTCCTTTCAAAGGACCTATAGGAACGCTGAATGTCAGAAAGGGTTCCTTTCTCATTTCCTGCTCTGTAATACACATCTCATCTAGGCAAAGAAAAACCAGGAAATTTTATGGATCCTCCACACGCATTCGTTCACCTTCTTCACCAGCAGCTGGGAAATGATCAGAAGTGCCGCTGTCAAACTCACAGGTGAGCTCACAACCACAGTCCCTACTCATAAATGCCTGCCGTCTTATACTAGTTTGCTTTGACCAGAAGCTATCCTAGTGTAAGCTGGGATATGACTGGTGTGACAGAAAAAAAAAAAAAAAGGCCAGAAAGGAATTTATTTTATGTCTTGTAGCATCTTCTTCAAAAGAAACTTTCTTTGTAAATGAAAACTGATAACCTCTTGTGGCTTATCCACACTCACTCTTCTTCCATCAGGCTATGCCCTCCACATTCCTTTTTATTCCAAACCATGGCTCTTTATTTTTCCCAAGTCTTTGTGCTTCAAGCCCATTGCCCCTGCAGAAGTACTGTCTTTCATCTCATCCCTTATTATAAAGCATACTCAGCGTGCAAGGTGCGAACTTTAACAGCAACATAGTGTAAGTAGAAGGTATGTTGATGTGCAGGCCAGCTGGTCTTGGTTCTACTCTGTGATTCTGAACAATTTACTTAACTTCCTTGCATTACCTCTCTGCCCGATCTGCAAAACATATAAGCAATAAATAAGAGAGGAAAATAAGTGAATCTCTGAAGAACCTTTATTGTGAAATTCTAACTCTTTTCTTGAAGCCTGTGGGAACTAATCCAGCCTACGGTGAACAGGCTCACTCACTTGACCACCCTTAACACTGAGTTAAAACTTAAGAATTCCTTATTAGATCACACATATAATCCCCCTAACTATAGTGTTGACTTTTTGAAGGCAAGGACAACATCTTACACAGGTTTGAAACCCTAACACCAGCTGGCCACTCTAGAAGGCCATTGTGTAACTGTTCCCAAATACACTTTGGATTTGCGACCATTTGCTGACTTGGCACTCAAAACCCAAGAGAAGTCACCCTCACATCATCCTAGAGAGAGTTATATAGTGTAGTTCTAATTACACCATTTATTTTTTGATCAAGTACAGAGTCTACCTGAGGCACCTTTACCAAATAATGAAATCAGTCACTTTTTTCTCCCATTGACTTTTAGATGCCATTGTTCTCAATTTGACCAGCCAATATGTGGAGTTATTAGACAAAGAACAATTGACCACACGTAAGTGCCAATGCTAATTAGGAAAAGAGGAAACTATTGCTGCACCAGATTCCATGTAAGCCCAGAAACTGAAATATCTGAGGACCCAGTTATCATCTCTGCTGTTCTTTAGACACTGGAATTTCTCCAGAATATAAACCACCTCCAGCTCTATCCCTTTGCAGACATTGTACCCTACAGACTGATTTTTCCAGTTTTCTAAACTCACTCATTTTAAGATCAAGGTTTTCTCTACCCTTGTTTCAATGTTAAAATAGTTTCTCAACTTGTACCTCCAACTCCTTCCTCGTAGGAAAAAAAAATATGAGTGTTAGGATCTGACTGCCACAAGAGGCTAACCCTCAGTGGTGAGCTTTGCAGTGCCACATAGGTTAGGACTTGGGTCGGGCTGCCATTCTTGCTGGACTGTGACTCTCTTTGTTCACTTACTTTTGCTCTTCTTTTCATTTCAGGGCTCCAAGAACTTCGGCAAGACCCTTGTATCAGTGTTCAGAGAGCAGCAGAAGCTGCCTTACAGACCCTCCTGCGAAGGTGTAAAGAGATAAGCATCCCTTCATAAACCATCAAGAAATAAACTGCTAGGCTTTTTATATCACTGACTCCTGTTTTTATCCGATTAACTTACAAACTTGCAGCATCTTGAGGATGCTGAGGACAGGGATCTTAAAGTGATGGTATATTTCTTCCTCTCCATAATCTCTCTGGTAGCTTCCATTAGTAAAAACTAAATCCTACAAATTCAATCCAGGATAACTTGTGATTTGAGTGGTGACACCACATGGCTACACATAGGTTAGCCCTCTATCTTGAGAAGCTTAAATCCCAGCAGATATTAAAAGGTGACAGAATTTGAAGCGATTTCACTGCCTTAAAAAGAGGGTCACCATTATTTTACACACATAGCCCTTTACTGTCATTATCTATGTCAGCTTTAAATTACTACACACACTCTTCTCGTTCTAAAATATAGTCTTATAACTTTACCACGTCTGTTCTCTCCAGGCTGTAATTTGTGTGTCAAGACTGTGCCAGGTACTTTTCTACAAAAGACCCTTTATGACATTCTATTAAATTTCATGGTTTCCTTTTCATTTTTATCCCAGAGCAATATTGTTTGTGTGAGTGTGTGCACATCCATGTGTGTGTGTACGCACATGTATGTGTATGTGTTACCCTTCTTCATAGTATCAGGTTAATAATTTACTCTTGGGACCAGCAGTTGGCATAATGGTTATGTCACTGGACTCCCATGAAGTCGACTGTGGTTCAAGTCCTGGACACAGTGACTTAAAACTCACACCAGGCGTGTGTGCGTGCGTGCCCAAAATCCTGAGAGGAGAATGGAGGAGAAGGGATTATGGCATGGCCATCCTTCCTGGGGGGGAGGGGGGGGTGGTACGATTTCTCACTTTCTGTCTCTCTGTCTCTCTCTGTTTTTCTGGCGAGCACATGCGCCCTATAGCAAAAACCTCTCCAAAAATAAATAAATAAATAAATAAATAAATAAATAAAAGAAGAATTCTTTACTCTTTTTCACAATGGAAGGTAAAGGTGACAGACATGAAATTACATACATAAAATGAAGATTGTCTAACACTGAACCTGACACAATAATCAGCACCACCATCATGATCATTTATTAGCAACATTATTATTGAATCCCTTCAGAATGTCCTAGCAAATTTCTATTACTTATATTCTAATCTCTTCATCCCAAACTATTTGATGAAACATCTTTTGTTTCTACAAAATCTAGAGACCAAAAACATCTTTTTTTTTTTTTTTTTTGGAGAGATTTTAGCTACAGGGCGCGTGCGCTTGCCAGACAGACAGAGAGACAGAGAGACAGAAAGTGAGAAATTACCCCCCAGGGGGGATGACCATGCCGCAATCCCTTCTCCTCCATTCTCCTCTCGGGATCTTGGGCACGCACGCACATGCACCCGGCATGAGTTTTAAGCCACCGGGTCTGGGACGCGAACTGCAGTCAACTACATGGGAGTCCAGCAACAAAGCCATTACACTAACTGCTGGTCCCAAATATGAACCAACTTCAAAAACATCTTTGGGATCACAGATTATGGGCTGAGAGTCTATTCATTTAACAAATATTTATTGAATGCCTATAATTTATAAGGCATTGTTATATCCACTAGGGCTGTGAGGGTACAAAAAGTGTATGTGTGTGTGTGTGTGTGTGTGTGTAAAAGTTCAGGAAAAAATTATCATGGGACACAAATAATGATGTAAATAAGTAGAATACCACATACCACAGCAGAGTAAACATGTCACTTACGATTCAACAAACACATACTTCCAAAATAAAAAATATAATCAGTAGCACTGTTATCACAAGTGTACAACATTATGTAGTAGTCAACACTGAAGGAGATGAATATGCCTATATCCTTGATTTGATTATTTATATACTGTACTATGCTTTGAAAAACTAACTGTACTTCACAATGATTTTTATAAACCAGAAAGCATAATTTTTTAAAAATTAAAATGAAATGAAAGATGAAAGCTTTGACTTCATGGAGTTTATGATCTTTGAAATCCATGCATAACTTCTATAGGATGAAGCCATCCCCAAAATGGCCACCAGTGATTCTTCTGGTCTGTGCAAATGCCTCCCACAATGAATGATACTGACCCAGCCATCAGTACAGTATTTTAGAAAAGATGAAATGTGACTTCCAAAGCAAGTCATAAGTGAATTGTATTCTCTTAAATCACTCACTGTGGAGGAAGCCATGACATGTCATGAAGACACTCAATCTGATTTATGGAAAGGTCCATGTGGCAAATATTTAAGGCCTCTCCCACAAATAACCAGCACTAAGTTTCTGGGTGTGTAAATGAGCTGTCTTTAGAATGGATTCAGGAGCCCTCGTTAAAGTCTTCAGGTGACAGAAACCCCAGCCAATACCTTACTGCAATCTAGGATTATGAGATAAAATACGGACTACGAAAGTAAATTTGAATTACAGATAAACACTGAGTCTTTTCTCAGTAAAAGTATGTCACAATTACACTAAAAAAGTTAGTTGTTCTTTATTTGACATTCAAATGTAGCTGAGCATCTTACACTTTTATTTACTAAATCTGGCAACCGTGGCATAATATAATGATAATCTTGAGCCAGAATCACTATGCTAAGCTACTCCAAATTCCTCAATCATAAAACTATGTGAAATCATACATATTTTTATGCCACCAAGTTTTGAGGTAATTTGATATGCACCAGTAGGTAACTATTATACAGAGGGTCCATGATCCCTCTAAAATTGTATGCAAATTTCTGTGTAAAATTGCGTAGGTGCATTTTCTGCCCAATTGCTTTCATTATATTCTTAACAGAGTTAGAAAATATTCCTTAGCATAACATATATGAAATAGAGCAAGAGGGAACCAGCAGTTAGCATAATGGCTATGTCTCTGGACTCCCACGTAGTTGACTGTGGTTCGCATCCCGGACCCGGAGGCTTAAAACTCACACCGGGCGCATGTGCATGCGTGCCCAAGATCCCGAGAGGAGAATGGAGGAGAAGGGATTGCAGCGTGACCATCCCCCCTGGGGGGTGATTTCTTGCTTTCTGTCTCTCTGTCTCTCTCTTTCTGTCTGGCGAGCGCACGCACCCTATAGTGAAAAACCTCTCCAAAAAAAAAAGTCTCACACTTCTTTATATAACCCCACCGTCACTCTTCATCCATCCCAGCATCCAACAAAGAAACTTTCTCATATATTGATTGATGGAAATTAGTTAGAACAACCAGATGAAACACACAGTGTTGCTGAATCTTTAACTTTCTAAACCCTACTCTTAGAAGGATTTATCATGACAAGAATGTCCCAGGACTTTATCTCTCACATCCGGGCCTGACCACTACCAGCTGTGTAATTTGGGAAAACCATTTAAGTTTTCTGTACTTCAATTTCCACTTCTATAAAATCAAAATAATTTTCAACCTCAACAAGCTCTTTTGAGAATTAAATAGCATGTTGTCTTAGTCCACTCAGCCTGCTGTAATGAAATACCTTACCTAGGCAACTTATAAACATAATTTATTTCTAACAGTTTTAGAAGTTGGAAAGTCCAGGAGCAAAATGCCAACAGATTTCATGCTTGGAAGGCCGCCTTCTCGCTGCATACTCACCTAACTGGCACAGAATGTAAACAAGTTCCCTTGGACCTTTAATATAAGGGCACTGCCATGGTTTGGATGTAGGTTTATACCTACCTAAATACTCATTAAGGCTTGATCTTGGTGTGGCAATGTTGACAGGTGGAACCTTTAAAAGGTAGCGCCTAATAAGAGGTTTTGGAGTCAAGGGGTCTCTGCCCTCATGGGTGGATTGTGCCATTCTCAAGGAAGTGAATTAGATCTGGCATGAGTTAAGTCTCATGGGATCCCAAAGACAAGTTGTTATAAAAGAGCCTGGCATCTCACTTCTCTCTGGCGCATTGCCTCTCTTTGCTCACACCCTCTTCTTTCCACTTCTCTGCCATGTTGTGACATAACACATGACCCTTGACTTCTGTTGAGGACCATGTGTCGTGCCACAACATGACTCCCATTATGTCCTAGGACTTTGCAGCCATGAGAATCATGAACTAATAAACTTCTTTTTTTTTTTTATAAATTACCTAGCATCTGGTATACTGTTGTAACAACACAAAAATAGATTAAGACAGGTACTCATCTCACTTAAGAGACTAGAGGCTTCATAACTCCTTTTCCAAAGGTTCCGCCTTTTAATACCATTGCTTTGGGGGTTAGATTTTCACATATGAACTTGGGGAAGACACAAACATTCAGACCATGTAAATTTAGAAGAATGGCACAGAATCACCATTCAAGCAGCATTAGCTTTATGATACAGCTATTCATAATACTAACACATTTATCATTAGAATCATAAATATTAGCATAAACACATTAGTTGGTGTATAAAGCCAGCTGATTATCACCCCCATGTGGTCATATCCTTGGCCTTTCTTGGAAGCTGAGGGTGAGGTGGCCCCTCTAACTCAGGAAATCTAAGCCCAGGATCTTGTCCTCTTGCTGTGGCTGCTGTATAGTCACTACTGGATCCCATCAAAGTGATCTTACATTCTGTTGTAACATACAGCCTAAACCACAGTCTTTGTGGCAGGCTTTGTAACAGGAAAAATTACTTTCCGTCCCCTAACAATCATTTCTATATTCCTTCCCAACCACTGCTATCTCCCCTCAAAGAATTACCATCAGTCCCCACTGAGGTCTCTCTTCACTGTCAGTCCTCCAAGGGCCCCTCTGTGGTTCATCTCTAGAACTGAAACACAAACATGTTATCCAAGTGAAAAATATTCCTTGAGGGTTTCAGAGAAATCACTTACAGAGGGAAAGCACGTTCGAGTACTCTTGATGAAATCACAGCTTCCCTTTATTCTCACTCCTATTGCTTGCTTCACTGTTATTTGCAAATATAATCATTTCCCAACTCATATTTACTTTAAGATGGAGATTTTGTAATGTTCACAGACTGTCTAATGGACTAGCATGGCTTTGGGTGGCTCTAAATCACATTATTTTGCAACTCTGTACACCACCCTTTAACCCAACAGTGAGAGCCAGTGTTCTGCTGGTAAATCAAGAATATTTAATTTGGCTGACCTTGCTATGAAGACAGTTTTGTCAAAAAAGAGGAGAACAAAGATCACAAATGGGAAGAAATAAATAGACTTCCAGTGAAAGAATCCAGAGAAATTGCTTAACTGGAATTGTCCCTGCATTGCCATAGTTTAAAACAATAAAATACAAAAGAGATACTTTTTCTGGAGCTCTCAGCAGAATCTGAAATTATAGCAAAGATTTGTTAACAGTATTTTATTATCATTTGATTGAGTTCCAAACCCACCATTATGCTTCATATTTCTAAGCATAGTCTTGGAGAATGCCTGGTCAATCAGATGTTGAGGTAACCTGTAAGTTAACCAGGAACCCCAGGCAGAGAACAGTTTTATACAGCTATAGCTTGGGAATGATCATTTCTGGGAATTTCTATTTCTTATTCATTTATTGTAGGTATCCCTTAAATTAGGACAGTAGAAAATATGACAAGGTCAAGAGGAACATGAGGAAGGGACATTAGAACTGATTACAAAAGTGTATGTACACCTGTGTATACATAGTGTCTCCAAGTCATAAGCTAAAAAATGGCATTTGCTTCCTATTTCTACTTTGTCAAACTTTATTTATCCAACAAAATATTCTTACTTATTTGTATTCCTTCTGGGCAAACTGTTCTGGATTTCACTTATTAAATTATGAAGTTATCTCGAAGTCAAGATAAATTTGGAAAATGTGATTTTCCAAATATATGTAGCTCAGAGCTTTTTTCAACATGCAAATGGAAAACACAAGATAATAAATCCCTCTCCTACACTACCTACCACTTCTTCCAAATATCCGTAGAGGTGAGACCCAAGGATTAAATTGACCAGTATCCTAGCACCTTAACTGCACAGTGGTAAAGAGGCTCTATCTTAGAGATGGAGAGGCTTGGGAACTGTTTCATAGCTTACAAGGCAGGTTAACCAGACTTTCTAAAGTTTTCAGAGGTTACAGAAGAGTTGAATTCCATTCATAAGAAAATCATTATTCCCTCCACATTCAATCTTTGGCAGCTGTGCTCAGGGTTGAGCTTATGATAATATGCTTGGCCTATGGATTTGGAAGATCAGAGAGGTGTTGTAGGCAGGCCTTGTAGGATGGCAATTTTTCAGTCTGTTACTTTGTGTAAAGGGTAGACGAAAACCTCATCTAATGATATCAGAAAGGCTTTAGAGATAAAGATAATTAACAAAGGGTCAAATGTCAAATGCCAAATTGAGTTATACTTTATTTTAAAAACAGTAGGTAACCAAAATAGATTCTTGATCAGGGCAGTGAAATGATAAAAATCAGTACTTTAGGATGTGATTAACAGAATAGATAAACTTGAAAGTCAGACATTAGGTAATAGGCTTTTGTACTAAGGAAATACATAAAGAAATGAGAGAGGATATTACCTGGGAGGTTTAAAGAGGAGAATAAAAGAAAATTGAGGATTTAAGCCTTGATGTCTAGGAGATTGACAACATTGAGAGGAAACTTAATCAAATGAAGATGATGAGTGTTTTAACTTTATCTCAAACCACTGAGAATTGTCACTAATCTTTCAGCTATTTTCTTGCATCTTTTAAAATAAAAGATGGGAGCAGCAGATGGCATAATGGCTATATTGCTGGACTCCCACGTTAGTCAACCACTGTTCACATCCCAGATCTGTTGGCTTAAACTCACACGGGGTGCATGTGTATGCATACCCAAAATCCCAAGGAGAGTGGAGAAGAACAGATTACCGTGTTGCCATCCCCTCTAGGGGGTGATTTCCCACTTTCTGTCTCTCTCTGTCTCTCTGGCAAATGCATGTGTCCTATAGCAAAAATATCTCTCAAAAAATAAATAAAATAGAACATATATTATACTAATGTTAGGTTATGAGTGTGTATAAATAATAAATTGATAATAAAAATTATTTCAACTGCCACACATATGCTGATAACTGCTCAAAATCTATCAAAACCCAGATTATTCTCTAACACCAGGCCTCTCTTCCCATTTTCCCTTTTTTATGCCCATTCCCATTTAAACATCTCCAACTTCATCAATATTAGACCTCCAAATACTGAATTCATCCTCCCCAGGTCTTTGTTCTGTAGTTTAGTCATGTCATCTGTACACTAAGTTGCCCAACCTAGAGCCCAGGCATGAGCTCTAATCCCTCCTTTCTCTTCCCATAAACTACATTCCAATTCTATGTCTGCTATGGACTGACTGTTTGAGTCTTCCCAACAATCATTTGTAGAATCCCTAATCCCAATGTGATAGTATTTGGAGATGAGCCCTCTGGGAGTAATTAGGTTTAGATGAGGTCATAAAGTCGAAGTCCTCAAGATGGAATTAGTTCACCTATAAAGATCAGAGCTTCTTCTCTCTTCACCATGCAAGAGCATAGTAAAAATGTGTCTGTCTGAAAACCAGGAAGTAGATTTTTTTTTTTTACCAGAAGTCAAATCTGTTAACACTTTGGCTCTGGATTTTATTCCTTGTTTCAAGAACTGTTAGAAATAAATGTGTGTTGTTTAAGCCATCTAGTCTTTGGTATTTTGTTACAGCAGCCTGGACTACCTAAGACAACCTCCTTTTTTCACCCACCAAAATAGGAAAGAATATTTATGGTAGGATTATAATTCCCAGAATACCTCCAAAGGAAGTGTCACCCCAGCCACCTCCATTGTTAGAAACAGGAGCAGCAATCTCTCGATAAGCCAGCATCCCAAAATCTATTTTCTCAGAACTTAGACTTGTTTGTCAATATTGTTTAGATCTCAGAAATTTCTAAGCTTCCTCCTTGAGTTTTTGCCTACTTCTCTAACACAATTTTCAGAGCTGAATTATCTCACCATCGGTCAATCTTCCACATAAAAGATGAGAGTAAATCCTGTATCTATATCAAAAGAAGAAAATTAATTAGGCAGAACAAACTTCCTATGGCATAAAAAGAAAAGCATGCCTATTTGAGTCCATGCCAGCATTTCAGAATACAAGCCCTATAGGTACAGCAAGAGACTAGCACTATAATTCATGAACTCAGCCCATGTCTGGCGAGACTCAGCTCAAACATAACATCCACAGTCTACAGGCTAGTCAAAGGGTCAGCACTACAGTGAAGCAGGATGAGCACTACCCAGGGCAGCAGAACTGCCATTTACAGAGCGGGCTTTCTGCTAAATAGCCACATGGCTATGAAAAAGTGACAATAAAGTGGGTATTTTGAGATATACAAGGATATGTCAAAAAGTTTGTTGAAAATGAAAGTACGAGTTTATTTTGGTGCAAAAAAAATGAAATACATATTTTTTCATAATGTTAATCTTCTATGAATTTTTTGAAGAGCCCCTAGTTTTACCAATGCACTGTAAAATGGGAGGCATAGAACCTATAAGACAACCCCCTGTCCTTATCAGGTGACAGGAAATTTAGGGACCAGATTTCTTTCTTTTTTTTTTTTTTTTTTTTTTTCCCGGGGCACGCTTGGGCTTTTTTGGAAAAAAAAAATACAGTTAAATTGGTTTCAGTTGGGAGCATAGGCAAGAAGGGGGACCCAGACAGTAGAGCCCTTTCCAGGGTGGGCTGCTAAGCCTCAGGTGAGTCTTCTGCTCCCTACGCTCCCCTGCACAACGGCCCCCCCCCCCGGGAGTGGCCACCGCAGGAGAGTAGATGAGGAGGGGCTGCAGTGGCCGTTCACTTGGGCAGGACGTCAGAGGACTCAGACACCAGCTTCTTATCACGTGTCTCAATCTTCTTGGGCCCTAAGGGCCAGAGAGCTTCCCTGGAGGCTGCCATTGCTGATGCTGAGTAGGGACCAGATCTCTTCATAGGTGCCTTTCTTTGTCACATTCAATGAATTCGTGCTCCACGTCCATGCTAAAAAGCTAATCATAACATTAAAAGACTCAAGATACTTTGGAGGGATCATTATCACTATACTTATTTGATCCTACATGGCCACAAGAGTTCAATTAATGGGTTTGTTCATGGTTTTACACCACACATGACTTCAAAAGTTGTTCTTAATGCTCTACTTAAAGGAGATTTCTGAAATTTCAGTTGTGGTGTGACCAGCAGTTGGCATAATGGCTATGTCGCTGGACTCCCATGTAGTCGACTGTGGTTCCAGTACTGGTCCCAGTGGCTTACACACACTGGGCACATATGCGTGCATGCCCAAGATCCTGAGAGGAGAATGGAGGAGAAGGGATTATGGTGTGGCCATTCCCCCTGGGGGTTGATTTCTCACTTTCTCTCTCTCTGTCTCTTCTCTTCCTGGTGAGCACATGTGCCTAATAGCAAAAACCTCTCAAAAAAAAAAAAAAAAAACAGTTGTGGCCCTTACTTAAATACTGTCACAATGCACACTTGGGCTATATAATGGTCCAATGATGTGCCAGTCCTGAATCTTCCATGTTAATCACTTTATCTTGAGGCTATCAAGCAGAAGTTTCTTTTGATCAGAAAATTCCTTTCTCTATTGCCAAAAATTCCTTTGACCTCTCTATATTCCCAGCCGACTTGGTCAGCTGATTATTACATAATGGATCCTCAAGTCCACATCATATCCTCTTCATTTTTCCAGTCAATTTTTCTGTCTTGGCTGTCATTGATCTGTAATGTACCTAAGGCTCCTCCCCTGGAATTCAGCATTAGTCTTCTATCATAGAGACGCTTGAAAATAACAGCGATAACAGAGCAGCTCTGTTTATCTTTTCACAGGAAATTGTCCTGAGCCTGTGAACCAAGGAGCATTTTAATGTTCTTTCTTCTGCCTACCCTCTCACCTCCAGTCCACCTACAGTGAACAATAGTCTTTCCATCTGGTCTTGTTAACCCTCGGCTGAAAAGCAACTTTTTCCATGAGATCAATTTTTTGAGTGTAAATCTGGAACTTTGCTTTCAAAGTCTGACAGGGATATATAAAAAGACAAATTATAGGTGCTTTGGTTGTCACAGCAGGGACTCCTATCATGTCATCAGCTTTCTTGTCCCCAAAGGTGTGAACTGCCTGAAAGACCAAAGTAATTGAAAGGCAGGCATTAAACTCTTGGTTTCTCAGATATTAACAGAAATTGCCTCCTACTGAGGCTGCTTTCTGGCTTAGGGTTCTGAAAGAGAAAAAAAAAAACAGGCCATTCTGCTTCTAGTGTAAGTGTTGAATGTACTTTAGCCCACAAAGAAGAAAAGTCTCAGTGAACTGGTATGAATGAACCTCTCCCTCTCTCTCTCTCCCCCCCCCCCCTTCTCTTTTTCTTCTCTTCTTTCCTCTCTCTTCTTTGGCTACACCCTCTCCTACCCTCAAAGAACAAGAAGTACTAGGTACACCCGAACACTCATTGCATCTTATACCCAAAGTATGCAGCACCTTTATTAATTTTTTTATTATTACAGGGTACACATGCTCACCAGAGAGACAAAGAGACAGAAAGCAAGCAATCACCCCTTGGTTGGTATGGCCTTGCTGCAATCCCTTCTCCTCCATTCTCCTCCTGGGATCTTGGGCACGCACGCACATGTGCCTGGCATGAGTTTTCTACTGGGCCTGAAGCTTGACGGCCATGTGGGAGTCCAGCAATGTAACCACTACACCATTTATCTTCAAGTTCATGAAGGCCACCTTCACTAGCTATTATGCTGGTCTCGCAAATGATCCAAGTGTGAGTATGTGGATATAAAAATTTGGCGTAGGCATAGAAAGAAAATATAGAACAAATAATAAGCCAAGGGGTTCAACTCATTGATTACTATACATGTTTATCTTAATGAAAAAATGATTAATGATTTATATGTTGGCACATAATAAACTGTTTCAGGAAATGCTGGGTAAACAAGCTGTCCAGAACCTACTTGTCTGAGCAGCTTTTAAACAACTAAATAGGTCCACAAGTTTCATATGAAGGTAAAATTAGCCATGAAATCCATGACCTGCCCAGCTAAGAGGGGAGTCCACAATCAAATTGGCCAGTCACCTGGCTAGTTGCTAGGTAACCAAGAATCCCAGGAGTCATTTGTCAGATATCCCTGGTTATCACTCCCCATCCCCATCATGTCCAACCTGAATATTAAAAACCTTCCCTCTGTTCAGGTCAGTTACTAGTGTCCTGGCCTGGCAATGGTGGAGAAGGAGGTTACATACAGAACAGTTTGAATGAGGTTCATTAGATGTCCAATTTACAAATAAGAAAAATCTGCTTGAATACCTTCTTTAAAAGAAGTAGCTACTGTCAACTTTGACAGCTTACCTTGTTAAAAAATAAAAGAAAAAAGAAAAAACATTTCAGGGCACTGATAATCTGTGCTTCTACTGATCAATTATTAGAAAAGGTACGAGATGGGGACTGGCAGGTGGCATGGTGGTTAAGGGTGCTGGACTCTCACATGGCCAACTATGGCTGGAGTCTCAGACATGGCGGCTTGTCTTCTCACTTTCTCTCTCTCTCTCTCGCTCTCAGTCTTGCTCTGTCTCTCTCTGAGCAAAAAAAAAATTCCCTTTCTGGTCAAATTAAAATAAATAAATTAAATAAAATAATTTTTTATAAATTGTTATTCCTCAAAAAAAAAAAAAAGGAAGAGATGGGAACCAGCAGTTAGCGTAATGGCTATATCACTGGACTCCCACATAGTCGACCGCGGTTCGCGTCACGGACCAGGTGGCTTAAAACACGCCGGGCGCATGTGTGTGCGTGCTCAAGATCCCAAGAGGAGAATGGAGGAGAAGGGATTGCGGCATGACCATCCACCCGGGGGGTGATTTCTCGCTTTCTGTCTCTATGTCTCTCTCTGTCTGTCTGGCAAGCGCACGCACCCTATAGCGAAAACCTCTTGAAAAAAAAGGAAGAGAGAAAAAGAAAAGGTATGAGATATAAAGACACTCCCCAATGCAATCGGAATATTTTCTAAGACAACTTCTCTGCCCAAATAACTTGCAGTGTCCTCATAAATGGTGAGTGATGTTCTATAAAATATGCCTTGGTTCCCACGTAGCTCCCTGAAGCTACTGCCACTTCATGCATCAGCCTTTCCCTCTATTCTCCTCCCCTTCCCCTGGTCCAGATGAGTATAAACTCAACATTGTTTTCTGCCTTTTCCAAAACTATATTCCATCCCAGCCCAGGTAAACTTCACCTGTCTGAGACAGAAAGAAGAGCAGATAGGGAAGATACTAACGCTTCTATCATTTTTGAAATTTATTTTCAATGGCATAAATAGTCCCTCTAGTTTTTGTCAAAGCCTTCTCACTGGGTGTTCAAGAACATTTCTTTAACATTTTATTTCAATTTCTTTTATACATTCAATCACATATGTCACTTAGCTTGCAAAGTGAATATTCCAACATGTATACATTTCTCACCAATCCAGTTGGGAATACTATACATCATCCTCAACAGACAATTAGCCCTCTCTCTATCCCACAAATGCCCCACCCCTCCATTTCTCTCCCCAAGGTCCCTCCTCAGTCTCTCCTCCTTTACCTACCCTCTTCCCACATTGTATCTGGTATTTATAACCATTTTCTATGTTTCTATACCCTCTAGTCATTCCATTTTGGCTATAGAGTGCAGACATTCGGTATATATTAAGTGGAGACATACAATCCTTCATAGCCTGGCTTACATCACTCAGCAGTAAATCTTCCATATTCATCTACTTTCTGTCAAAAGCCAGGGTCTTATTGTTTTTTATGGCTGTGTAGTATTCCATAGAGTATGTGTGCCATACTTTTTCAATCCAAGAACATTTTTTTTTAAGTTTCAAAGCATCTTTTAAGACTTAATATTGAAAGTAACTTTCTCCTTGCAGACCTGTTGTAATAACCCTATTCTCTATAAGCATTTATGAATGTTTCTGATTAGGTCAGTGCAAGACTATTCGGAGAAGAAAAAAGAGGCACAAAATTCAGCATTTCAAGGAAACATCTCTCTACAATCACATTTACTGCTCCTCTCCTTTGTTAATGATTCATTAATCTTAAATTTTTCCTTCAATAACTGCTGAAACTTCCCTCTCAAACCTTTTAGTTGCTAACTCTGCTAGTTTTTCTTTTCAGACATCAATTTCAGATAACATTTGATAAAGCTGATCATATCATCTTTATAAGTTAGGAATGGAGAGTCATGATGCAGAAGAGGTGGGACTCACTCCATTCATAAGTTCTGAAGAGAGATTATTGGAAAGATACTGAGATGTTTCTTCCCAAATCAGTTACTTGTTCAATCCTGTGTCTCAGGGTCTGCATCTTGATCTGGCATTTCAAACCTATCCACCTACCCAGGGTAGAAATTAACTCCCCAACCTCACAATAACCTATAACAAATGCAGTTTAAATGTCTAGTGTTATTTATTTATTTATTTATTTATTTTTGGAGAGGTTTTTGCTATAGGGCGTGTGCGCTTGCCAGACAGAGAGAGACAGAGAGACAAAAAGTGAGAAATCACCCCCCAGTGGGATAGCCACACTGCAATCCCTTCTCCTACATTCTCCTCTTGGGATCTTGGGCACGCACGCACACATGTTCGGCGTGAGTTTTAAGCACACGGGTCCGGGACACGACCCGTGGTCGACTATGTGGGAGTCCAGTGACATAGCCATTACGCTAACTGCTGGTCCTTCTAGTGTTATTTTTTTCAATCATATTAAACCTGTCTCTTTATCACTTTCACATATTATATCTGTATTTCCCTCAAGGGATACTTTGCTATAAAAATCTAGACATGGATCAGGCACAAAACTGCAGGCAAGAACATGTTAACCATTCCTCCTGGAAATATTCTCTAAAATGAAACATGACACAGATCAAACAATTCCAAAGTTTTCTAGTACTTGACATCTTAACTAACGTTTCATTGAAATATATTTATCAGTTTCAGAAAAATACAGAGACAGTATTTGTCTATAAAAGCATACTTTAATCCATTTAAAACCCACTCATTTCACCTCCCACAGCTGCTGTTTTGTTCTGATGAAAGATGAATAAGGAATAAACAGAAGGCCTCAAATGAGTCTACACCTTTATACCCGTGTACTCCCCTTGAAAAACCTAGGAGGGTCTTCACATTAGGGAAAACTGTCATCAAATATGTAGTCACTCAATAGTCAGGAACTGACATTTCTTTCATAAAGAAATGGCAGGGAGCACGGTAGGGGGAGGCAAATTACAGGTCTTGTGCTTGATACATACTGTGGGAAAAATCCCCAAAGAGAGGACTGAATTATATTTGTTCTCAGGCAAGAAGGCAGAAGGCACTCCTTGGATCATAGCATGGTGATTCAGCTACACCACGTAAGTGGTTCAATCTCCTGACAAGAATCAGAATCCCTATACTTGGTGGCAGGCTTAAGTAGGGTGAAGCATCAGGATAGAAATCATCCTGTCTCTTTTCATTAAAGGTCCCTTCGTATTTGGTTTCACTGAGGGAAGCCAACTTCTCTAATCAGGAAATCATGTTCTTTCTGCTTCCTAATCAATTCATAGAGTGTGTTCTGGCCCACAGGTTGGATCAATCTATGATGCTTAATAGAATCATAAAGCTGAATGAAGCATTTGAGTTTCTCTTGTCTAATCCTCTAATTGTACTGATAAACTCAGGTCCAGAGAAGTTGGCAATTTTCCCAAAAATACACAGCTAGCTCATACACAGGCTCATGCATATTCTTCATCCTGACTGACATTAGAAAAATAAGGAAGCGTATCTGGATTCAGATTTAGGAGAGCAAAGGGTCGTGTTTGTACCGATGACTGGAAGTTGAAAAGTGGATACCAGAAGAGAAGAAGAATGTGCCTCCATGCTTGAAAAGCTGTTTAAAGTGTCCAGTTACGCAGATGTTTTCATTTAGCCACAGCCGTTGGCTGGAACCTAGCAAGCCAACCACGGCTCCAGGAGCTACTGGCTTTCCACAGCACAGGGCCTTATGCTGGTGATGGAGACGCTCTGTCCTCTGCATCTCAGAACGCCCACCTCACACTCGGACATCGTCTGCTCCTGACCATTCACGTCCACACAAACACTAAATCCTTCTTCTTCACACTCCGATACTTCTCGGCAGACACACTTGCTGCTCTGGGCTAAAAAAAGAAGCAAGAGAAGTTTCATGGTACATCGTGGAGATGGGGGAATCAAAGTATGTTTCCTCCAAATTAAAAGGCTATATAGCTCCCTTCTTGAGTAATAGAATAACCTCCTCTCCTGAAAAGCAGTAAGACCAGGAAATTGAGGCAGTTTCCTTTGTCAGAATAAATAGGTTTTGAGGATAGGCCAGGCTATCCATTAGATGGATGCACATGGGGTGATTTTATCCAAGCCCAGGACTATTCAGCTCTTTTCACATCTGCAGCTGTTCGTATGAGTCAGCAATTGAGTATAATGTTTCTCCTCGGAGGCCGAATGCATAAAACTCAGGAAAGAGGTCTCGACACTCTGTTTGAGTGTCAAGGCAAGAGAGAGAAAGGAGGAATTAAACTTGCTATGAGAAAGGGCATGACCTGTAAAAGCTATATATCCACCCCCCCACAACAAAAAAAAAAGTCAAAATGAACGGAGGCAAGGAATCTGTGCACAGAAGGTGCACAGCTGGAATATGCCATCAGGTGTCTCCAAGAGAGTAACAAGGTCACCTTGTGAATGATGGTGACTGCCAAATCAAAAGTAACTGAGACAGAGTTACAGTTAGACATATTATTTGTGTTGCAAAATGTGATGGGGTCATAAGGGGACAGGTGCCCAGCCAGAACAGGCTTGGAGACAAAGGTAGTGAAGAGCCAGTGGAGACCTTACAAATCACACAATTCCACTTCCAAATTTACAGACGGAGTACCCCAGGCAGTGATCTGACTCTGGAACCCAGCCCTTCCCTTTTCATAATACAGCCCAAAGTATGGGAAATGTGCCTTGCTCTTGGCAATATTTAAGATCTTTGTTAAGTGCTTCTTGGATAGCATTAGCAAATATTGACTCACAACTCAAGAAACAATTCCTTCTCTATCCTCTTTAAATCCTTCTGATGATTTCTCAGAGAAAGTGTCAGCTTGGTGCTAGTGTGTTTTTAACACCTCTCTAAAACTCGCTAAACTCCATTTATCACAGAGAAAGATCATTGATCTCAGAGCAGTATCTGGCTAGAATCTACAACTGGATTTTGTTTTAGTCATATATATTTTTATGGTTTAATATTTTATAGTTTTTAGATAAGTGATCCTTTATCTTAAGGACATGACATAAAGTTTCTGTTCTTTTTTAAAGTTATTTTATATGAGTTTTTTTTTTAATGAGTATATACTATGAATAATACAAGAACAGAGCAAAAGTCATAAAGTGAGGTGGGGAGGGGCCAGCAGGTAGTGTGGTGGTTGGGATGCTGGACTCCCACATGGCCGACTGCGGTTCAAGTCCCAGACCTGGTGGCTTGCTTTCTCACTTTCTCTCTCTCACTCTTTCTCTCTCATGAGTGTACATGCCCTATAGCAAATTAAAAAATAATGGCAATAATAAAATTAAATAAATAATTATTTGGGAAAAAATGGGGTGAAGATCATCTGTATTTGGAATAATATTTAGACTATCAAGAATGAGTTCTGGTTGTCTTGGGTAACTGATCTGTGACCTTCTCCAAGGATGGGAGTCACGGATGGGAGTTCACTATCTGTCTTTAATATCCTCAGGGATCTGCTTTCATCCACTGCTAACTTAGAAGCTACATTTTTTTTTAAGATTTCAGTACTACTACTTTAGCATTCTTACCATTACAAATATGAAATGCACCTTACCATCACATTTTCTCCATAATGGACACACACCACAAGCTTTCTCAACTGAGGCAGGCAGATTACAGCTGTCCGTTCCAGCAAGAGTGTAATTTCTACCCTGACAGTGGAGAACATGCATCTTGCAAACTGTCAGAGGCAGTATTCTTTTGCTTCTCTCATCTCGAGCACACACATCCAAGGAAGATCTGAAAATAATTTTTAAATTACATTACTTATAAGATTTTCATTCTTCAAAAGCTGAAAAGGGCGGAGTAAAGACTGAGGTTCTGAGCTCAGTGCCCCTAAATGTTATTTATTACTCACAACAAAAGACAGAATGGAAAGTTAAACAACCTTCATGCTAAAGGCTCAACCCCTTCAGATCTTCAAAGTAAATATATTTACTCTTTATTTGCTCACAATTTTTGCAACCATAGATACCCAGTGTTGATCTAGTTCCATTTAGAACAGATCAGATACAGCAAATTATAGGAGGTAATCTGCTAATGACAACTAGTGGATTAACAACAACAAAAAAAGAGACAGAAAATCAGCTAATCAGAGATCATAATCAAATGGGATCACTGCATACAGGAGAAATTAGCTTTTGCCACCTAAGAGGTTTTTTTTTATAATATAGCACTGTCCATAATTAATGACCCTCAATCATCCAGGGAAGATTAAATTGTATTATCAATGCTATTTTTAAAAGTGTCTAGTTTTACAATGTATTATATTAGAAATATTTCCATTTAAAAAATGTTTTGAGTATTGGTGCTAAAATGTTAAGATTCAGCTACTTAAAAATGTCACTAAGAAAAGCAACCACACTGTTTCATGCTGATGGATAAGGAAGGGATTACCATAAGTGAAATCTTAGACAACAAAGTATTTTGAGTCCACATTCATATTTTCTTTAACTCTTGGGTTCTTCTTTGGCTGAGAGTAAAATTTACTTGGAGTTATTTTAAAAAACAAAAAAAACAAATTCTTGTATCTGTCTTTTGATCTGTTTATTTAAACTTTAAATAGAACTGTCTCAGAACAGCTAAAAAGTCAGAGAACTTACAATGCCACCTTATTATCAGCATCTGATATCATGAAATGATATGAAAGCTCATACCATGTCCATAAACAACAGGCTGCAGATAAACTAAATGAACTGAAGAAGTTGGAAGGAGGATAGAAGTGAATCAAAGTAAACAATGATTAATAGAAAATAGCAATGGAGTCAGAATATTAGAATCAGAATATATCTAACTAATCAGAACTGGCCCTGTAGCCCTAATAGTTAAGGGAACCAAAATCCACATGACCAACCACACAGTTTGAGTCCTGATCCAAGCAGCTTGAAAAATATCCTGGTCATGTATGAGTGCATGCCGCAAATCCCAACAGGATTAATAAAGGGAGAAGGGCTTGAGGCATGACCACATCGCATTAGGACATCTACTCTCCACTCTTCCCCTCTGTCCTAAGAGGCTCACATGTGTGCACTGTTTCATGAATTACTTTGCTCTCTAGCTTTGGATGGGTTTGATCAATGGCAAGCCCTGCCAGGAGATTGGAGGCAGGGAATGAGAGTAGTTAGGGCACTTATTCCTCAATGCACTTCAGCGGGATTTTTGAGGCCCCTAAAGTGGGAGATTTAGCCCCTCCTCAGCAGCTATCTCCACATAGTCCTCCCTCTCTCCAAATTTCCAAACACTCCTTCAGTCTTGGACAGGCTGAGCATTTATCAGTCCAGGAAGATAGCCCTATACCTTATCATTTCCTTTCTTCTACCCACACTTCAGTAAATATCCTTGCTAACAAACCTCTTTTTGAACTATCTGTATCCAGCCAGGACCAAGACTCAACTATCTAGCACCTACTTCTGATATCCTCCTACAATGGAGGGAGTTCACCTTGGTGACATTCATAAGGTAAATGTAGAGAAGATGCTACAAGTGTCAGAAAAGCAGCTGCTTTTGTTCTTTGTTGGTATTACTTTAAGAAAGCTCTTACAGTTCTACATCTTAAGGAAATTTCAGCCCTCATCCTCCAAGGCTTTAAACCCTCAAGTGACAGTTTAGTCATTTTGGTCCATTTTATACGCAGAGCAAGAGTCCTTCAGCCTTTCTCACTAGCCAGATTCAGAATGTTACCTAATACCACCACAGTGTCAACCTTTGTGACCTGGGCAAATAGCAGGCAATAGCCTGTCTAAAACGCAAAGATCCTTCACATCAGTAAGCTACCAATTTGACCTAACAGAGACTACCATTTAAGAAATTAATCCATTTATTTTCAGTAAAATAAACCTGAGACATAAGCAAAGACAGAGCTTACCCACATTCATAGGGCATTTTACAAACACATCTTGAATTCTGCAGTTTCTCCCAGCGCTGACATTCAGGCACTGCCTGTCTAACTGGGCTGTCTGAAAGAAAGGATATGAGCAACGAAACCTTAGAAAAGTCTCTTCCGAGTAAATAAGGCATTACTTTAATTGTTGAACCAAGATTAGTAATAATGTCAATTACAATCAATTCATACAGTGAAAAAAAAAAAGTAAATAAGGGCCAACAAGTGGCATGGTGGTTAATGTGCTGGACTCCCACAAGGACAACCATGGTTCAAGTCTCAGACCTGGCAGCTTTAAAATCATGCTAGGCTCATGTGTGTGCCCAAAATCCTGAGAGGAGAATGGAGGAGAAGGGATTGCCGCATGTCCATCCTTCTTGGCAAATGATTTCTCACTTTCCCTCTTTATGTCTCTTCCCAGTGAATGCAAAAATCTAAGTAAATTAAGTTGTAAATCATCATATAAGAGTGAAGTGTTACTAGGTACATTCTATTTTAGAAAAATTGCAGATAATAGCTACCATTTCTTGAGTATTTACAATTGACTATGCACTTTTTTATACATTGTGACACTTATTCCTCCTAACAAATGTCCATCTAATAGATGAGAAAACTAAGGGTCAGACAAATTAGGAAATTGGTATTAGTTCACATATTTAACAAATTGGCCAAACCAGGATTTAAGTCCCATTTGTCTAAATCACAGTCTAGTAAAGTAAATCTTTTTTCAAGAAGTTGGTGTTTGTAGATTGTTGTTTGAACTGAATTCTGTCCACTGTGCCTATAATAGGAAAGAAAGCAGCAATATCACTTGATTTGTATGTGGAGAACTCCTTGGTATTCTTAGATCTATAATAACCTCTTACATGTCAATGTCCAAATGGTCTCCCCTCAACAGTAAGGAAATGTCTGGAGGTACTTATGTTAATAAAATTCTTTCCATTGCTTCATGTTTTCTAGAAACTGATAAAAAGTCAACCCTCATTCCAGTTTCGACAGGAAAACACTTGATCCAATTTACAAGGGCATAATTCAATAGCCATCACCTTGGCCATACCTGACTTCAATGCGAATAGTCTAGAATGTGCTGATTCTTCCAATCACACTGGGAAAAGCCATTTTGTATGCTCTAAAGATGTACAGGGACTAGATGTAAATTTTTAAAATTATATATATATGTATATATGTATGTGTATATATATATATATATATGTATGTATGTATGTATATATATATATATCTTCACATCAAGATGAATTACCCATGAGGGGAAATGAAAAGTTGTTTACTGAGTATGGAGTTTCAGTTTCGGAAGATGAAAAAAATCTGGAGATGAATGGTGGTGTTGCATAACAGTGAGAATGTACGTAATGCCACTGATCCATACATTTACTAGTGGTTAAAGATTTTATTTTATGTGTATTTTACCACAATTTTTGAAAAAAGACTAAATACTGAAACAGCTGGTATTTTCAAACATCAACTTTGGAGACTGACAGATCTGGGGGCTTTGTTTTATATTTTGCTTTTTTAAGGGTAGTCATAATTGTTATCCACATCTGTTATCCACCAGAAAAACACACAGGTATGAAGAACATCCTTAATTAAAACCAACCTTAAGAGAAGTTTTTACTGAGTGGGAGAAAAATTATACCAAATTATGCTATAAAATGACCAACACAGACATTTTTTAAAAAATAAGTATATAATCTCATTTGGAACAAAAGTGCAACCTCATCAACTGCTTATTGTTCTCTTTCATCTTAGAATTATAGGTACCTGCCAATTACTTTAAATATCCCAAACAAATTTATATTTATGCCTCAGCGTATGTGGGGAAAAAAAAGGAAATAATCTCTTTTTTTTTTTTTGAGATAGAGAGTTTTTTTGTTTGGTTTTTGTTTTTTGCTATAGGGTGTGTGTGTTCACAGGAGAGACAGAGACAGAAAGCAAGAAACCGTCCCCTGGAAGGATGGTCATGCCGCAGTCTCCCGCCCCCCCATTCTCCTCCACTCTTCTCTTGAGATTTTGGGCATGCATACACATGTGTCCAGTGTGAATTTTAAGCCACAGGTCCAGGACTCAAATCACAGTTGACTACACGGGAGTCTAGCAAGGTAACCATTACACAATCTGCTGGTCCAAGCAATTGTCTTTTGGTATGGGACTTTGGTAGCTAAGATCATAGAAGAACTGGCCTGGAAGACACTCCACTGAGAACACCCATTCCACTTTCTTTTGTCTGTCATCTCTACAGCTCCATGGCCCATAACTACCATCAGCAACAGAGTGTTCCATGCAGCCTACCCTCTTCTCTCAGTTTTAATATCTAATTTACTTAATATTAGGTTATCAGGAAAGTCATGATATATTTTTGCATAGGAAAACAGAAAATAACATCATGACTTTCCTGAAAACCTAACAGTATAACTTATGAAACTTAGTACTCTATCGTCACTATAAAAGACAAGCTTCAGTATTTTATAAAAAATCATACACTAGGGAAATAATATGATATAAAAGAGCATGCAAGTTAATTTTTCTTCTTTTCTGTTTTTTGTTAAACATATTTTCACTTATTAAAAAATGTTTAAAAAAAAAAAAAAAGGAATAGATGTTATTTTAAAACAAATTCATCAAGACCAGCAGTTGACGTAATGGCTATGTTGCTGGACTCCCATGTATATAGCAAAAACCTCTCAAAAAAAAAAAAAAGAAATTTTATCAAATCTCAAGTATCTTTAAAAGAGAAATAGTTTGGCTTCTTGAATTCCTCTGTACCTTAGGGTTTTAAAAGACCATTTTATTTATTTGTATTTTTTAAATTTATTTTATACATTTAATCAATGGACATCACCAGAGCTTGCAAAATGAATTCACCCAACATGAACACACCCCACATCAATCTAGTCAAAGATATCATACACATTATCATCAACAGACAATAATCCATTTCTGTGTCCCTCAAACGTCTTGCCTCTCTATTTTTCTCCTTGATTCCTCTTCTCTCACTCTGCACCAACTCCCACCCTCTTCCCACACTGTCTCCCATGCCTGAAACTATTTTCCATGCTTCTGTATCCTCTAATCTTTCAGTTTCTGCCACAAAATGTGGACAGTTGGTTTATATTAAGTGGAGACATATAATGTCTCTCTTTCACAGCCTGGCTTGCTTCACTCAGCAGTAAATCTTCCATATTCATCCACTTTCTAAAAAATGCTAGGGTCTTGTTTTTTATGGCTGGGTAGTATTCCATAGAGTATATGTGCCATGCTTTTTCAATCCACTCATCTGTTCATGGACATTCAGGTTAGCTCTGTGTCTTAACAATGATAAATAATGAATGCTGAAATAAACATAGATGTGCAAGCACTTTTCTGACTGAGCATTTTCCTATCCTTTAGATAGAGACCCATTTTAATTTGTCTGGTGTCCAAAATACTAGATTTAGTGATTCCACTACTAAAACCAACTTCACAGGGGCCGGCAGCGGTGATTAAAAGTGCTGGACTCCCACATGACCAACAGCGGTTCAAGTCCTGGTGGCTTTGCTTTCCCACCTTCTCTCTCTCTCCTCTTGCCTAGTCAAATTAAAATAAATAAAAAATATAAATAAAATAATTCTTAAAAAAAAACTCTAGTATGCTAAAAAATTTTTAAATAAAACCGACTTCACGAATCACAGCATTTTTCCTTTAATAATGTCTGCTTTGCAATGTTAAATGTATTAATAAATATTTTCAGGTTTTCAATTTCAATAATAAATTCTCTGAGAGCCTAGAAATAAAACATACAGCATTTTACATAAATTCTCTTAACTTTGTACTTACTGTAAGTATCAAAATGTATCAGGAGAAAACTAAAATCAGCTTTTAAAAATCCCTTATTTTCTCACCACTATAATGGATATAAAGTTAACCTTCCCTATGGAGATTTAGGTTAAAATGTTCAGAATCACCAAGGCTATCCTTGCATTTCCTTGCATTTCATCAGTCTACCTATACTACTGGGAAAAAGTCTGCTACCTGGTCTACAAACTGACCTCCTTCTCCTGGGAGGCAGGATGCTGGGAATGTCACAATATGGCCATACAGTGCATGAAGGTCCCTACAAGGACTCTCACTTGTGAGTGCATGTGTCCTTGAATAGACACAGAAGTTGCTCACCTTTTTGCACACACTGGACATTCTTCATCTCAGGACTCCACTTAAGGCTGGAGCCACAAAGAAATGCTGAAGGACCTTCTAAAGACATGCCACCTGAACAGGAAAAGGTCACCTTCTCACCAACTGTGTAGAAAGGTTTGTGCGGCTGACTCTGTATGCCATCCATCAGAATAGGTAGAACACAGGCAATTTCTAAAGATAAAAGAGAATAGAATACAAGGGTCATTGCTTTCCTAGACTTTCTTTTTTAAAATGACAGCCTTAAATGGTACTGGTGCACATGTTCTGCTTTTTCATATTAGAGGACAAGGAAGAAAGAAGTGAGTTCACTCTCGGGGGTGCCTTGAAAGACATCCCACAGTGCCTGGCATGTAATCAACTAATGACTAAAGGCCAAACAGCCGACCACCCTCCCCCACCTACCCTCAAAACAAGGTAACAAAATGAAAAAACCTTCCGAATAAAATCCTAAAGCCCAGCCTGCTGTCACAAAACTTTTTATTGTTGTCACTTATTTCTCTAGTCTGGAGATATCCCACCGCAATTTTCTCAAGAGCTGTATTCATTTGCAAACTGTTAGTCCCAATTAGATATTTTACCATTTTAATTTTTTTTTTCAGAATTTTTTCATAGGGGCCATGGGTCACCAGAGAGAGAGAAACAGAAAGAGATAAAGTGAGAAATCATGCCCTCTGGGGAGATGGCCACGTTTCAGTCCCTCCTCCTTCACTCTCCTCCCTGAACTTTGGGCATACACACACATGTGCACCCAGCATGATTTCAAGTTGGCCATGTAGGAATACAGCCCCTTAGCCACTACGCCACCTGCTGACCCCACCATTTGAAATTTCGAAGTACCACCTTTAAACATGTAACCATAAAAGTATGCAATGTTCTTTGGTTTCCTATCCCTATTCTTTCTTACTCAACTACATTCATTAGATCAAATCTACTTAATAAAAAAGCAAAGAAAAAGAGAATAATGCATAATTATGGAGCATTGATCAGGATTCATGATCTTAAAAAAACATTGGCAATCTCCCTAATGGACTTTGGTCAGTATTCTAAAAATTGTCCTCCATTTGTTCACCGTTTTCATCAGAAAATTCATTCATTCATTCAAAGAAGCATTTATTGGGCCAGATAGTGGCATATGGTAACACAACTGGACCCACGTGGAAAAAGCCCAGAATTCACATCCTCGGACCTTTCTGGGCACAGTGGACATGGGTGTGTACATGCCTGTGATCCAGGCTGTCTGAGACTGGGGATGATCACAGTGTGAAGGCCCTGTTGGGGGTTGCTCTCCAGTCTTTCTTATGAAAGAAAAAAAAAAAAAAAAACACTTGTTGAGTAACTATATTTTGGCAAGTATGTTATGTACTGCTGGGTATGCAGCAAGGTGTATAAAAGCTAATCATCTAGCATTGGATTTGATTGTCCATGACATGACATACTTGTTGGTTTTACAGTTACTCTCCAACCATGAGAAATAGAAAGGCTGTACAAAATTAAAAGAAAAAGAATTTCTACTAAGGCAGTGCAAGTTTGAAGGTCCAAGATACTAGAAAGAATGGAAGTTTAAAGTAGCAGTGATTACTATGTTTGTTCATGCTTTTGTTTTTAGGTACTTGTAAATTTGCAAACAGAATTATATATATATATATATATATATATGTGTGTGTGTGTGTGTGTGTGTGTGTGTGTGTGTATTTATGAAAGAGAGAGAGAAAGGCTATTAAACTGAGGAGAAACTCAGAGGCTATCTTACAGGCCTACAATATCAAAAATTAGAGATCAGTCCTGTCACAGAAGTGTTCAAGGCGGAAATCCCCATACTTTCATTTGGGGTCCCTCAATGGCCAGACTTCTGGAACTCTTAGAATAAAAGTGAAGCAGACATATCACGCCTTCTGTTATTAATACAACAACCCAAAATTTTCCTGACAGCAACTTTTGGTGCCAATATTTTGCTGTTTTGAAGACATACTAGCCAATAATTTTCTGAAGCTGACGAAAGATAATAAAGTACAGATTCAGTAACTGCTTTAAATAGCAACTAAGATAAATACAAAGAAAATCACAATCAAATCAAAGTAGAGTTACTGCTGAAAAAGAAATCTTCGTTTTTATAGTTTATTTATTTGCTTTTGCACAGAGAGAAACAGAGAAAGGACAAGAGATAATCAGGCATCTCCAGCACAATTTCCATGCTACAATCCACCCCCAAGCCTCACTCAGTTTAGGTCATGGGCTTTCACGCATGCCAAGCACATTTAGGGATGACACAGAGCATGTGCCCAGGAGCTCTCCTATGTGAGTTCAGTTGTCCCACCACTGCACCACCATCTACTCTCCTGCCCACAAAATCATAAAAACAGTCAGACTAAAGGAGAAGCAAGAAGACTGAAAGCTGACTTCTCACTGGAAAACAATGAAACCAGAGGCAATATTTTTCAAGGGTATAAAGAAAATCATTGCTAAAATAGAATTCCTTACCCAGCAAAACTATTCTTTAAAAATAAAAGTAAAATACAGACATTTTTAGATAAACAAAAACTGGAATAATTTTCTTATCTGTCAGTTTATAATAAAGGGGGAAAAAGATCTTTAGGCAGAAGAATCTTATTAATATTTTCAAAGAAACAGCTTTTGGCTTTATTATATCTAGCTAAAGATAGTAATATGTAATATCAGCTACTTGCACTCCAGGAGTCCAGAAGAGAAAGAGAGAGGCCTATTGATCAATAAGAAAAACATAAACCAATAGGAAAAAAAATGGGCAAAAAACTGGACAGCCACTTTGCAAAAGAAGACACCAAATAGCCAATATACTTGATAAAACAGGCTTAATGTCATTAGTCATCAGAAAAAATACCAAAACTAAATACATAAATAAATTAATTAATAAGATATTGCTACATACTCACCAGAATAGCTAAACTTTTTAAAAGGTGGATAATATCAAGTGCCAGTGAGTATACAATGGGTATTCAAAGTTTATGGAAAATACGTATGAAAAAAAGTGTGCAGGAATTTCACATTTTTTTTCTACCAAAACAAACTTGCCCTTTAATTCCTTTTCTCTATGACTTTTTTTGATTGTCTGAGGGCATGCGCACTTACCAAAGACAGAAGGAGAGACAGAGAGAGAACCCCCAAATGGCATGGGGTCACACCATTTCTCCATCCAGTCAGAATCTGGGATATTCATGGACATATACTTAGCTTTTCAAGCCTCCAGGGTCAGGATCTGAACTAGGGTTGGCCATGTGGGTTCCAGCTGCCTTAACCACTAAGCTATGGTTCCTCTATAAACTTTTTTGAAGTCCCCTTACATAGAGAAACTGACTTCTCTGATTCTGGTGGGGAACTACATTGGTACAACCACTTGGAAGACTGTTAGCATCTTCTCCATCTAAAATTAAGTACATCCAGTATATTTACACCCAATGACTCAGAAATTTCACTAGTAGGAATTTCACTAATACACCCAAAAGGGGGGGAAAAATTGTATGTATCTACTAAGGCTTTCCTCATATTCAGTAGTATAAACCAATGGATTTGTGGGGGGAAAAAATCCCTACTACTTTATTCATCTGCTGAACACACATAGAAATGGCAACCCAAGAGTGGTTGTAGAAGCCCTTACTCATATGCCTATGTCTGAACAGAATAGGATCCAAAGCATTTAAGGTAGATTGATTTTGGTATACCCCTACTCCCATACTGAGCTTTCTGATCTATTCTAATTTGCAGCTGGGACTTTAAAATTGATGTCACTGAACAGGAACATAACAACTACAGAAGGCTGAGGGCTTATTCAAGTATCTCCTAAAATTTGGACAGACTTATACCAGCTTTTCAGGAGAGAAGGCATACAATGAGTGGTTATTTATCTTAACTCATTCTCTTCCCATTATTCTCTCATCTTAGGTTATATACAACTGAGGCCACTCACTCTGACAGCGCATTTCCCCAACGAGCCACCGTAAATCTTCTCCACATCTGGCAACAGGGTCTCCAACAAGAGAGAATCCTTCGTTGCAAGTGTATACTATGTTTTTCCCAACAGGAAATGAGCCACCTTCATCCTAAACGAAAATAGGTGGAAAGAAGAAGAGTTGATCTCTTTTGCATTAATAAAATGTCTCTTTAGATATATTTGGCCTATAAATCATAGCTTTTTTTAATCATCAGGCAACCTGTGTTTAACTAATGGATTTAGAAAATTGTCTATGGAGCCACCCAGTAGCATGGTAATTAAAATAAGCCAAATAAGCCAAGTGTGTGTACATATGTGTGCATGCCCAAAATCCAAAAAGGAAAAGTGGAGAAGGGATTGTATGTAGCATGACCATCCCTCATGGAGGGTGCATTCTCACTTTTTCTCTCTCTCTCTCCTCTCCTGCCACCCTACCAAGGAAGAATAGACACCATCTAACAAGCTTTTTAAAATTGTTTATGAAAACACATTTTTCAAGAGCCAGATAATGGCCACAATGGTAATCCAATATCCTATGTTTTTCAGATTTTGAAAGCATCTTTGTTAGTCAAATCTTCATATTAAGATATAATGGGCTGTTCATTGGCAATACTTCCTAATAAGTGCCAGCATGAACACCCAGGAATATTCAAATCCTATCAGCATGTTTATGAAAGTTGAAGTTTCTTACTGAAGAATTTTAGAAGAAGCATAAAAGTAGTGACTTTCTCTCTCTCCACCCTCCAACTTCACCATATAAATATGTAAATACTACTGGGGCTGGGTCAGATTCAAGGACATTTCAGTAGCTAATAATGCCAGGGGCGAGCTATCGTGGTGATTCAAGAAAGAATCTGAAGTCTGAGCCTGTGAGGGTATAATTACGGTCATTCAGAGTCTTTGTTGGTTTCTTTCCTTACCCTTCTGGTTCTCTGCCTCTCAGAGTTTGATAAAGAAACTCACATCTGAAAGAGGGCTTAGAACTGGTAACTTAGACCAAGGATTAAAACAAAAATTTCTACTGCCTCTTTCTTTTCATTATCAGTCTTGTTTCTCCTGGCCAAGTTGGCTCCATCATGGATGTTGGTAGGATACAGAAGGCCCCTGTAGATTCTGAGGTTTTAGGAATATGGGCACAAAAGGGAGAAAGAAAGAGAAAGAGGTCGCTCTTCTAGACCTCAGGCCTTCCTCCACCTTTCAAAACAGACTTCTTTTCTTCTAAGGAAGTCTAACTCAACAGTCTCCAAAGTTGGCTCTATACCAGAACCATTTACAGCAATTTAAAAAAAAAAAGAAAAAAAAAACCCAAACCTACTGAATCAGAAACAAACAAACAAAAAAAAAACGAAGGACAAGAGGGCGTGTGTCCATGTAGCCAGTCCACAGAGCAATGTTGGGAAGCTCTGTTTCCCAAAAGGGCAACATATCCACTGGAGACTGGTGGGACAACAGGCTTATGTCTATTAACATATGAGAATAACTCAGCATTATTGGGCAGGTGTTTCATTCAGGAACTCAATGGACTGTGGTGACTGTAGTGGGATAATATGGGTATTAGAGATGCCAGGTCCATTTCCTCTCACTCTCTCTCTATCCCCTTTCTTCTCTCTTTCTAAAAACACACACATGTGTGTGCACGTGTATACACATACACACACACACACACACACTTGCTATATGCATCATCCAACAATATCTAAAGGTGGAAAATGTTAGCAAACTCTCAGTGAGCGTATGTTCAAGGGCCTGAAGTCTGAGAGGAAAATTGCTTCAGAAGAAAGCAAAGTTGACAGCTCTGAGAGGGTCCTGATAAACAATACCTCCCATGTGAGCCATAGACTTCACTGGGCTTTGTAGCCAAAGTGTCATCATAATAAGGACTGAGAGCAGTATTCATTAAATTGCCCCAAGGCCCAGAAAATTCCCCAGAATGACAAGTGGCTGATGACTCATGTCCCTTCCTAAATAAGACAATTGCTCAAAGTACAATGACCCATATCTCACCAGACACAAGCTAAATGTCTATTGGCTCCTGGAACAAACCTAATACTTCATCCCAAGTCCCATATATATGAAAAAAATTAAAGACTTCTTTCAATGACAATAAGGAAAGTTCTCTAAGTTGAAGACCTCGTTTGTGCCCTCATATTTTTAAAGTTCAGAGTGGCAATATTTGGTAGCCCTCCTGCATGATTACATTTTTAATTCACTGAGTGTAGTGTTGACTTCCTGCACCTCAGAAGATACACTGGCTTCTGCAGAGTTCTAATTGCCCTGGGCCACAAAAGTAAAGTTACAAAATAAAACCCTGACCACTAAAATTAAAAGGAACATCTAATATTTTTAGTATTGTTTTGCCCTGGAAGAAGGAATTAGATTATGAACTCAGTAGAGAAAAAGACCTTGGAGTATCAAAAAGGAAAAAAAATCTTTCATAACCAACTTGAACAAATCCATCTTTCAAGGCAGGAGGAGATGGGCAGAATTCTGTTGGAACCAAAGACAAAGAAAAGCAATGTGGTTCAAGCAATCTGAAAGAAAAAAAGAAATGAAATGTATGTAATTAATGTGATTGATTTCCACAGTTAAATAAATATTTCATATTTCACTGATTTATTTTATTTTTCTTTTGCATCTGAAGGGACTCCACTCATGTAAGTACACTGATGTGATATTTTTGTCATTTTCAGAACCAAATAAGTATCCGATCATATCCTATGGAAGAAAAAAAAAGGCTCAAACATAAACTCTAGCTACCAAAAAACAATGATTTAAATATCTACTAAGTAAGTAGTATAAAAAATAAACAAAAAGAAAGAAAAATCAATAAATGGAAGTAATTAGGCAATATACTTTCTTTATATGATTTTAGAAGTCGCATATCTCAAAACTAGCTTTTCTTCTGCTGTTAATTTCTGAAGTTCCTTTAAACAGAATTAACTCTTTATTAAAAATAAGGCATTCAGTCTTCAAGAGACAGACAGCTCCATGGCTCCTGTGATCTAGCCATTTTGGAAAAAGGAAGATGTCCCACTGATAACTGGGCCTCCAGCATACAAAACTCGCGTGAACAGCCCTTCTTCAAGAGACAGACAGCTCCATGGCTCCTGCGATCTAGCCATTTTGGAAAAAGGAAGATGTCCCACTGATAACTGGGCCTCCAGCATACAAAACTCGC